>NC_058414.1:29194047-29312413 GCF_002201575.2 Neomonachus schauinslandi | reverse complement strand
TTTCTCATGGCTGAATAATATTCCATTTCACATATATACCCATCTTCTTTAGCTTTTCATCTGTTGATAGACACATAGGTATTTCCATATCTTGGCCATTGTCAGTAATACTGCAATGGACATGATAGTCCACATAGCTCTTCAAGATCCTGTTTTCATTTTCTTTGGATATATGCCCAGAAGAGAGTTGTTGAATCATATAGTAGTTCTATCTTTAACATCTTAAGGAAACTCCATACTGTTTTCCATAATGGCTACAATTTTTATTCCCACCAACAGTACAAAAGGGTTGACTTTTCTCCACATCCTTATTAGTCAGCCCTAGTTATCTCTTGTCTTTTTGATACTCACCATTTTAAGAGGTGTGAGGTGATTTCTCATTGTAGTTTTGATTTGCATTTCCCTGATGATGATGATGTTGAGCACTGTTTTACATACATGTTGGTTATCTGTTCATCTTCTTTGGAAAAAAAAGTTTATTTAGTTCCTCTGCGCATTTTTGATGGGATTGGTTGTTTTGATATTGAGTTGAAATTAAAATTTTATTACAACAGAGATAAGAAGTGTATAAATGGAATGAATATGGATGAAATATGCACAAAGACCTAAAGTCCCATCTACTTGGCTTCCCCCTCCTCCCAAAACAGTCCCAGAGATATCTCAGTGTAATTCTAGGACTCCATGTAACACAATATGAAAAACAGTGAAATAATTTATTATAAACCTCAGAAAAATTGCCTCCAGATCCAAAAGTAGGAGCTACCATTAACAAAGCATAATAGAATAATTTGCTCATAAAATGGTTTTTTATGAGGTTGAGGAAACAGAGATAAAAATGTGATCTGATGAAATACTCATTGATCTATATGTAGCAAATCAATAATGAACACAGATTGACAATATAGGAAAAAAAATTTTTAAACCCTATTTTTCTCCTAATCTCCTTCCCTATCCCACTCACCTTATCCCTGTCTAAACTTTTCTCACTATTTTCTTTACTTCAGTCCCAGCCATATGGACAGCCAGGCTGTGCTGCTATAATAGTCACAAAGTAAGCCTTGCTAAGAGAAAATTGTGAGTGGGCAGTTGACCTGTTTTTGATGATTGTGGCATAGTTTAAAGGAAGAAAGACAAAATTTTCTGGAAAGAGCCAGATAGCAAATATTTCAGTCTGTGCACGTTACACATAGTATCTATTACATATTTTTAAAATTTGTTTATGCAATCTTTTAAAGTAAAAACCACACTTAACTCGGAAGACTTACAGAAAAAAAAAAAAAAAAGCCACAGGACTGGGTTCCACAGGTCATAGTGTGTCAATTCATGATCTAAAGACTCTCTTTATTGTCAGACAAAAATTGTAAGCGGGAACTCTGAAGCCACGTTCTATCACGCTAATACTCTATTCACTATGTATACTCCTATTCAAAACCAATGAGTATCAATATCTATAACTGCTGCCCTAGAGGAACTGTTTAACTTTTTTGTCCTCCCCCCTTCCTTAGTTCCTCCCTTCCTTCTTCCTTTTTGTTTAGGGTCTAAATACAAGTGCTACCATTTGTATTTGTATTTGTATTTGTCTTCCTCTGTCTGATTTATTTCACTTAGCATAATGCCCTCAAGTTCCATCCATGTTGTCCCAAATGGCAAAATCCCCTTCTTTCTCATGGCTGAATAATATTCCATTTCACATATATACCTATCTAGCTTTTCTAGCTTGGTTCTCAGACAGGGGCTTTTGGAAATCTGGGGGGTCATTTTAGCTATCACATGACCAAAGGAGTGGGTGGTGTGGAGTGGATGGAGGAGACTTGTAACAGGCATTTATCATCTAAGGTGTGTGCAGGAATAGGGAATGCCATATATACTGCAGTGGGAGTTTTGCCCATAATGAAAAATTACCATCTCAATGTGCTGATAGAAGCAATGTTATGAAATACTGGACTTTGGGAGTCAATCCTGTTACCCAACTTTTGGAACAGATCCTTGTATTGTAGAACCTGAAGGCTTAGGCAATTTGAGGGATCTCATTTCAAAAATATAAAATTAACAGTACAAAATTAGGCATGAAATGAATGTTTATCTAGAATGGGAAAAGAAAGACTATAAATTACAAATTTTTAAAAAACTAGTAAGTACTTAAATGTCACAAAATTTTTAGAATGTATATAGTACTTGTCTACAATTATAATTTTACAATCATGATTCTTTTTCTCTGTATTTTTGCTGTATACTCATTGAGAGTCTCTTTATATGACAATAATTTTACAATATCTTCTATGGAATCTATAGAAAAAATATAGTTTAATATTTCTTCTAGCATGGTTGAGCAATATCTGTTTCTTTGTTTGTGAAAGTCCTGGGATACCCGGGTAGTTCGGGAGCCTGTTTCTCCCTTTGCCTGCAGTTCCCCCTGCTTGTGCTCTCTCTCAAATAAATAAATAAAATCTTTAAAAAACCCCCCAAAACAAAGAAAGTCTCAGGTTGTCATTCTATGATGGGGCATCTTCATTTTTTTTTATTAGGTAACCTTAATTTCTTTTTTTCTTTTTTTTTAAGTTTCAAGTTTTTATTTAAATTCCAGTTAGTTACCATATAGTGTAATAATGGTTTCAGGTGTACAATTTAGTAATTTATCACTTACATACAACACCCAGTGCTCATCATCACAAGTGCCATCCTTAATGCCCATCACCCATTTCACCCATTCCCCTGCCCACCTTCCCTCCAGCAACCCTCAGTTTGTTCTCTATAGTTAAGAGTCTGTTTTACAGTTTGCCTCTCCTTTTTTCACCTATGTTCATTTGTTTTGTTTCTTAAATTCCATTTATGAATGAAATCATATGGTATTTGCCTTTCTCTGACTGACTGACTTTGCTTTGCATAATACTCTCTAGCTCCATCCACGTCATTGCAAACAGCAAAATTTCACTCTTCTTTTTTTAAGGCTGAGTAATATTCCATTGTGTATATATGCCACTTCTTTATCCATTCATGAGTCAATGGACATTTGGGCTCTCTCTATAATTTGGCTATTGTTGATAATGCTGCTATAAACATCGGGGTACATATATCCCTTCAAATCAGTATTTTGTCTCTTTTGGGTAAATAGCTAGTAGTGCAATTGCTTGGTCATAGGGTAGTTCTATTTTTAACTTTTTGAGGAACTTCCACACTGTTTTGAGAGTGGCTGCACCAGTCTGCATCCCCACCAACAGTGTAAGAGGGCTCCCCTTTCTCTGCATCCTCACTGACATCTATTGTTTCTTGTGTTGTTAATTTTAGCCATTCTGACAAGGTGTGGTGATAGCTCATTGTACTTTTGATTTGTATTTCAGTGATGATGAGTGATGTTGAGCATCTTTGCATGTATCTGTTGGCCACCTGTTTGTCTCCTTTGGAAAAATGTCTATTCATGGCCTCTGCCCATTTCTTAACTAGATTATTTGTGTTTTTGTGTGTTGAGTTTGATAAGTACTTTATAGATTTTGGATACTAACCTTTTATCAGATATGTCATTTGCAAATATCTTTTCCCATTCTGTAAGTTGCCTTTTAGTTTTGTGGATTGTTTCCTTCCTTTCCTTCTGCTTTGCAGAAGCTTTTTATCTTGATGAAGTCCTAATAGTTCATTTTTGCTTTTGTTTCCCTTGCCTCTGGAGGCAAATCTAGTAAGAAGTTGCCACAGCTGATGCTAAAGAAGTTTCTACCCGTGTTCTCCTCTTGAGTTTTGATAGCTTCCTGTCTCACATTTAAGTCTTTCATTCATTTTGAATTTATTTTTGTGTGTGGTATGAGAAAGTGGTCCAGGTTCATTCTTCTGCATGTGGCTGTCCAATTTTCCCAACACCATTTGTTGAAGAGAATGTCTTTTTTTCCATTGGATATTCTTTCCTGCTTTGTTGAAGATTAGCTGACCATAGAGTTATGGGTCCATTTCTGGGTTTTCTATTCTGTCCCATTGATCTATGTGTCTGTTTTTTTTTTTTTTAAGATTTTATTTATTTATTTGACAGAGAGAGACACAGCGAGAGAGGGAACACAAGCAGGGGGAATGGGAGAGGGAGAAGCAGGCTTCCCGCGGAGCAGGGAGCCCGATGCGGGGCTCGATCCCAGGATCCTGGGATCATGTCCTGAGCCAAAGGCAGACGCTTAACGACTGAGCCGCCCAGGCGCCCCCTATGTGTCTGTTTTTATGCCAGTACCATACTGTTTTGATCACTACAACTTTGTAATATAAGTTGAAGTCTGGAATTGTGATGGCTTCAGTTTCGCTTTTCTTTCTCAAGATTGCTTTGGGTATTCGAGGTCTTTTGTGGTTCCATACAAATTTTCGGACATCCCTGCCTTGTTCCTGACTGTAGAAGAAAAGCTCTCAGTTTTTCCCCATTAAGGATATTAGCTGTTGTTCTTTCATATATGGCCTTTATGATGTTGAGTTACGTTCCCTCTATCCCTATTTTGTTGAGCGTTTTTATCAAGAATGGATGCTGTACTTTGTCAAATGCTTTTTCTGCATCAACTGAGAGGATCATATGGTTCTTATCCTTTCTTTCATTAATGTGGTGTATCACATATGGTATGATTTGTGAGTATCATATCACCCGTGCAGCCCAGGAATAAATCCCACTTGATCATGGTGAATGGTTCTTTTAATGTACTGTTGGATTTGATTTGCTAGTATTTTGTTGAGAATTTTTGCATCCATGTTCATCAGGGATACTGGCCTGTAATTCTTTTTTAGCGAGGTCTTTATGTGGTTTTGGAATAAGGTAATGCTGGCCTCATAGAATAAGTTTGGAGGTTTTCCTTCATTTCTATTTTTGGAATATGTTGACATATTTGTTATAGTAGTCTCTCATTTGTGATTCTATTTATTTGGGTCCTTTCTCTTTTCTTTTGGATAAGTCTGGCTACGGGTTTATCAATTTTATTAATTCTTTTAAAGAACAAGCACCTGGTTTCACTGATCTGTTCTATTGTGGTTTTTTTGTTTGCTTGTTTCTATATCATTTATTTCTGCTCTGATATTTATTATTTCCCTTCTGCTGGCTTTAGGTTTCATTTATTGTTCTTTTTCTAGCTCCTTTAGGTGTAAGGTTAGGTTGTGTATTGAGATTTTTTTTTTCTTAGTTTGTTTCTTGAGGTAGGCCTGTATTTCTATATACTTCCCTCTTATGACCACTTTTGCTGCATCCCCAAGGTTTTGTACCATTGTGTTTTCATTTCCATTTGTTTCCATGTGTTTTTTAAATTTTCTTATTTAATTTCCATTCATTCTTGAGTAGGATGTTCTTTAGCCTCCATGAATTTGTGGTTTTTCCAATTTTTTTTTTTTTTGTGATTGACTGCAAGTTTCATAGCATTGTGATTAGAAAATATGCATAGTATGATCTCAATCTTTGTATTTGTTGAAGCCTGATTTGTGACCTAGTATGTGATGCATTCTGGAGAATGTCCGATGTGCACTTGAGAAAAATGTGTGTTCTGCTTCTTTAGGATGAAATGTTCTGAATATATCTGTTAATCCTTCTGGTCCAGTGTGTCATTCAAAGCCATTGTTTCCTTGTTGATTTTCTGCTTAGATGATCTGTCTATTGATGTAAGTGGGGGTATTAAAGTCCCCTAGTATTATTGTATTATTATCAATGATTTCCTTTATGTTTGTTATTAATTTTTTTATATATTGTTTTATGTATTTGGGTGCTCCCAAGCCAGGAGCACAAATATTTACAATTGTTAGATCTTCTTGTTGTATAGACCCCTTTATTATGATGTAGTGCCCTTCATCTTCTTGTTACAGGCTTGTGTTTAAAATCTAGCATCTGTCACTATTTTATAGATTCTTGCTTAGAAGGTGCTTCCTGTAAGGCCAGGCTTTGGGGAACTCCTTCCCTTTGATCACATCTGCCAGCCCTTCCAATTTCAGCTTTGGCCCATATTCTCTGATCCAGTTCCTCCAAACATCCCACAGGCAGTCTGACCTCAGCAAAGACTGAACAGCATTATAGTCATAACTTTCTTGGCATCAAGAAGAAAGTTTTGGATGTTTCCTTAATTCCAGCAGGGGCAGCTTACCACTGGAGTAGTTTCCTCTGACCTTGCCCATCCCCAAAACCAGGGGCATTAGGGCTGGGATGGGTGACTCTCATGCTGGGCCAGGGCTGCAAACCTCTGGCTGAAGCCTAGGGTTGCTGCTTCCTCCATGTGAGCCCCAAGGCAAACCTCAGGACTTAAGGGTGCCTGATCAACTGAGGAGCCCTGAAGATTAAACTGTATTAAGTTCATGTAAACTCATCTTTGCCAGCCAGGATCTATCCATGGGGGTCTCATATTCTATCCCATGCCATCCTTTCTGGATTATCTGCTACTTGTTGACTTTTTTCTTTGCTTAAATAGTTACTTATCATGGATTTAAGAGCCAAGTTATGATCGATCTATTCAATGGAAGAGTTTATTTCTAACACACTATGTACAAATTAGTTATCTTCTTTCTTCTATCTCTTTCTTCCTCTCACTTTTGAAACCCAGTGTTATAGATCTGTGTGTTATCTAGAAGACATATTTTCTGTGTAAGTGCAGCAGGCTCTGTGAACATTAGAGGATTATTTTAATTTCCTTTATTTGGAAAAGTCACTTGAAGTATGAAATTGACTTCCATGTGCTATTCTGTGATACCTCCTGTATAACTGAACTTCATACAACACAGGCAGAAGTGCCTTGAAGTATTAATATTTAAAAACAGTGGTTCTACCCTCATAGATGTTGAATTTTCATTCTTTAAAGAATTTCAATCACTATGTTCCTAGTTTCTTAGCATAGCTCTCTTCTTAAAACACCCTGAATTCTATAAAAATGCACGCCAGAAACAGCAAATAATATCTACTTAAGGCAACCCTTAACTGTAATCACTTTCGTTTTTCATAAAGTTAAATTAAAAGCAGAATTAAGAAATAAAGTTGTAAATATAATTTATTACTTATAAAATAAATTTATAAATATAAATAAATATATATACATTTCTTCAACAACTAAAAAAGATAAAATTGTAGATTGTCAGTTAAATCAGTGAAAATTCTATGTCGATAGGTAAAATATTTGGTCTGTCATACTTAAGTGTTTCTCTGATAAAACTTTCATCTTATTACAATGTTTCTTCTTTATCTTTCACATGAATACTGTATTTTATACAAAGTAACCCGCAGAGAAGCAGCTATATTATACCAGGACAAGATGATGTACATAGGGAACAAGTTTTCATTTTTCCTAAAGCAAAGGTATGAGGCATTATCACAGAAGAAAAAGCATCCTACTCTTCCACAAACAAGAAAAATACTGTGTTTTTGTAACTTGGAAACTCGGTATCTATTACTTTCAGAATTCAAGTAAAGTGCTTCTCGAACTGGTTTATCTGTTAAGTGGATTCTATCTTTTAATGTCTGCAGTGTTTCCTAGTGTACCTCATAATGCTCACAAATGCTATTTTGTCCTCCCTTTGGACGATCTTGCAAACAAAGAAAAATACATATATGTGGTACAGTAAATATGGCCAAATGTACCTACATTTTACCTCTACTTTCCCTTCTACATTTTACTTCTAGATGCTTCTCTAGAGCATCTGGAGAACTAGAATTATTATTTTTAAAGGTGTCAAATTTCAAAGAAATAAAGGTCTTCTTGTAGTAAAAGAAAGAGAAAAAAAGCAATGTGGAATTCATTATACCATTGGAATCTAAAACTGTATTAAGAGCTACAGAATTTTCGAAATATATTTCTAATTTACCAAAGGGTCATGGCAGGAAGTTATCGTAAGAGCAGTTTGCAGATGATACAGGCAATGATATCATATAATACTAGAATCTAAAGACAACCACTCTCCTGATATTTAAATTCCCTTGAATACCATTAGTGACTGTCCAGTCTCTGAATATATCCAGTGATCAGGAAATTAGTCTCATAAAGTTACCTATTTCATTTTTATTAAAAGGTTCTGTAAATTATAAAGTTCTCTATATTAAGTTGAAATTTACTGTCATTAGCTTTGAACCTCTAAATCTGTCCTACCTGTGCAGAGCATGTGGAATTACTCTTATACACAATCTCTTTCACATCTTTGCAACTCTAATCCTAACTCATTATGTCATTCTTTTTTTCAATTTGTGCAGAATCTCCTGAGAAGTGTCCCAGAAACTTTTTTGGAGATGGGGGTGGCAGGGAGAGGCTAAACTAGGAACCCCTAACTCTGCTTCATTTAGATCTTTTGCATTTAACTCCTTTTTTTTTTAATTGGGCTTCCTCCCATATAAGATTTCAATTTTGTTACAAATATCTAAAAGTCGATATTTCATATGACAACCTTAAACATTTCCAAGTTATACAGAGATTTAGATTCTGTGATTTATTGGTAGTGATTTTCCTTACATCATGAGGAGGCAGCCACTTCAAAACAGTGAAACAAATGTGAATGTCAGACCTCATGTATCTCGGGATCGAGACAGAATCTTAAAATTAACTGTTTGGTGGGGACTTCAACTTTCCATCAGTTCCCTTCCAAATATTGCTGGAGTCTCTCAGAGATCTTCTAGTAGCTCATAAAAAAAAAAAAAAAGGCTGTCTTCAATATGTAAAGTACTTACAATTGTCTTCGGTGGCAATTCTGGCATCTCTAAGGACAACTCATGCTTTTGCTTCATGCAAAACATGAAGGCTCCATAGGACTGACCATCAGAGAAAATGCCTTCATTTCTCATTACTGTCAAAGCAACAGTTTTGTTGCTGATGTCTAAGACAAGGTTGTCAGCACTCAAGATATGGATGCATCAGTCGAGGCAATGAAGCCCATGAACCCACAGTTAGCACCCCGCTCTCTCTGTCATCAGGAATGGTATTGTCCCATCTGGCTGGCATTGCCTCTTCACAGACAACTCCGCCAACATGGCAATTTCATGATTAATACTTCCACTGCTAATGCTGCTTCCACCATTAGAACTGTAACGGCATGTTGTCAATGCCCCTGCAAACAGTTTTCAGGTTTTCTAAAAACATAATTTTCAAATCCTATTATTTTGACCAATATAGCCCATCGTGTTTTGATCAACCGGGAATTTCACATACATTTCTAAATTTCAGGATTATCTTTTTTAAGAACGTCTGCTCTGTAAAGAGCATCTCTCTTGAAGTCAAGCTTAAATATTTGATACAGACTTCGCAATCTGCATACAACCCATGGGATGTTGATTAGGAGAAAAGGGACATGAATGAGCGTCTACATAGGAACCACTTCCGTGAGCCTGGTGGACAAGTAGACACTGTGCAGGTGTAACAATGGCCCGGCTCATAGTAAAAGGGCTGTACTAGTGGGTGTCATTCTTGGGCTCAGCAGCAGCCAAAGTAGATTGTTTATTAGGGCAGACAACTGTTATGTTTTGGTGATTGCTCTTGGCTCTGTAGATGCCTGGCCTGATTCTCTGGCACTGAAGGAAATTTTATGGACTCTCTTTATATTTTAATGAATTTATATTTTACTTAAAATAGCTACAGTGGGGTTTGTGGTTTTTAATTACATCCTGACAGACACAGTCAGTATACTAAACATTTGAGTAGAATATATATATTTGAATTAAGAGCAAAATTATATAAAAGCAAATTATTTATATTCTTAAGGCAAAATTCAAGCTAACTTAGAGCAAAGTGCTCTGAAAGCTTAAAAAACTATATTATTACAACATAATTTTATTAATATTATTAATAATGATAACCACAACATTTTAGGACAAACTTATTTTCCTCTAGGTTGCAAATAGTCTGTTTATATTTAGAAGAAAGTATGTTTAGAATACTGACACTTATTTCCTCATTTATTAGTTTCTTTATATGAAAAAATGATGAGAATAATACAAGATAACTGGAAATAGCTAGTGAAGTAAAGGTTAGAAACATTTTTTAAAAATGTTTATCTCTGTCAGAAAGTATTATTCCTTAATACACAGAATAAACTACCAAAAATGATTAATACACTTGATAGAAAAAATCTACAGTTCAAATTTATCTATTACATATTGAATATGATATTTATTCTTCTTTTCTTAACCATGTCATGAGCCTTATATCTGTTTTAACATACTTCATATGATTTTAGTGGGGGAAAAAACTACTATAACAGTAAAAATCTTATTTTGCATTTGTTGAAAATTTCTGTCCAAGAAGAACTAACTTGTGCCATTTTTATTAGTCATCAGAAACAGAACGAATAATTGCTGACATAGCACATATTCTTCAAGAGCTAGGTTATTTATCATAATGAATGTCAGACTGATATTTAATATGTTTTGTGTGGGAGGAAAATGGTGAAAAGTCCATTTAAAACATATCTGTTCAGAATACATTTTTTTTTACATCATAGCAAACTTTACTCTTATTTAGTCTCAGTACATTTTAGAAACAGGAAAAAAGTAAACTATAATCCAACTTTTTCATAATGCAGATGATGTTAATGAAGATAATGATGTAATTCGACTACAAACTCTATTCACAAAGAAACATTTCATATCATGGTAACTGAACTAACAAAGTGACTTTTATAAAGCAAATAAGAACCTATAATATGACATAACATTTATGCACACATGTATTTACGTGTGTGTGTGTGTGTGTGTGTATACACAGAGATGGAGACAGAGAGAGGGGGTATATATATCCTCAACTGCACATTCAAACTCCAGAGAGATATGCATCAAAATTTTACTTTAAAATTCACTTTTCGGGCACCTGGGTGGCTCAGTTGGTTAAGCGACTGCCTTCGGCTCAGGTCATGATCCTGGAGTCCCAGGATCGAGTCCCGCATCGGGTTCCCTGCTCGACAGGGAGTCTGCTTCTCCCTCTGACCCTCCCCCCTCTCCTGCTCTCTCTCTCTCTCAAATAAATAAATAAAATCTTAAAAAAAAAAACAAACAAAAAATAAATAAATAAAATTCACTTTTCAGCAAATCCTGAGTTGAACCATCAATAGGCTGTTTATGGCATTTTTTTTTTTTTGGAAAAAAAAATCCCATTAATTGTAATTGTTCACACATTTTACAGCAGAAATACTGAGTTTGATTACAGGTTACTGCCACAGATCCTTCTGGCAGTGTTAGCTATTACATAGTACATGCTCTACATCTCCTGCTTAAAAAAAAAAAGATATCTATATATATGAATTCCAAAGCACATCTTTCCTCAGAGAATTTAGATGAGGATTGTCAAGTTATATTGTTAAACCTTTGAATCCTCAGACCAGAGGGCTTATCTACCCTAAGTCAGGTGTTTATATGGCAAATACTTGAAAATCCATCTTGAATACTTTGGAAAAAATAAAGAAAATTTATTGGTACACATAACTGAAAAGATTAAAAGGAGCATGGGCTTCACTAGAGTTTGATTCCAGTGTCATCAAAGCTCTAAATTCCCCCTGGGATTTTTGAGTTCTGTACCCTTCCAGTGTTGCCTCTAAAAAACATGTGTAGTGGTAATGGGGTGTGTCTACATAGAGTAGCTGTGCTTTTTACTCCCACAAATCAAGCCAACATCGTGACTTACAGTCTGGGTTGAGCAGTTTAGGTCATTAACTTGGACTGGGGGTGGGATGCACTATTTGGTTAAGCCTCTGTCACATGCTCTACTTTAGCAAGAAGATAGGGCCAGCTTTCTAAAACCACCAGATTCTGTAAGTTAAAACCATGGACTATTGGGAGGAGACAAGAGAGAAATTAATTCTGGGGAATTGCTCAACATGATCACAATATAATCCACATTGTAAGAATGGTGGAGATTGAGACTCATACAGGCTAAAATAGCAAGAGACACATCTTAAGCTGAGATCCATGTGACACTGAACACTCTCCTCAGCTTCACTAAGCTGTACTCATTCTATGTTTACTGACTTATTGATCTTTGATTTTCTTTAGTTGAAATCTCTTTCAGGAGAGTTTCCAGTACAGGTAAAACCTCAGTTTCCAGCTATATTTCTGAAATATATTCAAAAAAGATTCATTGCTTTTTGAAATGCTTGCAATACTTTAAAATATACTAGTTTTTACATGATAATAATATATAAGATTAATATATAAGAATACATATATATGAATAATAAAATACATAAAAAAGCACATAAGGATAGTTTGTTTTTTATGCAAATGAATATCGCAGAAAATGTTATGAAAATAACAGAAATGGTCAAGTATTTTCCTTTATGAAATTATTATACTGAGAAATCAAATATGCTGAAATAATATTGAAGTGAATTAGATAAATTATTCTGATTATTCATTTAAGGACCATTTAGTAATATAAAAATTCACTACTTTGATATACGTAATAAATGCATATTGGCATCATTGGAAGCAACATACAATTACAGTGCTGTCTAGCAATGACAAAAAGAGAATAGTTCATAAATCTCTTAACAGTATAAATTATTTGAAATAAGACTTTAATACTGCCATTTTTGGGGCTAACACAGTTCTCTATGCAACAAATTTGTATGGGGTAACCGAGATGTAGTTTAGTTCTTTCTTTTTTTTTTGTAGTTTTATTTTGCTTTAATGGGCTTTTTAATTAAAAAAGAGATTCAAAGAAGCCAAATGACATGCTAAAATTCACAGAGTGCCAAAGCAGCATGTAGAGTCCGGCACACTGCACTTTCAGGAGAGCAACTACATTTTCCTTCCCTGGTTCAGAAAAAATTGACCTTGCGCTTTGGAAAGAAAATTTGCTGACATGGCACACCTAATGTTTCATGTCAAATTTATAAGAAGTTTTGACCTGGTGAAACAGCTAAGAGTGAGTTCCCTAGTGAATGAAAGCCTCAGTAATCTTGCTATACATTTTTCCACCAACTTGAGAAAGTACTGGCAATACATCAAACCTTAGTTTTCTCACGTGAAAGGTGGAGGGACCAGCATGTAAGACATACTCAAACAAGGTGAGTTTAGTTTAGTTTAAGTAGCCGCTATCAAGGTTGCATTCGTCATGTGTTATCTGCAAGGTATTATCCTTTGGTTGCATTTCCATATTCTCTTCATCCTTCACACTCACTGTGTTCTTTTTCCGACAATCTCTCTCTCAGTGGCAATACAACTCACATAAGGTATGAGTACCAAGAGTGCAGAGAATCCTTATTATCTTCTGCCAAGCTTGATAATATTCCAAGACATTTATATGTATTTCATCCATAGGGGAAAAAAAACCAAAACTTATAGAACTAGGTTCTATTATAAAACCGACTTTGCACATAAGGTAACTGATCAAAGAGAGGTTAAATGACCTGCATGACTTCTCGCAGCAAGGAATTTTGGAACCTGGATTCAATATGAGCACAATGACATTCCTATTCCAATGTCTTTAGCCTTACTACTATCTTACTATCTTCCAGATAGCAAATATTTTCAGATGAATAAACAGTAATTAAATGTGTATTTTTCAGTAATGTTGACTTGCCATTGCAATTTCAAATATGTGTTTAAACATTATCATGCTCAAGTCCAGCAAGTCTGGTTACTTCTCTACATTCAAATGTTTCCTTAGCAGCTTCGGATTCCTGTAGGAACTGATTGGAGTATGTATAAATAAAAAAAAGTTTAAAGGTTTTTAGAAATTATTTAGGAGGGAAGGAAATGAATATAACCAAATGAAAAAGAACTATTCATTTAACAAAATTGGAAAAAATATGGCAATAGAGGCATGACTTATATCTAGTTGTGCTATGTGAAATGATTTGCTATATTTATTAATAATTAATAATATTCTTCTCACAAAATGCCTCAAATATGTAGAAAACACTTCTCAGTATATAATTAAATTGGTTTGCCATGAAACTTGGTTTCTGAAAACAAGTAGACAGTACTTCCCTCCATGTCAGTGCCCCAGAAAGTATGAAGCACTTAGACAACTGGCAAACCATATCCATTGACTTCTTTTTATCTTTCCACATTATACCAATAATTCACTTGGTAATTTTCACTATAATATCTTAAGACAAAGTGATAGATCACCTGTCAGCAATTGAAACAGCTTTATGGATAAAGAAACTTATTGCAAGAAATGGATTTGCTGAGAGTTATTTGCTGGGGACTCTGACATTTCAGAGTTCAAATAGTTGAGCATGACAGCTTTCAGTCATGGGAATTAATATACTTCAATTCTTCACCCAAAACATTCAATGTATAAGGTTGACATCTTTTAAGTTCATAATTATCTAATAAATACAGTTCAATCAACTAACATTTGTTGATGATGACTATGTTAAATTCCGTATTTAGGATCTGGGCATGCAGGGAAGACCACTATGAGTTTAAGTTTATATTGCAATGAAAGAGGGATGAGGGAAGTACAACTTGACCCTAGAAAAACCTAATCACATGGGTATAGAGAGTAATGGGATTAAGAGACAGAGAGAATTGCCTTTTTTAAAATTAAAAGTAATGAGTCACTTAGCATGATACCCTCTAGTTCTATCCATGTCTTTGCAAATGATAAGATTTCATTTTTTGTGATGGCTGAGTAATATTACCGGATGGGGGGATGGGATAAATGGGTGATGGGCATTAAGGAGGGCACGTGATGTAATGAGCACTGGGTGTCATACGCAAGTGATGAATCACTGAACTCTACCTCTGAAACTAATAATATGCTATATGTTAATTAATTGAATTAAAATAAAATAAAATTTTTAAAACATTTAAAGTTATGAGTCAGGGCACCTGGGTGGCTCAGTCAGTTAAGCATCTGTCTTTGGCTCAGGTCATGATCCCAGGGTCCTGGGATCAAGCCCCACATCGGGCTCCCTGCTTGGTGGGGAGTCTGCTTCTCCCTCTGCCCTCCCCCCACTCATGCTCTTTCAAATAAATAAATAAATCTTAAAAAAAAAAAAAAAGAAGACAGCAGGAGGGGAAGAATGAAGGGGGGGAAATCGGAGGGGGAGACGAACCATGAGAGACGATGGACTCTAAAAAACAAACTGAGGGTTCAGGGGGGGGGGGGGTGGGGGGATGGGTTAGCCTGGTGATGGGTATTAAAGAGGGCGCATTCTGCATGGAGCACTAGGTGTTATGCACAAACAATGAATCAGGGAACAGTACATCTAAAACTAATGATGTAATGTATGGGGATTAACATAACAATAAAAAAATTTAAAAAAAAGTAATGAGTCATTTACTTTGGCTAATGCCACGAATTTATTGTTTTCAATCAAAATTTATACCCTGGTAATACTGTGTAAAAAAGTATTTATTACTTTCATAATATCAACTGGCAAATTTTTAGGGCCTCCTTTTTTGAACGTGCCAAATAGATTCTACTTATGGAGATAATGTGCCCCTCATTTCATTGGAGAGGACATATGCACTAAAAAAGCAACTTTGGTTTTAGTCAGTGCTGTTAAAACAATCACTACACTTGCTGGGGTATTGCACGTGTGTTCGAATATGTCTTTAGAGTAAATTAAAACTAAGATGGCAGGGTGGTTCAGTTGGTTAGGCATCTGACTTTGACCCAGGTCATGATCTCAGGGTCCTGGAATTGAGCCCTGCGTTGAGCTCCCTGCTCAGTGAGGAGTCTGCTTGTCCCTCTCCCTCTGCCCCACCCCCCCCACCTGCTCTCTCTCTCTCTCTCTTTCAAATAAATAAATTAAGTGTTCAAAAAAAAAAAAACTAAGATGGCCTTCCTCTGACTTCAAGTGTCAGGGTATGATCTGTAGACCTATTAGAATCCTAGAGGGTTCTAAGTGGTACCAACACTTCCCCGATAATCTGTATTTGGGTGCCAGGAGCAGTAGATACGTGCGGGGATGAGGGGTTAAAGGCATTATACTTTACTGAATCCAAGGAAGAGCTTATGCAGATCTTTATTATTCTTGAATATTTTATCAGAATCTTATTGGCCTTCCCTTTTTATTAACAGGATCCATGATTTCTCCACTAAAAGGTTGCCAAAAATCTTAGAAGAAAAAATTAAAAACACTGCATAGTAATATGGTGCTTTATATTTTTAAAAGATTCTCCATGTATATTATTGCATATGATCTTTATTAAAGAGTTCTTTATGTATATTATTTCATATGATTTTATAACTATTCTATGAAATATGCAGAGCAGGTATTACTATCAGTGTCAAGAATATAGAACAAAGAATATGCTTAATGGTATTTCATATGAGGAATATATTTTTAAATTCTTGAGTCAAAGCTTTACTGATATTTATATTTGTAAATATTTGTGGTACACAGTGGGTGTTAGGAGAGGAAAGAATGGAAAGTCCTTAAAAGATTTAATAAAAATCAGTTAGCTTAAGTAATCAGCAAATAAAAACTCATACGTCTCTATCAATACATCTTTGTATCAATTTGCATTTGTACATATTTTAAATATCAAGTTTCCCTCATAAGTGATTTCCTTATTTTACCTTTTAATGGTGAACCAGAAGTTGCAGTTACAGAAGCAAATTTATTTCTGACTGAGAATACAAAACCAGACATTTCTGAAGAATAAAACAGGAAAATCCTATCTAAAAGTAAAGAGCCAGCAGCTGTTCTTTCTGCCCGGGGGTCCTGTCCCCATGCTTTAATAAAGCCCCTTTTTGCACCAAAAATAAATAAATAAATAAGTTAATATATTTATTAAATTAAAATAAAAGGAAAGAGCCAATCAAGAATCACTTTATGGCTTGGAAGAGAGATAAATGATTAAAAAAAAAAAGTTCACAATATGGGGAGAAAATGAACAATGTTGAATGCATTCTTAATTCCTTATAATTGATTTTTTTAACCCTTTATTCATGAGCCTTGCCTTCAGTAATGTCAATTAATGGTGTGCACAAAGCACATTATTCATAATATGTGCAATTGAATTTTTATATTTTTTCTGACCTGCATTTTCTTTTCTTTTCTTTTTTCTTTCTTTTCTTTTCCTACCTTTTAGTTTCTTTTCTTTTTTTCTTTCTTTTTTAACCAGTTGATTTACTGGCTCTACTGGAATATGTTTTAGTTAATTATTGTTATTGTTGTCTATGTTACCAACATCTGTTTGAAATAGAAAATTCTATAAATCTCTCATTTTAATTAATTCCATTCAAATTTTCCTTTCATGCTTTGTTGTCATTTAAAGTGGGAAAATCAGAGTGGTATGTAACTCCAATATTCTAACCTCTCACAAATTTAGGACCTTCACACACCACCACTGGGCTCTCTTAGAGTTTTGAGGGAGAAGCCAATAACTGATAACAGAAGTGAGAAAAAAAATCAAACACAAGATTATCATAATTAATCATGCAACAAATAATCAATAATTATTAAAACTTAATATTTAAGTCTACACCATTGCTCACAATCCTTTCAATAAAGTATCTTAATTTTAACCAGGACAGCTGACAACTAATCATGTATAATGATGTGAATGGAACAGCCTGTACCATAATTCTTTATTACTATTTTTAAAGTCTTTTTCATACCAACCACTACCTGGATAAGTCATCTCCCAGTAGCAGATCCTTAACACTAATTATTTCAGATACCACTTTTAAAAATCTCTACCCACTGAAAGAAACTTAAAAAAATGAGAAAAAAAAAGTAGCAGGGATTTTTCTCTTCCTTAATCTATTACTTGAATATGCCAGAAAACCACTTTACACACTAAAAATCACTTGTTAAAATGGGCCAGTACAAGGAATGAAAAGAAACATCTAAGACACAAAAATAATTATCTAGAATTAGAATAAAACTAATATTGACTTTCTCATATGAAATACAGTATCTTAGAAGACAATGCAAATATTACTTTGAAGATCAGAAAAAAATATATATTTGGATCCTAAAGTCTAAATGTATGCAGTCATGAGAAAGAGCCAATTTTTTTTTATATGCAAGGAATAAGAACATTTACCTCTGAAGCATTCTGTCTTAGCAAATATCTCACAGACATATTTATCTAAACAAGAGAGTTAAAACATGGAAGTGGAAGATATATGATCAGGAAACTTTGACTTCATTGAAACAGCAATAAAGGGAGGTCCCAGGACAACAACTTTATATCAGGCCAAAAAAAATCAATCATTAAATCAGCCATTACCGTTTGTAAAAATAAGATAATGAGCACATGGAGGAGATCTCTGGAGGTAAAGAGGACTCATGAAAAAAAAGTGATATATCATTTGAAAATAATTGTTTATATAATAAAGACAAATTTTACAAGTTAAAAAGGAAAACCCAATAAAAATTTTAGGAAAATAAAAATCTTGAACAAATAAGGCGATGCAATACTCTCCTAGTTACCTTGTGCAACATAAAAAAAAAAAATCCTAAAATTTAGTGACAGCAACAACAATTTTATTAAATCTCACAATTTTATAGATTAGGAATATGGGCATTGATTAGCTGGACAATTCTGCTATTTCACATGGCATCAACTGAGATCATGCAGTAGTACTCAAATGGTGGCTGAGGTTGTATAGGGAGTACAAGACTGATTGACTCTGAGAGAGAGAGAGAGAGAGCAAGAGAACACAAGCAGGCAAAGTGGCAGGCAAAAGGAAAGGGAGAAACAGGCTCCCCACTGAGCAGAGAGCCCCATGTGGGGCTGGATCCTAGGCCTCCGGGATCATGACCTGAGCCGAAGGCAGATGCTCAACCGACTAAGCCACCCAGGTGCCCCCAAACTGACTCACTCTTGTCTATTGCCTCAGAAGAAATGGATGAAAATGCAGGTCCCATTGTGACTATGAAAGAAACAGTTTATACATACTTTATCTTCAATATTATGGCCTCAGGGAAGTCGGACTCGTTTCCATGGCACTTGAGGGATCCCAGATGGGCTTCTAAGACACAGAAATGGAAGTGGCAATCTCTTAGATTCAGGGCCTAAAAGTGACACAGCATTACTTCTGCCATGTCCTATTTGTCAGAACAGTCACAGAGCCCAGACAGATCTAAGCAAAAAAGTCTTTAATTCCATTGTCAATGGAAAGAATGAAAAAAAAAAAAAACTGCATTGCCATCTTTAATCTATTGATCATAGTACATTATTTGGTTTGGTTGTCCCTGATTTTTGTATAGGCATATTTGGTAATACAATTTTTGTTAATTTTAGAATTTTAGAATCAGCACAAACATAAAATAGAAAATATTTTATATGATTTTAAAATAAAATGGAAATACTCCTAAACTTAGGTACATTAGAGTAAAAGCACAAATGATAGAATTTAAGAAATGGGAAGAAAAGGAAAGCAAAATTATAGAAAAAGAAATCTAATATCCTTGTTTTCTAGAGTAAAGTTATTATGGTCTGAAAGCTTGTATCCCTCTCTGCCCCTCTCCCAACTGCATATATTGAAACCTAACCTCCAAGGTGATAGATGGTATTAGAATGTGAAACCATGGGATGTGATGAGGTCAAAAGGGTATAGCCCTCATGAATGGGATTAGTATCCTTCTAAAAGAGGCTCCAGAGAACTCCCTAGCCCTTTCCATCACATAAGGACAGAGAAAGAAGATAGAAAGAAAGAAGAGAGCCATCTATGAACCATGAAGGGGGTTCTCACCAGATTCCAAATCTGTTAGTGCTTTTATCTTGGACTCCCAGCATCCAGAACTGTGAGAAATAAATTTCTGCTGTGTATAAGCCACCAGTTTATGGTATTTTGCTATAGCAGACAAAATGGACTAAGATAAAAATATAAAAAAAAAATACATTGCTTAAAGTTGATATGATAAAAAATCTATTCCAAATATTTAAATATATAAAACTAATTGATTAGTGAATTAAAAAAGGTATAACTTGGGATGCCTGGGTGGCTCAGTCAGTTGAGCATCTGCCTTCAGCTTAGTTCATGATCCCAGGGTCCTGGGATCAAGCCTCACATTAGACTCCCTGATCAGCGGGGAGTCTGCTTGCCCCTCCCCCCTGCTCATGCTCTCTCTCTCTCACTCTCCCGCTCACTCTCAAATAAATAAATAAATACATACATACATACATAAAATCTTATAAACAAAAATAAAAATAAAAAAGGTATAACTATAAAGGTAAGAGTTACAGGGGAGAGTAGAATATAGGTAATCTAAGTCCTCACCTAGCATAGCAAAATCAATAGATAAATTTGAATTAGATAACTTGAGAAATCGTGCTATAAACATATATTTTGAAATACAGATTCAGCTATCTCAAAAAACAAAAATGAAAAAATAATTCTCAAATTCATGTGAGAGGGTGGTGAAGAGAAGTCTGGCAGAAAGTTGTTGCTTTTTAATATAAGCCTTTTGTTTCTACTACTTTGTAGACACTTTTAGTTAAACATGGGAATGAATAAACTACTTAAAAAAAATAGATAAGGTGATTGAAAGGGAGGTGTGACCTAGCCCACATTTCCACCTTTCTAAGATCCAAAAAGATAGTGCAACATCATATCAATACTAGAATCCTGGAACTCCCACAGGAAAGGCTACAAAATAAGCAGTGGTGGTGGTTCTAATGACCAGAAGGAGGATTAGTGGCCAAGTCACTGAGTGCAGAAGAAAAACAAAAAAACAAAAACAACAACAAAAAAACCCAAAACAAAACAAAAAACTCTATCTCAAATATAATGGAGAAAAAGTAACATTTAAATGAAAGAAAACACATGCTTAAACCTGGATTTTTTTTATAGGAAAATGATAAAAAATAGATTTAAGTATGTAGAGATGAATATAATTTAAAAATAATGTCAACTCACATTGACAAGGGAGCCAAGAATACTTAGGAAAGGACAGTCTCTTCAATAAACTGGTGCCAGGATAATTGTATATTTACATGTAAAAGAATGAAACTGAACCCATATCTTACATCTCTCACAAAACTAACTCAAAATGGATTAAAGACTTAAATCTAAAACCTGAAATCATAAAGGTCTTAGAAGAAAACATAGGGATAAATCTCCTTGATATAGGTCTTGGCAATGATTTTTTGGGGGGGGCGGATATGACACCTAAAATAGAAGCAACACAATAAAGAAAACAATTGGTACTACTTTAAACTAAAAAGCTTCTACACAGCAAAGAAAAAAGACAAGACAATTTACAGAATGGGAAAAAAATATTTGCATTCATCTGATAAGTGGTTAATATTCAAAATGTATAAAGAACGCATACAACTCAATATTTAAATGAATGAATGAATGAATGAATGAATGAATGAATGAACAAGCTTAAAAATGGGCAAAGGACCTAAACAGACATTTCTCCAAAGAAGACATACAAAAGGCCAACAGGTATAGGAAAAGATGTTCAATATCACTAGTCATTAGGGAAATGCAAATTAAAACCACAATGAAATACCACCTTACACCTGTGGTAATGGCCATCATCAATAACATAAGTGATAACTAATGCTGGTATAGATGTGGAGAAAATGGAACCTTTGTATACTGTTGGTGGGATTGTATTGGTAGAGCCACTATGGAAAATAGTATGGAGGACCATTAAAAACTTAAAAATATAACTACCATAAGATCCAGCAATTCCATTTCTGAGACTATATCTAAAGGAAACAAAAACACTAACTTTAAAAAAAGCATCTGCACCGTCATGTTTATTGCAGCATTGTTTGCAATAACCAAGACATGGAAACAGCCTAAGTGTCCAATGATGGATGAGTGGGTAAAGAGATTGTGGCATAATATATGGTGGAATATTATTCAGCCATAAAAAATGAGGAAATTCTACGATTTACAACATGTGGATGAAACTTGAAAGTATTATATTAAGTGAAGTAAGTCAGAGAAAGACAAATACTGTATGATATCATTTACAGATGGAATTAAAAAAACTCATAAAAAAGAGATTAGACTTGTGGTTATCAGAGGCAGAGAGTAGGGGGAAGGGCAACTGAAACTGAAGAAAGGAGGTCAAAAGTACAAACTTCCAGAGATAAATATTCGGGATGTAGTGTGCAACATGATAGCTATTGCTATAGGAAATGTGTTAAGAAAATAAATCTACTAGTTCCCATCATAAAAGATAATTTTTTTCCTGTTTTTTTTTCCTTTTCATTGCATCTACATGAAAACATGGATGTTAGCTGAACATATTGTGATAATCATTTCAGAACACATGTATGTCAAATCATCATGCTGTATGCCTTAAACCTATACAGTAATATATATCAATTATTTGTCAGTATAACTGGAAAAATATTTACTTCAGTTAAAAAAAAAAAAGAAAACAAATCCAATAAAAAAATGGGCAAAGGACATACATAAACATTTTTCCAAAGACATATGAACATTAATCATCAAGAAAATGAAAATCAAAACCAAAATGGAGTTATCACCTCACTCCTGTTAGGATGGCTATTATCAAAAAGACAGAAGACAACAAGTGTTAGCAAGATTGTAGAGAAAAGGGAACCCTGTACACTAGTTGAGGGAATATGAATTAGCTCAGCTTTTATGGAAAACAGTATGGAGGTTCCTCAAAAAATTAAAATTACAATTATCATATGATCCAGCAACTCTACTCTACTCCTTTGTATATATCCGAAGGAAATTAAATCACTATCTTAAAGAGATATCTTCACTCTGTGTTCACTGCAACAGTATCCATAACAGCCAAGGCATGAAGCAATCTAAGTGGTAATGGATGAAAGGATAAAGAAAATGTAAGATATGTGTGTGTGTGTGTGTGTGTATATATACTATTCCAGTATACATACACTGGAATATTATTCAGCCATAAGAAAGAAGGAAATCCTGGGGTGCCTGGGTGGCTCAGATGGTTAGGCATCTGCCTTCGGCTCAGGTCATGATCCTGGAGTCCCTGGATCGAGTCCCGCGTCGGGCTCCCTGCTCGGCAGGGAGTCTGCTTTGTCCTCTGACCCTATCCCCTCTCATGTGTTCTCTCTCTCTCATTCTCTCTCTCTCTCAAATAAAAAAAAAATCTTTAGAAAGAAGGAAATCCTGTCATTTACAACAACATGGATAGAATTGTGGCCATTATACTAGTGAAATAAGTCAGAGAAAGAAAAATAATGTATTGTCTCATTTATATGCAGAATCTAAAAGAGCTGAACTCACAGAAACAGTGAAATGGTGGTTGTCAAAGGTTGGGGGAAACAGGAAGATGTTGGTCAAAGGGTACAAACTTCTAGTTATAAAATAAATAATTTCTGGGAATCTAATCTATAGCATGGTTACTACAGGTAACAATACTGTATTGTATACTTGCAAGTTGCTAAGAGAGTAGATCTTAAATACTTAAATATCCTCACCCTCCACACACAAATAGGTAATTAATTGAAGTGACAGATATGTCAACTAACTTTACTGTGTTAATCATTTTGCAACACATTGAACTGTGTACCTTAAACACACACAATGTAATATGTCAATTATTATCTTGGTAAAGTTAGGAAACAAAATTGTTGGAAGCTGGAGGATCTGGGTGGATGGTAGCAGAATTATTATTAAAAAAAATCAAAGTCTAGTAATTTTTAAGTGAACTTAAGTACATAAAATTATAATGGGGTTCCAACATTTATTACCAAAAATTCCATACTAAGTATTGATAAAAGCCTTCAGCCAGGGAATGCTTAGAGAAATAAACTTTGTTTATTTGTTGTTCCATTTTTTTCTAATCTGTCACTTCCCTGACTTTGATGCATCCAATTAAGTGTCTTATCAAGTGGTCATGTCCTTGTAAGAAGACTGTCATTGTAAATGCAGAAAATGCTTAGTCTCTAGGGTTGGAATTGATTCAAGTACCGATTTTAAGAACTGTTTTCATCAAGTGCATTTCATAGCTCTAGTTATTTCTGTTCCTATTTGTTATGCACAGATCTTTGCAAATTCTAAAACTCCAGGAGGTAGAACTCTCCTCCAGTTCTGCTAGCTACAGCTGCTCGTAAATACCAAGGAACGTACGAATCTAAATGCTTGCTGTTGTAGGAGGGCTTATATAAGATTTCCTGGCTCTTGATAGAAAGAGAACAGTCTTCCAATTTGAGAAGGAGAGAATTATTCTCCTTCTCTCCACTTTATCCAGCCACAATTTACTTAGAAGTCATTTGTGCAATAGTCTTTGTGTTTGAGATTGTGAGAGTTATTTTATTTTCTCTAAATTTTTACAGTTTAAATGTTTGAAGCATATTTGCAATCTATTACCCTAACATCAACTTCTAAATCTGGAATATCTAAAGATTATAGTCATTTTCCAATAAGAAAATGACTCTCCTAGGAGCTTTTTCAATAAATCATGTACAAAGAAACACAAAAAGCACACAGAATATATTCAATAATTCATGTAGTCTGTTGTCTATTTTATCTTATCTCCACTTTAGGTTTACAAGGCCTGATTTATTGCTTTTCTAATGATTGTTATGTATTTTACCAGCCATTACTTCAGTACAAACAGATATATACAGAGAATTTACTCATTAGAAAATAAATATTTTTGAACAGCTTATAGTAGTGGACTATACTAGGTCTGGATACAGTCATAATCTTGGAGAAACAGTTTGTGGAGGGGGGAGAAAGATTTACATTAATGAATTTTATGTTACAATGTGATATATTATCATAGAAACACATTCCATTAGCTGTAGATCCCAGAGGAGGAAATGCCTAACTACTAAGCAGGTGTGGAGGAGAAGGCAGAATTGCGTTTTTGGTATTACAGTACCTAAGAAGTGAGCTCTAATATTGACATAGACAATTCTCTATTTCTGGAAGAGGGAAAAAAATGCAATATTGTAAGTCAAGTGATATTGTCTCAGTGAGTGTATAAAACTGGAAAATCAACTATGAAACCAATGTCTATCAAGCTGAGAAAAATCTGCTAAACCATCTACCCTGCAACTATTTTATATAGAGTAGTGATCCCTCCAAATCCCAGAAGGAGAGAACCATCACGCTCTTCTCCCAAACATTCCCAGACTAAAAGGGATTACCTAAATTTTAGTCCCCAACAGCTATGGCAACAGCTTTGGTTGTTTTTCATTTACATTTTCAATCAAGTTGTGAATATTAGGATGTGCAGAAAAGTTAACATAGAAGATGTGACTGCTATGCTCTGGAAGGCCTGCTTACATGATGTGGTACTTGGCTAGCAGCTGGTAACTTGAATTTTAGGAGGGTCCCCAACATTAGTAGATAAGAGTGTCTTGCTGTGACTAAACTCCTTGAACAAACAATATGGTTTAGGTTGAAGACCTGTTTTCCTTTTGAGAGTCTGGAATTTGGGTACTTGACAGACACGCAGTGGCTATGTGATGAGGACCCAGTAAAAACGTTAGGTACTGAGCCTCTAATAAACTTTACACATGTGTGCTCACAACACATTACTGGGTGATTAAGTGTGTTCTGTGGACTCCACTGGGAGAGGAGCTTCGGAAGTTTTCTCCTATTTTCAGCCAGAGTTTACCCTATGAGGCTTTCCCTTTGCTGATTGTGCTTGGTATTCTTTCACTTTAATGCATCAGCAGTGAATATGACTATACACCTCCTAGCAAATCATCAAACCTGGGGGTGATCTTTGGGACTCCCAACAAATAAAGTATATATTAAATTGACATAGTTATATTTTGATAGTCTTTCTGAATTTTTGCCAATGTAAACTCATAATACAGAAAATCTGTGTACAGTAGGAGAGGAGAAAAACCTCTTGCCTTAGAGAACATGAAGAACTTAAACTATCAGTTTTCCAATAGTAGTGGTTTTTCTAGCAAAGCCAAGTATTTATATATTAATTCCATATATAAATTGTATAGGGACACATTAATATCTGCTTGTGTGCCACCTCTGAGCTATTAACTCTAAGACAAAGAACAATTCTGCCTAAATTACAGTCAATAGAGTATAAACTCTTCAAGCACAGGGTTTATCACCTCTCCTAGCCCAGCACTACCATTAACCTACTGATTGACATGGAACAAGTTACTTGATTACCTTGAGCAAAGTCACTCATTTTACCTGTGCCACATTTATAGCTACAGTTTAAGGTGTCGGAATAAATAATTTCTAGAATGTCTTCCTTTCCTGAGATCTAGTCATTATGCGAGTAAAGTGTGCCCTTGACAATCGCTCTGCTTTCTGTGTAAGACTAAGCATGATTTGACTGACCCAGCTGACATATGTGTGATCCCAGACTCCCTCAAAGCACCACGTGTGTCCTACCAAGCTGTCCATTCTTTCATACACGAAAAATATCCCACTGAGATAAAGGGTAAATCTTTTGGTGATGTACCAGTCTGGGTCCAGCCAGAGAAAGAGACCATCTAGAGATATTAGAGAAATAAAGCAATTCAATATAAGAATCAGGACTTATATATAGGTGAGCAGAGTCGAGATCGACAATGTTGGAGTGATGGTCTGGAAAGAAGAAATGAGAAGATGATATAAAAAGTCATGAAAGACTTCTGCCTGAAGTACAGGAGAGGGTAAAAAAGGTCCCACCACTGTGAAGTGGAGACTTGCCAAGCAGCTACTGCTCACTTTATCCCACGCAAATTGATGATGATTGACATAAGGAAGAGAATTACAGGATATTAATTCCCAGCATTAGAAGGACTGTTGGGTGTGCCTAGTTGACATAAGACAATCTAGCACAGATGGAATGCTGATTGATGGGAATCCCTAGAAGATTCTCCACATATAAATGGCTTCCAGAAATATGGGAATCTGGGTGCTTGGGTGGCTCAGTTGTTAAGCACCTGTCTCCAGCTCAGGTCATGGTCCCGGGGTCCTGAGATCAAGCCCAGCATTGGGCTCCCTGCTCAGTGGGAAACATGCTTCCCCCTCTCCCACTTCCCCTGCTTGTGTTTCCTCTCTGGCTGTCTCTCTGTCAAATAAATAAAACCTTTTTTTTAAAAAAAAGGAAGATTTTTTTAAGTAAAATTTCAAAATGCTTAATAGAATATTAATATTCCAACGATACTTGTGGTATTTTCTATCTTAAGAAAAGAAAGGGGGGAAAGATCTGATCTTTGAAGGTTTATTCAAAAGCTTTTTAAATAAGGCACAGAATTTATATTTTATTTGACCGGAGTAAATACTTTAAAAAGTGTCAGCCTATTTTCTATTGTATAAGTCAAAGATAGTGACATATTTAGCTACCTTGAAAGTGAATTGGAAATCTCTAAAATTATTGCTACAGTTCAAATCAAACTATCACTTATTTGTGATGAGTAGAGGAGATAATTAGCTGACATTATGATATGATGCCTCTATTAAAGTGATCTGGCATTTAGATATTTTTGCCCACTGAAAAGTTTATTTGGCATACAAATTTTTCTTCAGCCCTTCTCATATTTTCCAGTTACAAGCTAATAGATGAATCATCTGTGTCTTATAGAATTGTGGTACCAAATTTAGGGAAATCATGTTTACAAGTTCTAATTGAAAAGGTAGTTTTCTGTGCATAATGTGTATAGGTTAGGGAGCTGCAAGTCTCAATGTATGCTTTATTTTACTTACCAGTAGATATTTGGAAGGAAGTATTATTAGTCATGTTTATGTTCTGAACAGTCCTCCAAATTTTTCCAAACATATTAGATTTCTTAAAGCATAAAACTGTTATGGACTAAACAATATCTGTATGCCAAACAAAACTGTTAGCTAAATGAACAGCTGATGATCTCGGTTAAGTAACCTATCTAGGGGAAGAAGTATAAAGGTCTGGATTTGCAATACGATGGGTCCAGCAAATATAGGAATACTTTAAATTGTGATGGATGTGACCAGTCATGATCAGAACACAAGAAATAGGAGACAACAGCCATCCTGACGTGGGAAACAAAGGCAGAAGGAAATGTAGATAAAATTAAATGTCCATATAACCTGCAGCCCATTGACAAATACTTGAGGCAAGTGGAATATAATGTTCCTCCAGAGCTCCTAACTGTCTTAATGTTAATGTCTTGCTAGAGGGAAAAACAACCTTGGTTTGACAACAGTAAGGCTTCTGATATCCTGTGTCTTCTTTAGCATATGAAGATCCTTTTGAAACTTCCCTTATCTTTACTTCCCCCAACCCCAAAACTACATAATCAGTTGCCCTTCACAATGGGGGGGGTGGAGGAGGGAGCAGCAGCTCTTTCTGTTCACAGGTCCTGTCCCTGTGCTTTAATAAAACCAACATTTTGCACCGATGATGTCTCAAAAATTCTTTCTTGGCCATGACTCCAGACCTCACAAAACCTCATCTATATTCAAAAACTACATCATTATCATAGCAATCGCTGTTCTACCAGACACGCTAAGTGAAGATAGTCAAAAAGTGCAAAAGGGTGAGTGTGTGCCTATAAACATTAGATACATTTTGAAACTAAGTCATCCTCTTTGTTTAACCTTAGTTCTCTGTTCAATACTTCTGACCAGCATGCATACTTTTCTTCTTGTCTTTCAGTTTCTGACTCTTAATGTTATTTCTCGGATCTCAACTACCTTTTTCATCAAGGGCTCACTTATCAAAGGAAGTTAGTAATTCCTTGTGTTGAGTACAATACAAGTAGATGTTGCCAATATTCAGTCAATACCATTATGTTTCAATTACCTTTAATATTAGAGATCCCCCAAAAGATTCCTATTTGTTATTCATTAAAAATTTTTTTTAAATTACTTATTCAAGTGGAGGGCGGGGAGTAGCAGAGGGAGAGGGGCAAGCAGACTCCACACTGAGCTTGGAGCCCAACAGGAGCTCAATCTCACGACCCTAAGATCTTGACCTGAACTGAAATCAAGAACTGAAATCAAGACGCTTAACTGACTGAGCCACCCAGGCACCCCTTGCTATTCATTTTTGGCAGAGTTGTCTAGTTAATTTGAAACCTAATCATATTAAATCATAATAGTTTCATTAAATGTAATGTATACAAAGGAGAATAAAAGCATTGCAGAGGGAGATCTAACAGACAAGTTGGAAAATAACATATCGGGTAATATTTCCTAAAAGAGTGGATCTTTATCTGAATCTTGAAAGATTCACAAAGTGATGAAGCATTTGCCAAGCAGAGAAAAAAACAATGCAAAGGACAGAACTATCAGAGTGTGGATTGTTCATTCATTTACAAGTAAATGAGACTTGTTGGAACAATGGCAGGCTAGCAGCAGGAGATGAGCCTGATTACTGAAGAAAGGGACAAATCATAAAAGATCTTTTTATTTTTTTAAAGATTTTATTTATTTATTTGAGACAGAGAGAATGAGATACAGAGAGCATGAGAGGGAGGAGGGTCAGAGGGAGAAGCAGACTCCCTGCCGAGCAGGGAGCCTGATGCGGGACTCGATCCCGGGACTCCAGGATCATGACCTGAGCTGAAGGCAGTCGCTTAACCAACTGAGCCACCCAGGTGCCCCAAATCATAAAAGATCTTGACTTTTGTTTTGGGAAGCTTAGATTTCTTTTTTTTTTTAAATGATGGAAAGCTACTTAAGGATCTTATATAAAATATAATTATTAAGAAATTTATGCTTAAAAATGATTAATGAAACCCCTGAGAGTACATTTAAAATTAGAAAAAAATGTTTAAGACAGATCAATCCAGGTGAAAAATTTTACTATGAATATAAACCAAAGCAAGAAGAGATATAAAATTTTAAGTAAAATATTAACATATATTTATATAAATAAAAAATAAAGTAATATACTTTATTGAGACCATAAAATACACAGGATTTGATTCACTTGAAATGGAGGGAAAATGAAAGATGAATTTTAAATTAATCTTGGATTTCTTATTTTGTTGACTGGACAGATCATGATATTACCATAAAGATTCAAGTTAGTAATAACTATAAAGAGAAGGAGGATATATCTAAAGATGAGGAGGTTTCGATGTAACAAATTTGAGATGTCTAAGTGGAAATAATGATTATATAAATAGGCCTAGAACTCAGGAAGTTTTTTTTCTGGAAACTGTTGATTTGAGAATCAGCATATTGGTAAAACAATGGTTCTACTGATAAGGTTTCAATAATACATTTCATTACTCCTTGATAGACAATAACAATCTGTATACCTATTCACAATCCAGTATAAATTATAGTCTTCCTCCTACATCAGCTCATATCCAAGCGTATGTCCCATATCTACATATAGAGCCTTACATCTCACCCACACATCAAAACTCACATCACACAGTATGATATATATGACTTTCAAGAGTTATGTAAAACTCATGTGCTCATGTGCCAATAGCACATTTTGCTCTTAAAAATTGTATTCCGAGGCAAAATGGGACAAAGTGGTTAAGATCTCTAATATACAAAATACTAAAATGTCCAGAGGCAAAAAAGTATGAGACTTTAATAATAGATCTGAGTTCTATAAAGAGCAAGTCATTTAACAGACTACTAAGAGATTTTAAATTTCCTTATATTGAGGATTAGTTCAACTCTAAAATTCCTTTTTACCACTAACTTCCAAGGTTAAATTAGAAAATTATTTAACTGAATTATTTTTATTGTAAAAATAATACTGTTGGTAGAAATTTTGAATAATATATGTGCATTGTTGGCTTATCACACATAGACAACATTGTGCACACAGTTACATGCAGAAAATGACTTACTAAAAAAATGGAAGAAACCACTTTCAACTGTTGTCGAATCAATCCAGATTTTATGATAGCACATTATTGATATGGATAGCTCTTAATATTATCAATTATACTTCCAGTAATGCCTAAGCAAGCAGTTTCATTTTAAAACAATAGACAATGTGAACATGTATCATAAACTGATAGAAATGCTTTACAAATGGAATGAGAGTACTTTTACAAGTCCAATTATCAATTCTCTGCACTTTGAATTCATGCACTATCTATTTCATAAGAGGTATATAAATTCAAAATTTATTTAGCCTTAAAACTAAAGCTTAAGTTCAGTAAGCACTGTCACAAAATAAGCAGTCATAATATTTTTCAATTCAGAGCATCTATTTATTAAACTAACATTTGGTTTCATTCAACATTATCACAGTTGCTTGAATTTTGTTTTACTTAAATTATACTCACAGATATCACTCATATATATATTCACACATATTTACAACACACACATGTACAACTCATACACATGCACACCTACACTTTCATTTATGCACACTGTCTCTCTCTTACACACACACACACACACACACACACACATTTGGGTTTTTCTTCTTCCTGCTGCTACACCCAACATTTTATATTCAAGACTTATGGTAGAGAAGATAGCCAAGTCCTGATAATAAACAATTATTGAACAGAAACAGTTACTGTCTTTTATCCTTGAATCTTTCCACATGCTGGTAAAATGGATAGACAACTTCAAAAAAAATTAAATAACCCCTTAAGTGTTCTATAAATTTTGACCAGGATCAAATGCTTTAACAAATACTTCTTGCTTCAATTCCAGGGCCTGATTTTACCCTTCTAAGCATTATACAAGTGACTACAAAGTGAAAGATACTTTGAATCCAAAATATATGTCCATAAAACATTTCCTCAACAATCTGCCAAAACCTTCCCTCGTCAAATAGCCATGATTTAGATGGGGACACCCAAGAACCCACAAATCTTCATAGGTTTATAATATTTCTTTCTAGGGTAGTTTTTTTGTTTGTTGGTTTGGTTGGTCTTTTTTTTTTTTTTTTTTTTTTGCTTCCTCCTACTATAATTCATTTTCCTTGTCAAAGTAAGCATAGAAAGGGAAACATATTCTAAAATAATAAACCCTACTGTGTAACAAACTCTGTTAGTTATTTTTCAATAATTTAATCTGCAGAATAGTCCTGTTGTGTAGATTTTATTATTATCCAACAAAGAAAACTGAAACACCAAGGGTTTTTTTCTGTCCAATATCACACAGTTGTTGAGTGACACTGTAAATATATGAAACCAACCTCTTATTTCCAAATTTAGAGTTCTTTCTAGTACCTCACAAAGAGATAACAGAATATGCATCAAGCAGACTTTTCAGTTTGATGAAAAAATTCATATAATCCACATAATTTCACAGCTGTTTAAATGTAGAAACCTTAAATCATTTCTTGGTGAATTCAGTATATTCTATCCCAGCTGGCTTCCCTCATTTAGGAGAATTATTAGCCAATCATTAATCTTGGGAAGACAATACAGAACTAGTTTTAATATGAGGAGTAGTTCAATTTCAATTTAATGACAGAATTTTGGACAATGCATTCTTTTGAATGTTGATTTCAGGCTTGTGTAGAAAACAGATGTGTCTCCTTCACTCCTGGCATCTTCACAGATACAGTAAGTATACCCTTTTAGCCAACAATCAGTCATGGCCTCTCACTGCACCCACCTAAGTTACTCAAAATGACTACTGCCTTTTTATTTTTGGTGTCTCTAGGCCTCTCAAAGTAAATAATACCACATAACATAACCTATATTTCCAGTTAGAATAACCTCATATATACCCTCTCAATTTGCTAAAAATTTATATAGACACTTTTATCTAATGTTAAAACACAAAGGCAGAAACTTTATAGAAATACATTGAAAAAACTTCATGATCTTTAAAATGTATGTTTACTTCTAATAAAATCAATCTAAATTTAGGCCTGCTGTACATCAATGGGATGATTTCTATTGGTGCCTCAACTGGCCCCTTAACACTGGAGATGTTAGTATAGTCATCCATGATAATATAAAGCCCTTTATAATACTGCTTCAGAGAACTGCTTGAGGCCCTAGTTCGTGAATCTACCTGTTCTGCCTTATCAGACTGTACCATCATTCTAGAAAGTTCTTTCAGAACCAGTTCCTGCTCTTTGTCTGTTCTTGTGGATTTAAGGATTCAGACTAGGGGTGCCTGGGTGGCTCAGATGGTTAAACGTCTGCCTTCAGCTCAGGTCATGATCCCAGGGTCCTGGGATCAAGCCCCACAGGGGGCTCCTGACTCAGCAGGGAGCCTGCTTCTCCCTCTCCCTCTGCCTCTCCCCCTGCTCATGCTCTCTCTCTCTCTCTCTCTCTCTCTCTGTATCTCTGTGTCTCAAATGAATAAATAAAATCTTAAAAAAAAAAAAGAATTCAGACTAATCCTTGCTTCCTAATTACACTTTAGCTCAGAACACAAAACTCAGGTTCCCTTAGCCTCAGGACTACCATTGTGGGTTAATGCTAGCATATTTCTTCTCTAGACCCAATTCCGTGTCCACACTATGGTCCCCTACCTCATGCATCAGTGGGAAATTATCTACTAACTTCCCCAAATTTTAGTATTTCCCCATTTCATGAAGCTTGTTTTCAGAATAACTTTAAACTCTACTACCGTAGTTGAGCAAACCACCCCCACCTTTAGTTAATTTTCAACAGTAAAAACTACAAATAGAAGAACTGCCTGGATTTTCAGCTCTGAATTTCATGGTTTCAGATTCTGGTACTCAGTTTCCCCCAAAGTTTCTCTGATAGCAACAGACCCAGCAGTAATCAAAGCAAACAGAAGAAAAAGGAAATTCTACCACACCAACAGGGTCCTCAATTTTTCTGCTGGAAAATTAATCTGTTGGCTTTTAAATGCAGATAGGCTCTTTCTTACGCAAATGTGATATACTCAAGAAACACTAAAGTCTTTATGGGTATTGGATGTGAAGGAGCTGAAGTGTAAGTCTTCTTCTAATTTTGGAAATTGAAGGAAAATAAGAAAAAATGAAGAACAATGCATACTCCAAAAAGAGGCAAAGAAAGTTTCAGTTCCTTGTCCAAGATTATAGAAGAAATACAAGAAACTCTATGATCTCAGTTCTTAGGAGTTCATCAACTGTTGCATACTCTAATCTCTGTTAGCTGAATATAGTTCTCAATGTGATCATGCTTTCTTAAACCCATTAGGTCATTTTGCCTATATATTTTGCCATTTTGCCATATATTCTTTCAATATTAAGAGGTAGGGCCATAGGGAGACTCATTGAAATTTCTGGAAATTTTCCATGGTAAACTGCCCTTTATGAAATTACTTTCAAGGAGGTAATATTATATAATGATTTAATGCAATTTTCAATCAAATTTGAATTCAAATATTAGATTCATCTAAGAACTTCAGCTAATGTTACTTAACTTTCCTAAAAATAGCTTCCTAATTTGTAAAATAGAAAAATGATTCTTAACTCATAGGTGTGTTGTGAGAATTAAGTCAGATAACATAAAGTGCTTAGTACTAGGCCTGGAATAGAACATAATGAACATGAATGATGAACATTTTAAATTTGTATTGTTATAATTCTTATCAGGGAAGATAATTTGCACAAGGTTGTTTCTAGGTAATCCTTGGCCAGTTTGAATACATAGAAATGATCTACCCAACACCATGACCATCTACAAAGCTTAGTAAATAAAAAAAAATCTCATAATCTTCCTAGTGGGATAAATTATGGTATCATTGAGAACAAAAACATGAAGATAACTCCCTTGACACTACATCTCATGAGTCTTCAGTCTCATCAGTCCAAAATAGCTCTTCGCAACACTGCTTCCATGCCAGATCCAAAAGTCATAATTTTGAGAGCTTGATTCATCCCAGTCAACAGGTATCTAGTATCACCAGATTTGAAATGCTAGTGCTAGTCAACCCAAAATGTGAAATTCTACGATACTAATAGTAGTTTATTCCCTACTTTCCTGGTCTAACAGTACTATGTACTATTTTGACAAAAGAAATAGACTGATCTCTAGAATTTGATGCTCTATTTAAGCAGCAGAAGATATAATTTATAAATCTGAGTTAATATAAAATTGCTAAGAACTTTACCACAGAGATCACTTCCTTGTGCTACTTACTGTCTAATGTCTGAAAATGTGCTTCTACCATTCCATTTGTTTTACTGTTTGTGGGAGTAATTTAATCCCCCCCCCAAAAAGAGTTCAAGGCTTGTGTCCCAGCCCTTTAATAAATAACTAATACATTTAAAAATATATCATATTAATTGATTGAAAGAATCAACATTGCTAAGATGATTATCTTCCACATGTTGATCTATGGATCAATGTAATCCTGGTAAAAAACTTGTAAAGCTTTTTTGAGGAAATTAACAAGTCTAAACTAAAGTTAATCTGGAAATTCAAAGGACCTCGAATAAGGAAATCAATCTTAAAAACAAAACAAGTACATAATTTCAAAGCGTACTGTAAAGCTGTAGAAATCAACTATATGGTATCAGTGTGAGGATAAACAAAAAGAACAGTAGAAGAGGATAGAGGGTGTGATTGTTAAAAGTATACATAGGGGCACCTGGGTGGCTCAGTCGTTATGTGTCTCACCTGCCTTCAGCTCAGGTCATGATCCCAGGGTCCTGGGATCGAGCCCCACATAGGGCTCCCTGCTCCACGGGAAGCCTGCTTCTCCCTCTCACACTCCTCCTGCTTGTGTTCCCTCTCTCGCTGTCTCTCTCTCTCTGTCAGATAAATAAATAAAATCTAAAAAAAAAAAAGTATACATAGTCAAGTGATTTTTGACAAAAGAGCCAAGGTAATTAGTAGAGAAAAGATAGCCTTTTCAACAACTGGTGCTGGAACAACTTGATATTCCCATAGTTGAGAGTAACCTTGGTTTCTAACCTCATAAAACTTCTAGAAACAAATATAGGGGAACACCTTCATTGTGTTTTAGACAAGTTTTTCATAAATACATAAAATAGTACCATAAAATAAAGTTCATTGTATTTCATAAAAATTAATTCTACTCTTATAGAGCTGGAGTTGGTAAACTTTTTCTGTAAAGAGTTAAAGAGTAAATATTATAGGCTTTGTGGGATACATGGTCTTTGTCACAACTATTTAATTCTGCTTTTGTAGTGTGAAAGCAACCACAGGCAATACATAAGTGAATAGATGAAATTGTGTTCCAATGAAACTGTGTTTACAAAAATAGGAAGCAAGCTGAATTTAGCCCATAGGCTATAGTTTGTTGAGCCCTCTCTAAACACACCTTTACAAAAATGAGAAGGCAACTGTCACTTCTTATATCTGTTTGACAAAAGGTTGATATACAGAACATATAAAGCTCTCCTACAACCTAATAACAATAATAATAATAAGCCTAATAAGAGTTGGGGAAAGACTTGGACACAAAAAGAAAATACAAAAATTTCCAACGAGCCCATGAAAATATGAGCAATTTCATAATCATCAGGGAAAAAAAAGATATTAAATTAGCTAGAATTAAAATGTCATGCCAATCGGAATGGAAAAAAAACACATCAAATGTGAGTTGAGGTTGTGGAACAACTGGAACTGTGATTGTTGTTGAGAATAGAAAATGGTGTCATTTGGAGAACAGTTTAGGACTGGAATACCTAAAATTCCTCTTTTAGGTATTTTCCAAAAGACTGAAAACCTATGACCACAACATAGTTACACAAAATGTTAATAATAGCCCCAAGATGGAAATATCCCAAATATCCCTTACCAGGTACACAGATGAACAATTTGTGGTACATTGTTACAATGGTAAACTATTCAGCAATATTGCAAATAGAGTATACACATTCTTGATAATATTAATGGATCTTAAAACAGTAAACTGAATTAGTTATAGAGTCAAGAGAGAAAAGAGTACACATTTTTAAATTCTATTTATAATGTATTTTAAAACAGGCAAAACTAAAGTATGGTTATAAAAATCAAATCATGTTTGCCTTTGGAGTTCATTGGCTGGAAAGGGGCATGAGAAAACTTAGAGAGATATGAAAATACTCTTATTTGGAGTGGTGGCTTCATAAGTGTTAATTTGTTGAAACATATAACTGTACATTTAGTCTGTGCACTTATTATAAGACAATTATATCAATTTTTTAAAAACTGGTTTTGTTATAGCTAAGATACCATATACCTTTTTCTTTTATGATAAGTTGAATGCCACAGTTATGAAGGAGTCAGGGAACATTCTGAAATTCTCTGAACCAAAGAATATTTTCAAAACTGTGGGAAATGATATTAAGGAAGTACAGGACTGGCCTTGGTCAAAACTCTAAAGTAATTAACATTTGTCTTCTGTTACTCTATCTTCCTCCATATATTTTTTTCTTTCTATAATCCAGTGTTTTGTCTTTTATATTCCTTTAGTCATACCAAAATCTATCCAAAGGAAAGTATCTGATCAATTATTTTGCCTTACTGTCAGATTAATCTATGTCTCTCAGAAACATACAGCCTCATCCATCCCTCATCTTGCAATGAAAACAGACTCATGTTAAAGTATATTTGTAGGCATTTAAAACCTGCTAGACTGGAGTATACTTTGAGCAAAGATGATTGTGTCTTCCCAGGTGGTTGATTATGAGTAAAAGAATATTAGGGCATCTTTAATTCTTAGGAGAATGTCACAAAAATATTCACGATCTCAGAGATCTTCTACTAGTCAGGCTATTAAGTGTGAGTTGTCAAAAGAACCTTCACAGCCCTTGAAGAAAAAGTCAGAACTTGTCCCTGTCTTCAATGAATGTCGGTTTAACTGTATAACACAATCTCATAGACAAGTTCATGCATTCTGAAAAAAAATGATAAATTCTCAATATTATTTTTCTACCAATACATTTATTGTTAGTTTAATGAAAATAGATTTGACCCTTGAACAACATGGGCTTGAACTCTGTGGGTCTACTTAAACGTGGATTTTTCAATAAATGCATAGGAAAAATTCTTAGAGATTTTCAACAATTTAAAAAAACAGATAAATCATGTGAACTAGAAATATTGAAAAAATTCGGAAAAAGGTATGTTATGAATGCATAAAATACGTGTAGCTATTAATCTATTTTATCATTTACTACCATAATATATACACAAATCTATTTCAAAAATTTTAAATTTATTAAAGCTGATGAAAATAGGGGAAAGAAAAAAAAGGAGAGGAAGGCAAACCATAAAAGAGATTCTTCACTGAGGAGTCCACACTGAGGGTTGCTGAAGGGTGGTGGGCAGGGGGATGGGCTAGGTGGGTGATGGGGATTAAGGAGGGCACTTGTGCTGAAAGCAAGGTGTTATATGTAAGTGATAAATGGCTAAATTCCACTCCTGGAACCAATATTACACTATGTAATTAGAATTACATGAAAAAATAAAATCAATAAAACCTATCAAAACTTAAGCAGGCACACAAATTGTACATGGTACCATTCTCAGTTGAGAGAAATATAAACAAATGTAAACATGCAATATTTAACCATAACTGCATAAAATTCAGTGTAATACATACTGTAATACATACATTACATACTGTAATAATGTCATAGCCACTTCCTGTTGCTATTGTGGTGAGCCCAAGTACTACAGGTATCTTCTTAAAATGTCATGTGATGCTAATCATCTCTATATGAGCAGTTCATCTCAAAAAAGTTAGACAGAAGTTAAGATGTGTTTCTGTAAAGTTACATCACCAAATGCGCCTGCCTCTCTGTTCTCCCCTTCCACCTCTTTGGTCTCTGCCACCCCTAAGACAGCAAGACTAACCCCTCCTCTTGCCCCTCTTCTTTAGCCTCCTCAACAGGAAGATTATGAAAATGAAGACCTTTATGATGATTCACTTCTACTTAATGAATAGTAAATAATCATCATGCTGTACAGTTAATAAACCTATTTGTTGTGTGTATAAATGTCTTCACGTGGAAATCTAGTAAGTATAGCAAGAACTGTATGAGACATTTCTGTGTCACTGTCATCATCACTGTCTAAGTATTTATCATGTAGAACATCCTGTACAAGACTTCTGTGGAAGTGGATAGCCTACCTTTACATAGGAATAAGGTGAGTGGTATTTAATAGAATATTAATAATGTGTTAGTTTTCTTACTGTGTTATAACTTTGCTTTCTAAGAATTATATTACCATACAGTATGACCCTCTCTCTCATAATTGGAGAAACTGTGTATCAGCCTATCATTACAGGTAGTTTAAAGAAATGTAACTATGCTTCCAATACTGTATTATGAATATGACTACTGATGTGGGAAACAAAGGCAAAAGAAAAATTATTAAATTTCCTTAGTACCTACAGCCCATTGACAAGTCCTTGAAACAGGCAGAGTGACATTCCTCTAGGAACTCAGATGCCCTGATGTTAATACTTTGCTAAGGGCAAAAGGCAATTCTAGTCTGACCTCCCCACCCCATCCTGTAAGTCTACTTTAACATATAAGAATTCCTTTGGAAACTTCCTTTATCTCTAAACCCTCCAAGATAATGTGTTGGCACTCATCCCCCAAGCATATGGCCCACCGATTACATCTGAAGGGTCTCATGACTAAGGTTTTATTAGGTGGTAATAAATGGCCTTTTCCCAACAATAGCTAGCCCTCTCAAGGTCCTGGAAACCTTGCTTCCAAAATTCCTTAGTGACTTATGCTATCCTTAACCCCCTCCCAACTTGACAGTAATATAATGGGCCACTCCTCATGACCCCAGTGCAGCTCTTTCTGCCCAGGGGTCCTGTTCTGGTGCTTTAATAAAATCACCTTTTTGCACCAAAGGTGTCTCAAGAATTCTTCCTTGGCCATTGGCTTCGAACCCTAATAACGTCTTTCCTACATCACCTCTATGTTAATACTTTGCTAAGGGCAAAAGGCAATCTTAGCCAGACCCCCAGGATCCTGTAAGTCTATTTGAACATATAAAAATTCCTTTGGAAGCCTCCTTTATCTCTACTCCCCATGATAAATACTGGCAGTCATCTCCCAAACATATGACCCACCATATACGTTTGAAGGGTTTCATGACTAAGGTTTTATTAGACAGTAATAAATGACCTTTTCCAAACAATAGCTAGCCCCCTCAAGGTCATGGAAATCTTACTTCTAAAATTCTTTACAGACTTATACTATCCCTAACCCCTTCCCAATTTGAAAGTATATAATGGGTCACTCTTCATGACCCTGGTGCATTCCTGTCTTTCTGCTCACCAGTCCTGTCCCTGTGCTTTAATAAAATCACCTTTTTGCACCAAAGAGGTCTCAAGAATTCTTTCTCCACTGTTGGCTCCAGACCTCACCAACATTCCCAAACTACATCATTTGAGGACCATGAAGGGATCCCTGTCACTCTAGAAGACCTTCTTTTTGTTCTCACCTTCACTTAATAAACTATCACTTCACGCTTTTGTGTCTGTGAAATTCATTCTTCAACTCCACAAGATAAGAACGCTGTAACCCTCAACATTTCAATATTGTATGCCACAAAGATTTTATTCACTCATTAGTGCACAGTCTAGGCTATCATTAAGTAATTGTTATCAATTACAGTATGCCACCATAAAGCAACCACATTGATGTTTCTTCATTATCAATGCATACATTTCTTTTTCATATTAGCTTTTTGTTTTTAATGTTTAATGTTAGTAATGCATATAACATCTACAGTGTTTTATACCATGCAAGACAATATTGATATAGGTGCTGACAGATGATTCATCTTCTAAACAGATAGAAACTTATGGTATTGATGAATACCATACAGTACTGAGATGTATTTTCCTTATGATTTTCTTAATAACACTGTCTTTTCTCTAGGTCACTTTATGGTTAGAGCATATAATATATATAACATACAAAATATGTGTTAATTGACTATGTTACCTGTAAGGCTTCTAATTAACAGTAGGTTATTAGCAGTTATGTTTTGCAGGAGTCCACAGTAACACATGGATATTCAACTGCATGGGGCACTGGTACAACTAACTCCTATGTAGTTTCAGGGTCAACTGTACACTGTAATATTTTCTTTATCAAAACTTGTTCTATGTGGGTTTTAAATGCTGTGTGATAATCTTTGCAAAAACATATAGAATATGGTGGCATGAGCTTCTCTCAACACTTCTCAATATTCTGGTATTCCTCGATACCAGAACTTTATCTTTTGGTTTAGATATTTGCTTGCAAATAATTCTGAATTCATTAAAAACAACAACTACAAAAAAACCTTTCCTTAAGAAGAAATATTAGTTTTATAACATGAATGCTGGAAAATACCGTAGAAATTTTCCATTCAATCCATTAAGAATTGGTGATAAAGAGGAGCAGAGTTTTGTCACCTCAAGGTATGCTTCTTTGGTATAAGAATTATTTTAGACTGATTATTTTTAAGAAACTGCAGGTTCAGGAAAAGCTCTTTACGTCCCCCCTCAGCTGCCTAAATTAACATTGAAAAGGGGGCTTATACCAGGAAGAGAGCTATTACCAAAGATACCTTTTTACCTAAGGACCTTATTTGCATAAATGGGCAACCTTTGTTTTCCAAACATCTCTCACTTTCCTGTGAATGGTCTTTCTCTTGTATCCCCAGACCCTCACTTCTTTCCTTAACTCAGGATATTATATAAACTTCCATTAGGGGACTGCCTTTGGGTCTTATAATTTTGTCAGGCTTCCATACCAATGAAATATGTTTTTTCTCCTGTTAATCTGTCTTCTATCAATTTAATTATTAGACCAGCCAAAGAACCTAGAAGGGCAGAAAGGAATTTTTTTTGCCCTTTTAATGACTTAGCTATATTAAAATCTTTACACACAAAGCATTTGTGCATCCTACTTATGGTGGACATTGTTCAGTTTAAGAATTAGCTTGGGTATTTTTGGTAATTGTCAATTCTGCTTACCCAAGAGTCTGTTTCCTCTGTGAAAAGAATAGGTGTATCTGTATTGGCTTTATTTCTAAACTAACTAAAATTTAGGCTCATGAGAACAATACCTTAGGTACTGCACTCAGGATTTAGCTCATTTCCATTGAGAATTCTATCTTCTAATTCTAGAAAAAGCATATTAACCAGGCCAAGTAGAGCTAATGCTTTACTTTGGTTCAAGAAAAAAGATAATGTGCCTTTGTGAAGTATTCTTTATTATGGTAACTATTATTAGGCAGGTAAAAATAGCTTTATTTTTCTAAGTAGTTAGGAAAACTATTCTTACTGAAAATGCTATTTGGTGTGGAAATGTTGGGGTTCAAAGCAAGTGGTCAAGAAAGAATTGTTGAGATGTCTTAGCTGCAAAAGGTGGTTTTATTAAAGCACCAGAACAGGACCCCTGGGCAGAAAAAGCTGCACTGGGGTTGTGATGGGTCACTGATTATATACTTTCAACTTGGGAGGGGTTTAAGGATAGCATAAGTCTCTAAGGAATTTCGGAAGAAAGGTCTCCAGGACCTTGAGGAGGCTAGCTGTTGTTAGGAAAAGTTCATTTATTACTGTTTAATAAAACCTTAGTCATGAGACCCTTTAGATGTATACAGTAGGCCATATGCTTGGAGGATGATTGCTCACATATATTTTGGGGGGTAGAGATAAAGGAAGTTTCCAAAAGAATTTCTGTATGTTTAAAGTAGACTCAGGATCCTGTGGGATTGGGATAATGTTAGCAAAGGGTCACCATCAAGGACTTGTCAGTGGGCTGTAGGCAAAAGGAAATTTACTTTTTCTTTTGCCTTTGTTTCCTCACATCACTATTATTGTGTATTTACGAAATACAATTTTGATGATTATAAAGTACCAGAGTGTATTCTTAAATATGCTATGCTAATGGTGGTTATTTACATTGATTGACTTATAACTGAAAGTCCCAGCCTTTCCTGAGTTAGTCTTAGGAATCCATATGTAAGGAAACTATTTTAAATTATGTCAAAAGAGCTTTGTTTCAACATTTATATATAAATAATTTCCAAGCAGTGTATATAAAAATAGAAATCGGGGTGCCTGGGTGGCTCAGTAGGTCAGGTGTCTGCTTTCGGCTCAGGTCATGATCCCAGGGTCCTGGGATCAAGCCCCACATTGGGGGGGGGGGTCCCTGCTCAGTGGGGAGTCTGCTTCTCCCTCTGCCTGCCACTCTCTGTGCCTGTGCTCTCTCTCTCTGTCAAATAATAAAATCTTAAAAAATAATAATAAAAAAAATTAAAATAGAAATCATCCAGAGGGGTTAAAAAGAAAACTGATCTTAGTTTTGGCATGACCAATATGGGAGTGGTCACAAAGTTTAATGATCTTTGAGTCACATGTTAATATACCAAAGAGCATCCAGCAAGGAAGAGGCACTAAAGAGCTATATAGACACAATAACCTGCCCCTTTCTTTAGCTCTTTGAGAACAATAGGCTTATGAATATAATTACCATGATCATTGTAGGTGGAATCTATACATATGATAAGCTGCTTAGTCTTGCGTTCTCTAAGGTAGATTTAGCTGATACTACTGCCAAATGTCAAAATTCACAAAAACAGAAATGGATGCTGAGCCCCTAATCAAACATCATTCTTTGAGGATACTACCTAAAGACTAATAAAATATTTGATTCAACAAGATATCATACCGTATATATCATCTCTGGCCGAAGAAGTACATTATGGCGAAAGAGAAATGGTGATTGGTACATGGTCATGGGTGCAGTAGTCGTATCATGTTCCACATTTGCCAGAAGGTGCTGGCCTGATAGGCTAATACAGGATTTCTCAATCTGAGTACCATGGACATTTTGGGCCAGATAATTCTTTGTTCTGTGGGGACTCTGTAGTGCCTTATAGTATATTTATCAACATTGCTGGACCACTGGACTCTATCCACTAGATTCCAGTGTACTCCCAACCAGTTGTGAAAACCAAAAATGTTTCCAGCCATTGCCAAATGTCTTCTGGTGGGAGGGACAAAAATCATCCTTAGTTTAGAATCACTGAGCTAATGGAGTAACCTTTTTAAAGGACAGCTGTGTTGCCAACTTTGAGATGATAACCCTATGAAGATTGGATGCTATCCTCCAAGATGTTCATTCTATCATCTATCTATCTATCTATCTATCTATCTATCTATCTATCTATCTATCTATCATCTATCATCTATCATCTATCTATCTAATCTATCTATATCTTTCTATCTACCTACCTACCGAACCACCCATCCATCCATCCATCCACCCACTCATCCATCCAGCCTAAATCAGTAAGTGTTATATGGTGCTGTGTCCTTAGTAGATGAAGATTAGAATATATGGGTCCAGGAACAAAATGGGCATAAACAGGAGTGGCTCCACTTACTATCAACCCCATTGACCCACTTGGGCAATTTGCAACTCTAGACTATGAGTTTACTCTGGTTTTGAGAGTAAAAAATACTTCCTTTAGAGGGTATAGTAAAAGTTTCATTAATCTTTAAGTTAGATCTATCCCTGATTGCACTGGGTTACTTGAGGCCAAGAGATGAGAAGAAAAGGAACAAAATCACCATGGTGAAAGGAATAATTAACTCTGATCTTTAGGAAGAGGTATTACTGCTGCCATAAAACAGGAACAAAGATGAAAGTGTTTTGTACTCATTTATTTGGATGTCTCTTGGTAATCTTGGTATTATTAAAATCCAATTTCGATAGTAAAAATACAAATGTAGAAGGGCATAATATCCAGAGGCTCGGAACTCTCGGGGATAAAGGTCTAGATCATTGTATATGGTCAGCCACCTAGACTAGCAGAGGTGCTAGAGGTGAGTGAGATGGTACACTACCCAGATTTCCCCTTCAGGACAAAGGCACTCATGTGCTGGGTTTTGAGCTGCCAATGGTTCACAGCCTAGACCATTACAGGGAATTGTATTTAGCCAGATGGAGCTGCTTTGCCCTATGTTTCACTCATTCTCCAGGGACACACCACATTCAACAATTAGTCAATGTGGGGATAAAAAGACATGTCCCCGTTGCCTCAACTTGGGACAAATCTTAGAGCAAACCAACTTCCACAGCTTCTCATAGGATTGTATCCTCTCTTCTAAATGCATTGAAATTCTACTTCTTCTGCCTAAGTCTGCTTCACTTATTCCCTTGCAGGAGTTTTTCCCAAGACCTCTCTCTAATAAACTCCCTGTATAGTCTCCTCCCCAAAGTCTTTTTTATGGAAAACCTGACCTAAGATATGGGCAGATTCCAAGAATATCTCTCAAGTTGCATTGAGTAGTTTGTCTAGGAGGATATAAAAAAAGGATGAAATTTATATAAAAATTTGGGAATTGGCCTCTAGTGATAAAACTAAACTAAAACTATGTGCTATGGTGAGTGCTGTGAATTGTGTAAGACTGATGAATCACAGACCTGTACCTCTGAAACAAATAATACACTATATGTTAAAAAAAAAAAAAGATAGTAGGAAGGGAAAAATGAAGGGGGAGAAATCGGAGGGGGAGATGAACCATGAGAGACTATGGACTCTGAGAAACAAACTGAGGGTGCTAGAGGGGAGGGGGGTGGGGGGATGGGCTAGCCTGGTGATGGGTATTAAAGAGGGCATGTTCTGCATGGAGCACTGGGTGTTATACGCAAACAATGAATCATGGAACACTACATCAAAAACTAATGATGTAATGAATGGTGATTAACATAATAAAATTAAATTAAAAAAAAAAAGAAAAAGAAGTCCTAAAAAAAAAAAAACTAAAACTAAAATAAAGTAAGATTGAAGTAAAGTTTCTCTATAAAAATAGAAAAAATTTCACAACTATAATTTGACATAAAATATTATATAAATCAACAAAGTTTAAAGATAGTGGTGGTAAAAATGATTTTCCTCTGAAACTTAACTAAAATTAGGTGGAAATTGTGAATTACTAGTTTGCACTAAAATTTTATCCCTTGTATCATGCTTACTGGATACTGACTCAGTTTTTTCCTTTATGCTAAGTCCTTGGAAATGGGAAGATTAAACTGAAATATATCCAGGGAAAAATGAAGATAAAGTGTTAAGAATCCTGTATCAGTAACAGAGTCTCTTCTTTGAATATTTACCTGTTATTTTTATTGCACTAAATATGTATTTATACATCTGGGATATTTGAAAATATCCATAGTTGCAAGGGTTAAATCACATTTATTTCAGAAAAAAATCAGAATCTTTCTTATAACAAGGAAAAAGTCTACTACTCAAACTTTAAATTGAATTTTGAAGTGTGTTTCTCTTCTCTAAATCTCTGTGGCTTAAAATATTTTACATTTGGAGAATGAATTTTGAAATCCATGGATAATCTCAAACTCAATTGTCTAACATCAATCTTAAACATGGGTGACTGAGCTCTTGATGTTAGCTTAATGCAAGAATTTTCAAGTATTGGTGATATGGTTCAGGATTATTTGAATAAATTTTGTTTCCCAGGAAATAATTGACCTAAGTGCCTTTTGGAGGCCCCTGCAATCTAAATAAATGAAGAAAAAACTATATTTACATAAATAATATGTGGAATACAGTTATATGTCATGGTGAACTTTCCGAAATTAATCTCAATAATTGTTTATTACATCTAAATGATTACCCCAATATCTTAGCTAAGTTTTGAAAAAAAACTAAAAATACATTTATAGTAAAAAAAAAATTAAAAAAAAACATTTAAATAGGATTGAAACACACATACACATTCAAAGAAATAACTGAGCATAACAGAACTCAGCCCATTATCTGAAGTTGGCAAGGATATTTCATTTCATACATCATTTAGAGACTAATTTGCCAACAATTCGATAAATTTTGTAGCTCTTAAGATGTTAGTAGAATGAGAAGAAAAAAAAATCACGTTTGTTTTTTAACAAATGTCTATGCCAAGATGCACAGAACTGGTAAACCCTTCAGTCCTGTTAGGGATATATTCACATTTGACTGAGCTAATATGTCTGATTTTTTATAAACTCAAAAGTGAGATCAAACAACAATAACAAACAACTTACTTATTTCAAAAACAGAGAGTTAATTTTCATTTAGCTTGAAGGCTCCACAATACATTTAACAGCACCTAAATTAGATGCTGAATGTAATAAATCATTCCTCATCAATATTTTAATTCACAATTACATTTCCTCTGGGGCCAATTTAGAGATAAGGTAAATGAGGAAAAAACGGGTCCAAGTGTCCTAGAAAGATAAGTCAATGTCAAATTCTGGTTACAAACCTGAACTTGCAAATTATATGAGATTTAACAAAGAAATAATTTATGAAGTTCATTAATTACTTCTTACAATTTTGGTTAAACTATGTATATTCCCATCTTTTTCAAATATACCAATCTCTGTATCACCAAACAAGATGTCAATCAAGAACTTTAAGACCAACCAGGACATCCAGGACCCTTGTGAGACATAAAAGAAATAAACATCTAGGTCGTTGTCTTAAAAGTTTAAAATAGAAAACATAGATACAGTTTAAAATAGAAAACATCACAAGCATTTAAGTATTTAAAAAGTACAGATAAAGAAATGTAGATTAATATGTAATAGATAGATAATAGATATGTGATAGGTATACATAGATGGTTAGAAGGATAGAGAGAGAAACAGGTACGGATGTTACTACGTAGTTTGTTCAGGAAACTTGCTAAGCAATATAATTTTCTTTTAGACTTATTTATTTATTTGAGAGAAAGACAGAGAGAGTGAGAGAGAGAGAACACAAGCAGGGGGAGGGGCAGAGGGAGAAGCAGACTACCTGCTGAGCAGGGAGCAGATGCAGGACTCAATCCTGGAACTCCAGGACCATGGCATGAGGCAAAGGCAGATGCTTAACCGACTGAGCCACTGAGGTGCCTCAGCAATATATATTTTTAACTTTCTGAATCCTCATCAAATCCTGTTTTATTATTGGCATTTAATACATGAAGAAGTTGAGATTTAAAATAAAAAAAATATATAAAATCCCAATAGTTAGGAATTGACCAAAAAGGACATCCAACTTTGGCTGCTCGGCTTCAAAGCAAGGACTCAACCATGATGCTTGCTACCTTTCCTCTCTATAAATATATTACATTTAACATTAAAATGCTGGAATCATTTGAAAGAAGCCATAAATGGATTCTTGGAGATCATGACTGTGTACCCAGATTCTGATGAGGTTAGGGGATACAGTAGACTCTGCATTACTTTGTAAGAATTCCAGGCAATTTCGTTGTAGGTCGTAACATCCACAGCATGAAAGCACTTATAGAACTCACCCTATGACTATAATTTAAGGCAAAGGTAAAATAGCTGTCACTAAGAAAAAATAGATAAACACCACAGAGAATTAATTCATTTGTGTTTGTACAAAAAGCAGCTCCAATCTAAGAGAAAATAGAGAACAATTCAAATTATGTAATCCATGAACTCAGAAGCTATCTTTCATGGACTTTGTCCCTGATCTAATTCATAATGTAGCTATTCAGTCTGTTTTCACCTTCTTTTCATGGGACCAGCAGCTAATTTTTTTAATTTTTAATTTTGAGGGGCACGTGGGTGGCTCAGTCTGTTGGGTTTCCAACTCTTGATTTTGGCTCAGGTCATGATCTCAGTGTCATGAGATCAAGCCCTGTGATGGGCTCCATGCTCAGGGGGAAGTCGGCTTGTTATTCTCTCTTTCCCTCTCCCTTCCCTCTATGTCTCCCCCCGTATTCGTGCACTCTCTCTCTCTCTAAAATAAGTAAATCTTAAAAAAAATAATTTTGAAACAATTCTATATTTCCCAGCAGTTGTGGAATATAATACAAAGAAATTCCATACATTGCTCAAAAAGTTTCCCCTAATTATAATATTTTGCATACTGTAGTTCAAGATCACAAACATAAAAATCATATCAGTGTAATCCACTAAGCTTATCCAGATTCCACCGATTTTACAGGCATTCATTTTTCTGTATTTGTATTTAGTTCTAAGAAACATTATGTCATGCATTGACTTTTTGTGACCACCATCACAACCACAGAATAGTTACATCACAGGATCCTACATGAAACCCTTTTATGGCCCCAGCCACCTCCTTCCATCATCTTTCATAATCCCTAACAACCATTAATCTGTTGTCCATCTCTATAATTTTGTTTGCAAAATGCTATATAAATGGAACAAGAGAGTATGTAGCCTTTTGAGAGTGACTTTTTTCATTCTGCCTAATTCTCTAGAGTTCAGATACATCCAGGCTGTTGCTTGTATCAATGGTTTCTTTACTGTTGCTAAGTCGTATACCATAGTATGGGTGTTCCACATTGTGCTTAAGTATTCACCTGTTATTTCCAGTTTGGGACTCAAATCAAAACCCAAGAGTCAACCTTCATACTTTTTTATTTCATCAGTTCCTGCATCCGATTACTGAGAAATTTTTATCAATGCTGCTTGCAAAATATAACTCAAATCTATCCGCATGTATCTGTCTTCACAGGACATATAGTCAAAGCCATCATTATCTCTTTCCAGCAGTGTAGTTGCAAGCCCTTTAATTGCCTATTTTTGTCTCCCCATAATCCATAGTGATCAAAGCCAGTCTTTGTACTAAGATTCTCCATGGCCTGCTCTCCCTCTCATCCCTTACCAGTGGCACCTTCACCCTGTGTCAAAAAGATTTAGCCACAATGGTTTTTTTCCCCTAAGCTCATTGTTTCAGGGTCATTGGAAGCACTGTTCCTCTGCCTGAAGCAGCCTTACTTGCATGTGGTGAACTCAATGTCACCTCCTTAGACAAATGTTATATATCTTCTTAACCTCCCAATCTATTACTGACCACATCCACTTCATTTGCTTGCTATCATGGGAGCTTGTTTATTTATTTTTAGGATGTATCACCAGTGGACTAACCTAATGTATTTATTGTGAATCATTCACATAAGGATATTAGCCACCTGATAGCATAAAAATATTTATTTTATTCACTGCTGTATTTCCAGAATCTGAATGGTACGGTACCTGAAATATAGAACTTACTGAAAACCTGCTTTATCTCTTTTTATCTATCTATCTATATCTATCTACCTACCTACCTATCTATCATCTATCATTGATCTATCAAATGCTCTTTAAAAATATGAACCAAAGTTAATTTAATAGTCTCCTTTCCTATGACAAAATTCATGTATTGTATGCTTTAAATGCAGAATTTCTCATTTTTCCCTAAATATACTATGCCCTTCCCCATTTCCTTTCCTTTTCAAAGAACTATTTCTTCCCCAGCCCAACAAGCCTTCTTTGTTTTGAGAAACTCTTTCTTACAGTATCTTAGGCTAAAACAGGAGAAACATTCTCTGATCTTACAACAAGGTTCTAAATGCTAATCAGAAAGAAGCAAATTTTGGCTCTTTTAACAATCAGTATTTCAGCTGTTTTGCTGCTTGAGAGTCAGAAAAGAACATTATCATATTACAATATCCTCATGCTCATCACGCTGAGATTTTTTTGTCAATTTGTGACATGTCTTTCAAATTCACCTTTGAAGAGGTTTCAAATATCAAGATTTGGTTGAGCAAGGGGTGAAGGCACTTGAAGAAAGTTTCCAAGCTCTGAAGTTCTTAGTCATCGCTCATTGCTTGTAACCTTATTTCTCACTTGGCATACATTGCTGTTACTCTCTCTCTTTTTATTTCACCACCAACATCCTGGACAGCTGTCCCACCGTCATTTAAAACAGGGTGTCACTATCCATGCAGTAAGAATGTTAACATAGAAACACGTTCCTGGTTTAATAACACTAGTAGAAAAAATCAGATAGTTATAAGAGTGGAAAAGGAGGCCAAAAAAAAAAAAGAGTATTAAAAAAAATCTCTAAGTGCATACATATATTTTTGATAGGGCACCTTATGTCAGCAGCCTGTTTTACTTAGAGGAAGCCTTTGACAGTGTTCATGCTTTGGTTGCCTAATAGTATTCTGTCAGGAGTAAATTGGGTTTCTGGTAACACATTTGCTCTAAAAACAGCATAAAAACTAATGACCGTGTCAAGCTATGTAAACTGCCGGCAGCTACAGTATGCCAGGCTAATTGCTTAAATTTGGATTTCTGATACTTTTGCTCAGTCAAAGGCTGTGTTTTGAATACTGGCAGACCAGACAAAAAACTCATTGTGCATTTTGTGGATAGATACAAACTCAGAAACAGGCTTCTCTCCCTTCAGAATTCTGATTATTTCAGCAATGATAATGTCCCCTCAATTTTCCAACCTGTCATTCCATTACAAAGCACAAATCCTTTGAAACTATGGAAAGGAAAAATGTTGGGGAAAGGCCAACCCGAGAATGGGTTTTGGAGATAAAAGGCTTCTTACACACTTGCTAGAGTCCTAGTTTTAAATAAAAACTATTGTGTCTTCAGGGAAAAATACTAGCTTTGAATACTAGTTGATGATAATGTGCAAACCTCATTGACCTCACTTCCTAAAAAGGTATCCTTTCTCTTCTTGCATTTATTCATAGGTTTATTCTTTAATATATCCCTTGTACTCTCATTTCTTCCCCTATTCTCCCTCCTTTTTTATTGTGTCTTTCTTTTTACACTTGGCACTGGATATACATTTACAAAGCACAATACACAAAAATAAAGGAAAGATAAAGACTTCCCCAAGGAAAAAAACAGAGAGAGTTTGTCCCCAGTACACTGCACTGTAAGAATTGCCGAAGGAAGTTCATCAAGTTGAAATGAACAGATGCTATAAAGCAACACCAAAGTATATGAAAGTGCAAATCTCACTGGTAAAGGCAAATATATAGACAAACACAGAATATTGGATCACTGTCATGGTGGCATGTAATTCACCATTAACCATAGTATAAAAGTTAAAAGACAAAAGTATAAAGAATAACCATAACCACAAAAATTTGTTAATGGATATGCAATAAAAGAAAAAGGGAACTCTGACATCAATAACGAAGTTGGGGGTGATACAAGTAAAAGCATAGAGCTTTTATATGAGATTGAAGTTAAGTTGTTATCAGTTTAAAAGTAGACTGTTGTAACTATGAGGGGTTGGATGCCAGCCTCTCAGTAACCACAGAGGAAAAATCTACGGCAGATACACAATAAAAAGAATCAAAGCATATCACCACACACACAAACATACACACACACGCACACACACACAAATGTTAAGCCACAAAGACAGAAAGAGAAGAATAAATAAACATGAGAACTACAAAACAGACAACAGTTAACAAAATGGCAGAAGTAGGTCCTTATCTATCAATAATTAGTGTAAATGTATTAAACGCACCAATCAAAAGACATAGGGTGGCTGAATGGATAAAAAACAAAACACAAACAAATAAGAACAAAAAACCAATACCCCGTGTAAAGCTGTCTATAAGAAATTCACTTTGCTTTAAAGGGATACAGAAGCTGAAAATAAAGTCATGATTTCTGTTTTAGAGAAGTGTATTTGAAGTCATCCTAAAGGTTTTGGGAGAGTTCTCAATTCTGGTTCTGTCACTACGCCTCTGTATTTTTTTCTTCTATACTTAACATCTTACAGAAATCATTTCTTCCCCTGGGTTTGAAACATGGTATCACCCATATGAGTCACAAATCTACACATGCAATGTCATATCTCCAAAATTTCTCTTCACTTGGTTGACCTCAAATCATCCAATGACTATACCCATCAGTTATCACCTCCTCTACCCCAAGCACAGATACACATTTTGCCACCAGTCACTTTTCATTATGACCGCTTAAACCATGTTTTATGCTTTTTTTTCTTTATCTCTAATATGTAAACACTTCCCACCTATATTTTGATGATTATTTATTTTGATGGTTTCACTTTGCTTTGATTTTCAGAAGGTTTACAATAGGGAGCAGAAACATTTTCTCAGATAAAATTATTTGGGAGCATGGATAGAAAAAATAAAAACAAGGAGAGCTCAGAGTTACATTCATAGAAGTTTAATTCCCTGAAGAGAAAGATTATTTAGAAATTCAGCAGCTTACATTTAGATCCCTGTGATAGCTAGCTTCTTATTCATATGTTCTCATTTATTTAACTTTTAGGCATTAGAAGAAAAAAATATTCAGACATGTTACAGAGTGAAACCTGTGGCTGACCAGAGACCAGAGGACTTGTAGAAATGGTAAACTAGTAGGACTTCTTACGCTTAAGCCAAGGATAAGGACTTGTCCTTAAAATTTGTAGATTCAAAACTCACTCTATCAGTTCACCAAGAGTTTGTTTTGAGAATGGTGCCCATCAGACCAATATGATGAAAACTATTGTGTTTACTAAACTTAGGCATTTATGAAAGCCAGGTATCAGCTAGATCACCTTCTGCCTCTTATTGATCTCATTAACCGTGGCTTAACCACCAAATTCAAAGCTCGTGACTGTCACAAGTCCTCTTTTTTCCTTTTATTTCACTGACTTCCACATGCTTTTATGCTTTCTTAAATATGTGAGTAGGGGCTCCTGGGTGGCTCAGTTGGTTGGGTGACTGCCTTCGGCTCGGGTCATGGTCCTGGAGTCCCTGGATCGAGTCCCGCATCGGGCTCCCTGCTCGGCGGGGAGCCTGCTTCTCCCTCTGACCCTGCCCCCTCTCATGTTCTCTCTCTCATTCTCTCTCTCTCAAATAAATAAAATCTTTTAAAAAAAATGTGAGTATTGCCTTTATTCCACCTACATTAGTGCAGTACTCGCTATTTGTTTACCATTTCCATAGACAGTTCCAATATTGTGAGGCCTAGGTACCTTTACTGAAGGCACCGTATCTCGTGTGTGGGTGTGTAGTGTGCACAGTCCACACTGAAGAGTGTGGAAGGTCATGAGGAAGACATGGGGACTCTAGAGACTCTCCATCTCTCTGGTTTTACCTTTCCCATCTTAGAATCTTAGGTTCTCTCTCCCTTACCTGGGCTCACATCTGGGCTCCTTCATGTTGGAGCCTAAGTTCCAAATTGTTATCAGAGTATTTTTCTCCAAAGATTGTCTCATTTCTCAGAGGAGTCTGATAAAGTTTAATGTTTCTGACAAAAACTAACTTAAAGGAGGGGGGGTGGTTGATGGTCTTAAAAGATTTCTGGTTATACCAGCTCAGTCTCACAAGTGTCTTTCCTTCTGATGACTAGTATACACAGGTCCACCAGATAGTATCCCTCTCCCTTTGTCAATTTTCCTGAAAAACTGACATTAACTTATGATTTTGTAGAAAGTATACATATCTCAGCACATGCTTCTACTTCTTTTTCTCTTCACACATTATTTCTCCAGAAATTCTAAGGTGTGTTCCAGCCCTGAGGATACCCTCTTTGCATCTTGATACTTTTCAGATCTCTTTACACAACTGCAAGTGTTGTTCCATAATAGATGACTTAAAGAGATAGCAATACTCCTCCATTATGTATTATTATTGGAAAATATCACCCAGAAATTTATTTTCAATCTCTGGAGCAAATTCCAGTAATCCTTTCTATGCTGACTATGCCACAGATTTTTCAGACATTATTTTAATCTTTCTACCCCATGAAAAGCCCTAGCAGTGGCTCTTATGGCTTTTTTATGACAAATCACAGTACCACGAATTTACAATGATAATACGGAGAACACATTTCAGAAATATTTTCTCAAGAGAATATAATGAACAAGTACTTGATATTATTTCGAGTCATGGGGGGAAATATCACTGTCATGTAATTAGATGTCTATTTAACATATAGGTATGTATCGTGTATGCGTGTATTTATAGAACACCTTACTTTTTCTGAAGTGAGCCTATGTGTACTATGAAAAATAGTAAGCTTTTGTCACTTGTTTACCTCTAGCTCTGGGAAGAAAGGTGGCAAAGGCCTGCATTATTAATTTATTTGGCCAGCTTTAGATCACTGAAACATTCCACCAGGCAAATAGTAGCAGACCAATTCTCATTTTCTAATCTTCCTTTGGATCTCTGCTTGGTGTGTGAAGCTTTCTCTTAAATGGATGTAAGTGATGTAAAGGTTAAGAGGAGACAGAAAACCTAATGCTTTGAAGTTCACTTATCATTTATCTAACGTAAGTTCTTGAGGGAAGAGAGTTCACTGAATGTTTATCAGTCCTTCCTTTTGTTTGATATCTTGACACCCAATTAACTGGGGCTTCAAGAGTTTAGCTCAACTTGAAAAAGAAAAGTACAGTTCCTTTATTATTTTCTACTGTCCCCAAGACACTATCCTATAAAGGCATATTTTATCACATCATACTTATACATTTTTAAACTCTCAATTTTATTAGTTTTATGGAAATTACATCTTAACTAATATCTACTAATGCTCATAATAGCCTCAAGATAAAAACAAAGTATCTGGAATAGAGGCCACTCTGGGCTACCCAGCTGGTATGAATAAGTTCAATTACTAAAATCTCCAGTGTCATGATCCTCAAGGCCTAATTAACTTCTGTGAGAAATGAATATTTCCTGGAGATTTACTGTCTTGACATAATTCAAGCCCTCAAAGCTATTAAGAATGGGTGATCTCAAACAGAACAATGGATTAAAGGGCCATAGTATCAGTTTTTAATGTGTAATACAATTAATTTAGTAGTCATATACTTGTTGAATGAAACTATTGGGTGAAGTGTAATTAGTTGTAATGTTTATGTTTACATATTTTATTTGCTTTGGATTTTCACATGTTTCCTGTGCATGAGTGCCATGATTTATTTTCTTCCTCATACTTCTCCATACTATGATGCTAGCCCCATCATAGACATATCCTTGGGGTAGTTTTGCAGCATGTTTTCAAGGAAGATACCTAGGACATGACACATGTTAATAAACATTTTATTTATGGATATTTCTAGTTTTTAGAGACTTTTTTTTAACTGGACTACGTCCTATGCCAGGAAATGAGAGCAACTAGACTTGGATCTCTGTGCCAGTTCTATGCAGTTACTGCTCCCTGAGATCGAAAGTATCAACCCAGAATCTGCACATTACTGTGGTTTTCTTTAGTAATCTCTGATCCCTCCTGTGCCCCAGAATTCTAACCATAATTCCAAAGTACATGCTATTTTATGTAATTTGATCACCAGGAACAACACGCAACTCACAGCAATGTTTTCTTTTTCCTTTTTATTTTTTTCCTAGCTGCCAAGAAACTCATACCAAATTTGAACTTTAATCCTTACAAGTATATTGACACCTGTAGTTGAAATTTTGAGTAGAAAGTTTTTGAGTTGGAATGCTTACTTTATAAAGAAGGACACTAGGATACAAAATTAAATAACCTGACACAGCACAGATAGTTGGTGGTAGTTATATTAAAATTATATTCAAGAAATATGACATGATGTTGGATACGGGTCCTGTGAAAACAACCTTAGCCAACAGGAAGCATTTCCTTATAATTTTTCTAGTTATATAGTCTTGAGATCAGCAAATAAGATAGTCTACTGCAAATATAATTTTCAAAATTTTACTGGTGTTTTTCGTAGTTTTGTTTTCTATAAGATGTATAGGCTGATTACTTTCTTTTAATAACTTACCTCAATTAACCCTACATAGAACCTAATTTTTTTAGTTTTTTTATATTTTTCATTATGTTCAGTTAGCCAACATATAGTACATCATAAGTTTTTGTTGTAGCATTCAATGATTCATTAGTTGTGTATGATACCCAGTGCTCATAGAACCTAATTTTAATAATGATAAAAACATTCTGATACTAAAATTAGCTGTTGAAACATAAGAAAAAACTTTTAGCTAAAGTTATATTTAACAGTGATGGTTAGTCATGAAAATGATGGTTAATATTTGAAACTTGGAAACTTAAATATTAAAATACATCAAAGGCCTCAAAATTTTAATTATGTTTTATCCTTCAATATGCATTTGTCAATACTCCAAGTAAGTAAAGACAGGTATCATTTTTAACACTAATGAAATTTAAATATAAAACTTAAGATATTTTATTAAGAAAGTCCATTTCAAATAATTTGAGGCATCTTTATTCTTTTCCATCCCTGGTCTTCTTTAAGGTATCTCAGTCTAAGGCTGGCCTATTGCTGTCTTACACTTCAACATTTACCACTCACTTGGCACTGATTACTGAAGGGAGCAGAATTTGCCATCTCAAAATATGTCTCTTTGGCATAAGGATTATTTTAGGTTGATTATTTTTAAGAAAAAGCAGACACGAAAAAAGTGAGTGAAAGTTACTCTTTCATAAGACACATTTATCTTTAAAAGGTAAATCTACATTTTTAAATGGGTTTCCCCCCTCTGTACCAGGAAGAGAGGATGACTAAATCTCTAGAAATTCTAATTCAGTGGGGAAGGCAAAAACCTAAATCTGCATAATAACCTTACCCTTGATTACTGTGCTTTTCCTGGTAACCACCCATAACTGGCTCCCACTCCTCAACATCTTCTTTTGTTTTAGCTGCAGATGGTATTTAAGGTGGTGGCTTGGGCCATTTTGGGCCATTAACTCCGTTTTTCTGGGTATCTCTCATGTATACTGGAGATACATATGTTATTATATTTCTGTTTGTTTTTCTCCTATTAGTCTGTCTTTTATTACAGAGGTCTCAGACAAGAACCTAGGAGGGTAGAGGGAAAATTATTTTTCCACTCTGACAGTATTCTGGAACTTCTTCTAACACCTTCATTGTTCAGAATGAAAAGAAGCTTCTTCTGCAGGGAATTTATAACATGATTGAGTTCTTATCAAAAATACAGAGTTGATTAAAAGACAAACATGTGAAAACTAGAAAACAATGTGAACAATAATCCCATAGACTCAACCAAGTCTCATGAGTTAAATTCTATTTAGCATTCACAGAACAAAAATACCCATTGGTTTCTCATTGATCTGACAAAGCCCATCTCCATAGGAAAACAGGAAAAAGGAAAAAGGAAATTTACCTATCTTGAATAAAATCCTACATTTCACACAATGACAATTTTATTTAGTTTTTAACGGCCCACTATGAAGAGTACAGACATTGCATATAGAAAACATCATATTGAAAGACAGATGCTCAGTGAAATTAAGCATTCTGCCCACAGAGAATTGAAAACACTTCTGGGAGAGGATTTAGCTTGTATTAAAGTGCCCTCTTGAGGGTGAAAACTTGACTACATGACAAAAAGGTATTACTGAAATACCAAATGCTCTCACTGAATTATCAAAAGAAACTTCTTCAAATGGTCAAATGTGTATCAGAACCAGTGAAGATGTACCTCTTTTTCTTTCTTTCTCTCTTTTTCTTCCTTCCTTCCTCCCACCCTCCCTCCCTCCCTCTCTCTCTCTCTTTCTTTCTTGCTTGCTTGCTTGCCTGCTTGCTTGCTTTCTTGGAAGTGATAATTTGCCTGCCTTATTTCCTACTGAATCTCTTTAAAGGGGAAAAATTCTGCAGGAACAGCTAGTAAATCCAACGGGTAGGAAGTTTTCGCCATATCATTTAAAAAAAATAAAACATTTGTTATTGTGAAAAAAATATTACTTTCAAGAGCTCTTTTTAATTTCTGACAAGAAAAACAACTTCCTGTGAATTGATTCTATTTGTCTCACGCCTTGCCAAGGCTTAGCTGGGAGTGAGAGAGATTGTGTGTTTCTCTTCCATCAGTTCACACAGGTTACTGCTGAATCTCCAGATTTTCAATCCAGAGTGGTCAGATAGCTTTCCTGAGGCTGCCATACAGGCATGATGCATGTAGATCTCAGTGCGTTCTTGAATTCCTGGCAGCTAGGATATTTTGTGAAGTTATCTTTCAGAGTGGTTTTGCTACTTGCACAGCACCCTGGACAGATCTCTCTTCTTGACCCTTCCCTTGACTTCCTTGACTTTAAGGAAATATCTTTATTCTTCTGCTATGTGTATGTATGTGTGTATATATATCCACAGACATATATATATATATTTCTACCTTTTTGTTTCTTCAGCATGTTCATTATGTACCTGAAACTTCTCTTCTCCTAAGAGTTTACTCTTTCAAGAATAAATGCAGAGACATCTAAAGTGCTTTCTTTTTTTCAGTCCTAACATTCCTCTCTTGTGACAATGAGCATAAAACCTCCCACCAGCATAGAGGAAGAAAGAAAAGGGAAAATTTCAAGGGAGAAATACATAATGTTTCCTCAAAAAAAACCATTTAAACAAAAATTAAGATCTTTAGAATACTACTAAATATGTAGATATAAGTGGTCATGAATATATAGGCAACTAAATGACACATATGCTAAAAACAAATTTTCTATAAAATTCAGGTGCCATATTACATATTATATATACACATATATATGATTATATATCCAATATATTATATATACATATATATATTATTACATATACAAATAATATTGCCCATATTAAATGAACACTTCAGTTTTAGAGGTTTGTCTAGAACAAAATGCTAATGTGATAAATTTTTTAATAAACTAGTTATTGCCAAATTAGTCCTAGACTTTAAATATGGTGTACTCCACTGCATGATTTTAATCTAAGGATATATTCTTTACACATTTGCAAACGTAAATTTATTAAGAATGGAAAACTATAAGGATGCACTGTGTCTTAGAAGTGAAAACAATGGCTAAAAGTTGAAAATTAGGAGAGAGACTTGTGAGCTTTGTGGGGAAAAAATGAACAAAAATCAGTCAAGTGAAAAGGAATGTCACCTTAGAAAATCTTAATACCAGGACTAGAGAATATCATTGGAAAGTTAAACCCAGCTTAAGGAGATTTTTCCACTAGGGCAAGATACAGACCTGGTGACATATTCTACGTGGAAGAACTAGAAAAGCTATGAAAAATACTGAAATCATCTTTTTGAAAGCAGTAGTACTTGACTGAGGTTAAGTTCTACGTACACAGGAGAAATCTATATGATGCTTACAGAAAATGACCAATAGAGCCTTGAAAACAGAACTAAGACAGGAAAGGTCAAAGAGTCTCAGAGGATGTAGGGGTCTAGTCTAGCCAGGGTGGAAAGATTCTATTAATACTTTTTTGAGGCCCCAGCATCCAGCTAATACAAAAACATTCCATCTTGGGAATTAGGACCACATCCTAGAATAAGGTTTACTCTTGTCTGGCACATTTTGATTTTTCCTTCCAAGTTTATAAGAACTTCCATAACGTAACACCACATCTGGGGTTCCTTTTATCTTCCAGTCCACCAAAGCCCAATGTTCAGACCTTATTGCCAGTCAATTGGCTACTGCTCAAGAAATGATAAAAAGCCACACCATGTTAACATTGTCACTATCTTGTTTATTTGATGCCACAAACATACCAATGTTAATTCTACTCATTCAGCAGATCTATCCTTTTCGTTGTCACAGGACAACAATGAGTGCATTGTAATGCAGCTGTTTTCCAGGCTGAGTGCCTGCAGTCTACTCTTGAGCTACCAACCTTGATGAATATTTGGCATCATCTAATAACGAATTATAGGGATTGGCCCATTAAGCTGTGGGGTTAGAAAACTCCTGAAGGAGATTAGTTGCAGGGCTCAATGGCCAGAGAACTCTGAGAGTCTTCTGTTCTTTTGTGCTGCATGCAGATTCAGTTTTTATTCTCTGGTAAGTTTGGAAATAGAGGTTAATAAAATTACCAGATGTGGTCTGTGATTTTTCCAAAAACCAAATAATTTAGTTGCTCTCTAATTTTCTTGCTTTTCTTTTTGAGCTGGCAAGAACAATAACTTAATCTTGGTGTCTGAGGGACAGCTCTTTTTCTCTTCTAACTTTTGCCTAAGCTGTACATAAGAATTTCTCCATTTTCTCTGTCCCTGTACTTTATTCGGGTTGTTCAGACATCCTGTGTAGTCATATGACTATTGAATACTTGCATTTCAGTTTTAACTTTGTCTTTAGACTAAGGTACCAACATTTTATCATCAATAAAATAAATAAAAATATTTTCCAACTCAATCAAATCTCAATCTCTTCTTATCAAGTTGAAGTAGTAAACAAGATAATTTAAATATCCTTGTGGAAGAACAATACTGTACTGAAGTCCATCCTACATAAATACAAACCGACCCAACTAGCCAAAGCTTTCTTTCAAAATAGAAGTTGAAAAGACAACATTAGCCAAATGATTAGAGAAAATTAATGTAACATATCCCACAGTTTGAATTATTAATACCAATCAGGCATGGCCAATGCTATTGAGTGGACATAGGAATTACTTTATTAAGACTATTAATCTATAATTTGCCTCTAGGATCTATCAGTTATTTTTACAGATCATATGAGATGATAAAAAGGGATTTATGTGTACTAATATATCTGTGTATTATAGATTCTTAATTAAAACTAACATTTTCTGGTGCCCTCAGATAGCTGATGTTATAAATTAATGGCTTAAGTGGGCTTAGGTAATTCTAGATATTTCCATCAAGCATGCACAATTAAAACCAAAAAGAAATTTGCATTACATTTTGTCCTGGATCATTTTCATATGTGGAGAATTCCCTATGCAGGCATCACATTCGTTCCAAAAGAACATTCAGGTAGGGGTACAACCATATAAAGCTTTCATTATAATTGTCTAATTTGAGCCATACTTTCATGTGCAAGGCTTCTACAATTGTTTTTACCAAATCCTGCTAATTGAAATACTGCTTTTAAGTTTTATTTTAGCAAGTTTAAATATAACCATATACCATGTATCAGGATTCAACAAATCCTCCAGTCATTTTAATTTTATTAATGCAAACTACCTTGGGTCCTCTGATGGGGGTAGAGCCAAGAGACCCTGGTCCTTCCATCACTCAGAGTCATAATCTTCTCTTTTACTGAACACTATTTTAACTGGAACTAGCTCTTAAGGGACTGCAGATTTATCTTTATTATAATCAGAATTGTAAAGCTTGTAAAGCTAGCATAAATAAAATGACTCTTTAGTCGCTCTTTTATGGTTTGAGGAGTTGGTGAAACTTCCAGAACACATGATCTTTTATAGTAATCCCTTAGAATTTTAGTAGATTCACTATCTCTCTCTTTCCATGATATTCTTTTTTTTAAAAATTTTATTTATTTGAGAGAGAGAGAGAGAGAACGAGCGGGGGGAGGGAAGAAGCAGGGAGAAGCAGACTCTTCGCTGAGCAGGGAGCTCAACTCAGGGCTTGATCCCAGGACCCTGGATCATGACCTGAGGTAGAGGCAGATGCTTAACTGACTGAGCCACCCAGTTAATCAACCTTCGGTACATTTTTTACCCATTTTATTTTTTCCTTTTTTCTGAATAATTCAAATCTTTTTTTTTTTCCATTTTTCAGTCCCACTCAGGGCAGTTTGACATGATTTGTCCTCATCCACAAGAAAAGTCAATTGGTATAAAGTATCAGTTATGCAAGATGAATTAGTTCTAGAGATGTGCTGTACAGCATAGGGTGTATAGTCAACAATTATTATGGACTTAAAAATTGTTTTTTTTTTAAGATTTTATTTATTTATTTGACAGAGAGAGACAGCGAGAGAGGAAATACAAGCAGGGGGAGTGGGAGAGGGAGGAGGAGGCTTCCCATGGAGTAGGGAGCCTGATGTGGGGTTCGATCCCAGGACCCTGGGATCACGACCTGAGCCAAAGGCAGATGCTTAACAACTGAGCCACCCAGGCGCCCCAACTTAAAAATTGTTAAGAAGTTACACCTCATGTTAAGTGTTCTTATAACATACACACACGCAAGGTAACTTTTGATGGTGATGGATATGTTTATTACATTGACTATAGTGATTGCTTCACTGTTTATGCATATGCATACAGCCATGAAGTTTCACATATTAACTACGGGCAAGTTTTGTATATCAATTATACTTCAATAAAGCTGTTGAGAAAAGAAAATGTCAGAAAAATGTTTTCTCAATTATTTTAATATATTCTATATTTACATACATTTTATGATACTTAAAAAGTGATATCACAATTTTTTTTTGCATTTTATTTAACATGCCTGGCATTTAGGCTGGATTATGGATTAAATAGGCTTGGGAATGTAACTATCATTTACAATATAGTTTTTCATTAGGAAAATATATTTTGAGTGCCAATTGATCTGTGAATTATTTTGATACATAAACCTATAATGGGAAGGATTACTTAATTTCTTAATGCACCTAAGTTATGGAATTCTAGATAACAACTGAAAAGTTTATGCCAAGGTGATCAATGGTGACTAAAGTGACAACTAATACCAAAAGAAATAAAGTCACAGAAGGAGCTGGTGCCAATTTTAACATAGCATCAACCAACACTTCTGGAAATAATAAAAAAAAAAAAAGGACATGGATTAGAAGAAACTTCCACACTACCATTAAAGTAGTTCTAAATTGGCTGCAGTCACAAGATTTCAGTAGCCTCATAAGGAATATTTTTTATTTAATATCTAAGGACAGAGTTGGGTATTTTTTGTTGTTGTTGTTGCTGTTGTTGTTTTAGGCTATGTGTTACATACTTTTACTTTTTTCTAGCTTAGCAGGTTGGAATTTACTCCTTCTATCTACACCTCTGCAAAAGCTGAAGCTAAGGAAGGGTCCTGAGCAAGTCTGAACATACATTTGACAGTATTAACATAAGGAAAGAGCTTCTTTGTTTCTCCCGTGCAAAATCCATTTCAACAGGGGTACAGAAGAGAGTTACCAATAAAGATACCATGTTTCAAAAATCAATTAATTCCTTCTATGACCTATGTAATTATTTTATTTACTATTAGTCTGACAGGAATCATGCTTATCAAAAAAAATATTTACCAACTCCCTTTTGGAAATGAATATGCCCTTCCACATACAAACTCAATGGCTCTAGCATTCTGGGACTACATCCTAGTTACTTTCATTTTTGTTAAAAGAGACAAAAACAGCTAAGACTTCCCGTACATTAGAATGTAGTTAGTTTTGACATTCCCCAGACATGGGATCTACCAACAGTAAGCAGCATCCATATGCTTTCAGTGTTTGCACAGCTTCTCCCCAGGGACCGCCCTGGAGCCATCCTGGACATGCTGGTTTCTCATTCCTGTTGTCCTTCTCTTTCTTCCTCCCACAAGCCTCAGCCATTGCTTAAATTATTGAGTCAGGAATGGTTACAAAAACCTTCATAGTGTGAACTGCAAAGATTACAGGTGAGATAATCAACAGGACTCATGAACGTCTGCATGAGGTTCTAATAAAGGCAAATGATACCGTACAGAATAGAAGGAAAGAACAGGCAAGTGACAGGGTCCAACAGATTTGAAGCTTGACTCCCCTGGAATATTTCTCACTTACACCATGCACTTTGTCTCCAGGCTACAAACCACCTAGATGTGTGTGAGGAACTGTATTAGTTTCATGCAGCTGCTATAACAAATTACTACTGACCTGGTGGCTTGAAACAACAAAATATGTGATCTACACTTCTGGAAGCCAAAATCCTGAAATCAGCATCACTGGGTCAAAGTCAAGTTTTCAGCAAGGGCTGTGCTCTCTATGGAGGCTCTAAGAGACGATCTGTTCCTTGCCTCTTCCAGCTTCTAGTGGCTGCCATTCCTTGGCTATTAATGGATGAATGGGCTGCCCACGGTGGCTGTGGCACTCCAATCTTAGCCTCATGGTCACATCGCCTTCTCCTCTTTTGTGAGTGTCAAATCTTCCTCTATCTTCATCTTATAAGAATATACATGATTGTACTTAGGGCTCAATTGGGTAGTCCAAGAAATGTCCCCATCCCAAGGTATTTAGCATAATCACATCTCCAAAATCTTTTTCTTCTTCTTTTTTTTTTTACATATAAAGTAAAATTAACCAGCATTCAGGGATTAGGATGTGGATATCTTTTGAGGAGCTATTATTCAGTTTATCACAGGAATCTTGATTGCAGGAAAGTCAGCCGATACCTCCACTGTGGTCTTTCACAGGCTACTGGTCGCATCGGTAGGACAGGCTGGTTAAACTTTTGTACCAGCAATAATAAATCAACAAACAAGCTGGCTCTCGGTGTTGCCAGAGGCATTTCAAAGATTAAGCAGTACATTTTAGATTACTAGGTAGCCCATTCATTCACCAGAAACCCGTCCAGTCAGTACCAGGATTCCAGGTACACTCAGCTTAAGCGTGGAGGTATCCCAATCCAACAGTAAGATAATTCTTTCCTACTCAAGGGAAATTTAAGAGAATAATTTAGATGTTTTTGTTTGTTTCAGGAAGCAAAAGAGGTTCAGTTAGAAAAAATTATGAGACGAGTCCTCACATATCAGGATGAAGAGAACATACAGAGCTTTTGTTCAAAATTAGCATTCAAGACCAGTGACAGTATTCTCCCCAACTAAATGGAATCTAAGCAACTATAATAAGCACAATAACAGCAATAAGACTTCAAACACTGCAATTACATTGTAATTCTACTCCAGCAACACCTGTTGAGAATGTTGAAAACCTGACTATAAAACTTTGATAATCATCTGCTACTCTCCACCTTTCTGATTCATCAAATCACCAGATTTTTCCATATCAAAAATTCTGTTTTTCTCATGCTTACCTTTTTATTTCCACTGCCAAACCTGTTTTTCAGACTATATTTTCAAGAGAAGTGAACTGTGCTTGCTACTGTCATCACTCTAGTCTTTCCCTATCTATGTTTTAATCTGTTGCTAGAATTCTCTTCCTAAAATACAGATCATTCTATATAACTTTCTTCTATTCCTAAAATACAGATTATTTTATTACTTTCATCTCAGCAATATTTTCCTGTATTTTACCTTCAAAATCTCCTTGAAATATTCTGCTTGCTTTGTACTTTTTGCAGAAGGAGTTAAGAGTAAGCTTTTATTTTCTTGGATAAGTTACTATACAGTTAGGTCCATGGTTATTTACTTAAGGTACCAATAAAAGCCTGTTTGTCCTCATCTCATTGATTTGGGCAACAAAACACACACGACGCAGAAAAAGATTTGTCCTTAAAACACATTAATATTTACAAAACGGAGAAAATCTAAACATACTAATTTCTGTGTCTTTGAGCTCACTGAGTATTTTAAGCCATATAAAGTAGCGCAGAATATGCATAGGTCAAAAACTCCAGGCAGAACTACAGGTGAGCATAAGCAGATCTTGAGGAGATACTGCTATTATGTCCTTGTATATGTGACTTACACAAGGCTCTTTTAGAAATTTATAATTCAGAAAAATAATGTTTTTGGAACTAATTACGTCAAAGAATAAGAGAATTTTTTATCCAAAGAGACAAGAACAAAATCCCCAAAAATTGTTTTCATATTTATTTTCTTTCATATTGTGAGATAGTGGAAAATCTAACCATACCAGAAATCTCATAATTATTTATACACGTCATGCATTGACTCGATGAATGTAAAGCACATATGTATGCTACAAAAAACAAACAAAAACCCCCCACAAAGTACAGAAACAAAAACAAAACAACAACTAAAAAGGCACAGGCTTTTGGAAAGAATGATTGGTTGCCATGCCATCTGTGATTCACTTGCAATTCAACCAGGCCTGACCTTCATCAGAATATCTAAATATGCTAGCACCACCGACCTTAGAACTAGTTCCAGTTTATAGAAGAAATTACATGCTTAGTGACATGGAGGGCATATTTCCCGTTTTCCTTTTTGTTACATAAAGAACATAGATAGGAAAAAGGGCATTCATTATCATACCATAACAACTTCATACAGACTGCATGGCCAATAAATGGTCTTACTAATATGTGCCCTTATAGGGTGTCTGTAGATTGTAAATGAGAAATTTGAAATTTTATGAAAATCACTGTTGTGGTATTTCTGTATATGCTTATATTAAAAATTAACCTGCCCTTGCTCTTCCTAATCAAGTAGTGACATGCTCCAGTTAAAACTTGATATATTGAATAGTTATTTCATAAAGGCCATGCAGTTTGCATGCATATGTGATGACACACTGCAGAAAAAAGTACTGTTGTGATCCATAAGGAAAGTAAAAAAATATATCATAAATACATTTTAATTAACCTCAAGGTAGAAAGCCAACAATATATAGATAGAGCCTAGTATTTAAAATCAGAAGTCTGGGTTTTCAAAGATCAATTCACTGACATGTTTTGAATATCAATTTACTAATTTATAAAATAATGCTGATAACCTAGGATAAAATTTGGTAAAATAAACACAAAATTAAGACAGTTGCAGCACCGGATAGGCTTGCTTTCAAACACTGGCTTCATCATTTGCTAACTGTGACCTTGGGCAAAAATCATTTATTAAAAATCAAACCTGTTAAAATAACTGTTCTAATGAACTGTTCACATTATGGAGTGATTTTAAGAATTAAGTCAGTGTATGAAAAGCATAGTAAGGGCTAAATAAAAGGTAGTACTTATCAGATTCCTCATCTGAGAAGTATTTCTTCTCCTTCCCTTCCTAATACAAAATAGTTATAATAATGACATCTTTACTCTGGAGTTGTAAGGACAAAAGGAGACTCTGTGTATAGAACTATTTTAGTAAACATAAAGCAACATCTATATTCAATTTTTTTTCATGATTTGTAGTTTTAAATTAGACTGGTGACCAGTGGACACATACACAAAAGTGCTACATAGACCTGACCCCAATTTAACTAATTCAGTGTTTTAAAATATTTGCCATGTGGGGCACCTGGGTGGCTCAGTCAGTTAAGCATCTGCCTTCGGCTCAGGTCATGATCCCGGGGTCCTGGGATCGAGCCCCACCTCAGGTTCTCTGCTCAGCGGGAAGCCTGCTGCTCCCTCTTCCTCTGCCCCTCCTCCAGCTTGTGCTCTCTCCCTCTCTCAAATAAATAAATAAAATCTTTAAAAAAATATTTGCCATGTGAAAATTATATTATTGGCAGATGAAGGATATACCTGCTTGAATGTGCTCCCTAATTTCTGTGCTCATATTTTAAACTTTTCATAAAACTTTAATTAAAAACATAACTCTTGCACTTCCATGACTATGCTCTTGCTCATTTTCAGATGTATCCTAAAGGTTAAGAAGTTTAAACCTAAATAGTCTAAAAGCCTAAAGTGATTACTAAAAACATAGTTTTTAACCTGATATTATCTGCTTTTCTTCCCTACCACAACAATTAAGAGACTTGAGAGTAGCTTATAATCTGCAATAACTAAATAGGTAAATGTTAACTATTTCTGACAAGTTCAACGGTGCAGGGGTGGCTACCCTATATATGAGCTAATTAAACCTATTTGTTAAATCTTGAGGACTATTTCCCCATAACTGCAAAACATAACAGTCTTTCTTGTTTGTCTTCCATGAGATCATCATTGAAATAACTAAGGGAGCAGTATTAGATTCATAAGAATGTCTATTACTTTTCCCATAGCTTTGGAGGTACCAAAACTGTTTTAAATTGCCATGAAGACTCCTAACCAACATTGTCAGAGAAAAGGCTTGTATATGAAGTAATTTTCTTGCTGATATAAGCTTAATTTTTAAGGGCTTCTCTTTATTAAAAAAAAAAAAAAAAAACCTTTAAAGATTTCCCAAGTGTAATGTATGTCCCTTATCTACTTAAATACTATGGATGAGTGTAAGTTACACTTATCTTAATGAGGTAGGGTATCATTAAAATGATCAAATGTTATAATGAACAGCAAAAGAGCAAAGGCCTCAAGGGCAAGTAAACTCTTTGAAACATGTTGAAAATATTAATCCTTTTACCTTTCCACAGAATGACCTTTTTTGTGTGTTTTGATTTTTATAATTACTCTCTTTCATTCACAATTTATCCTTATCTAGGTGGTGAGCTTCTAAAGAGCAAGACTGTCTCATTAATCATCCTACATCGCCCCACCCTACTTTGATCTGTCTGCCACCAGCTGCTACTGAGTTCTTCCCAATCCATCTTTCTTATTTACTATTTATAAGCTTCTGTGAGCTGGGAAACTGCCTATCAAACTTGCAAAAAATTTGCTCAGATATGTAGTAGGTTCTGAGACAGTGTCTGAGATACTTGTCTTAGGACATGGACTTCCTGACCTCAGTACTGACTTCTACATTCCTAGGAGCCCTCTGGATAGTTGACGTTGCCACGTTAGTGACTGTGCTTGGATTCAAGCAGTTTAAGTCATATGGGTTTGTTACAAACATGTCTGGTTTGTATGATAGTTTAGATGTCACACCCACTTTGTAAATTATACCATACTATACTGGCTGTCTGAATTTTAAATATTACCTTTGAAAGCTCGCTTAAATAAAGCAATAAATAATCCATATAGGACCAAAACACTTTAATTCAAATAATGCCAGTGCATTATCTCCATTTATCAAATACTTCCACAAATACTTCCATTATCTCCATTTATCAAATACTTCTGTTGTAATGATTTGCAACAGAGCACAGTGTTGCTTCTGACATTTTCATACATTAAATCAAAGAAAGACGGGCTCACACACATAGCTTTTCATATAGTTTTACTGCACCAGATGAGAGCTAATACTTTCATATTGAAGAACACTTGGGAATCCATTGCCCCTGTTCCTTTATTAGACATAAGATGTGCTACACCATATGCAAAGCTGACAGTTGCCACTGTTCGCTCACTGTTCAGAGTAAGAGCAAATAAAGCATTATTTATTATTTTTGGGAATTGTATCAGCATTGTCTTTGAAGTTTTTAATGCTGAAACAATGAGAATATTTCCTGCTTAATTTTCCAAAACTGAATCAAGAAAAAATGGGAAATCTAACAATCAGTAATAACAAAATTGAACTGGTAGTCAAGAAACTACCAACAAACAAAAGTCCAGGACCAGACAAATTCACAAGTAAATTCTACCAAACATTTAAAGAGTTAAATGAAAATCATATGTAGAAGCAGAAAAAGCATTTGAAAAAAATTCAACATTCGTTCATGATAAAACTCTCAACAAAGTGTGTTTAGAGGATACATATCTTTTTTTTTTTTTTTTTTGCGAGAGAGAGAATGAGAGACAGAGAGCATGAGAGGGGAAGGGTTAGAGGGAGAAGCAGACCCCCTGCTGAGCAGGGAGCCCGATGCGGGACTCGATCCCGGGACTCCAGGATCATGACCTGAGCCGAAGGCAGTCGCCCAACCAACTGAGCCACCCAGGCGCCCTAGAGGATACATATCTTAACATAATAAAGGCCATATATAAAAAACCAACAGCTAATATACTCAATAATGAAAAACTCAGAGCTTTTTCCACTAAGATAAGGAACAAAACAAGAATATCCCCTTTAGCCATTTTTTATTCAACATAGTATTGGAATTCCTCACCACAGCAATCAGAGAAGAAGAGGAAGTAAAAGGTATCCATACCAGTAAAGAAGAAGTTAAACTGTCATTATTTGCAGATGACATTACACTACACATAGAAAACCCTGAGGACTGCACCAAAAACCTATTTAAAGTAATAAATGAACTCAGTAAAGTTGCAGGATACAAAATTAATATAAGGAAATCGGTTGCATTTCTATACAATAATAATGGAGTAGCAAGAAGAAAATTAAGAAAATAATTCCATTTATAGTTATACCAAAATGAATAAAATACCTAGATATGAACTTAAATCAAAACAGTGAAAGACCAGTGCTCTGAAAACTGTAAAACACTGATGAAAGATATTGATGATGACATAAACAAATGGAAAGATATTCCGTGCTCATGGATTGGAAAAATTAAGATTGTTAAAATTTCCATAGTACCCAAAGCAAACTACAGATTTAATGCAATCCCTATGAAAATAACTGCAACATCTTTCACAGAACCAGAACAAATAACCTTAAAATTTGTATAAAACCACAAAAGAATTCAAACAGCCAAAACAACCTTGTGAAAGAAGAACAAAACTGGAGGTTTCAAACTCCCAGATTTCAAGATACACTACAAAACTCTAGAAATCAAAGCAATATGGTACTGGCACAGAAATAGACACAGTGATTAATAGAAGAGGATAGAGAGTTCAGAAATGAACACACACTTATATCATAAATTAATCTATGACAAAGGAGGAAAGATTATGCATTGGGGGAAAGACCATCTCTTTAATAAATGGTGCTGGAAAATTGAACAGCTGCATGCAAAATAATGAGGCTAGACCACTTCCTTACACCATATGCAAAAATAAACTCAAAAGGGATTAAAGACCTAAATATGAGACCTGAAACCATAAAACTCCTAGAAGAGAACACAGGCAGCAATTTTTTTTTGACATTGACTGTAGAAACATTTTTCTAGATATGTCTCCTCAGGCTAGGGAAACAAAAGCAAAAATAAACTATTAGAACCAAACCAAAGTAAAAAGCTTCTGTATAGTGAAGAAAACTATCAATAAAATGACAAGGTAACCTACTGAATGGGAGAAAATATTTGCAAATGACAAATCTAATAAGGGGTTAAAAGCCAAAATATATAAAGAACTTACATAACTCAACACCAAACAAACAATCCAAAAAAAAAAAAGGCAGAGAACCCAATGATTAAACAATGGCAACTGTCAACTTTACACATGGTGTATCACATCTTATCTCTAATAAAGGAACAGGGGCAATGGATTTCCAAGTGTTCTCCAAAGAAATGGCCAACAAACACATGAAAATATGCTCGACATCACTAATCTATTATCCATTGGTTTGGTTTTTTTTGAAATTGCTTTCTAGGGATACCTGGGTGGCTCAGTTGGTTAAGCAACTGCCTTCGGCTCAGGTCATGATCCTGGAGTCCCAGGATCGAGTCCCATATCAGGCTCCCTGCCCTGCGGGGAGTCTGCTTCTCCCTCTGACCCTCCCCCCTCTCATGCTCTCACTCTCTCTCTCTCTCTCATTCTCTCTAATAAATAAAATAAAATATTAAAAAAAAAAGAAATTGCTTTCTATTTTCATGTTTTCCTTTTCCTATTCTTCTTTATCAGCACACCCACCTATTTCTATCTATATGCCAGTAGTATGTCAAAGTTTCATACGAAATGTAAAAAGATGGGACACTACTTTGCCGATTATTTTCATTATTTCCTGGCTTTTTGTCCCTGTACCTGTCATTCTTTCTAACGGTTTTACTTAGTTTTGATTAATTGGAGTCTCAATTATAACACAGGAATACAAATGGCAATGTAGGCAACCATCTATTTGCTAAGCATCAAGGGAATGATTTTGTTTTCCCCTACTCTCATCTTGTATCCCTACTGCTGTGATTGATAATTTCCTTTGCCCTATCCTCATACTGAGTTCATCTCTTGACTTCTGAATCCCATTCTCCAAAGGATTAAGTCATTAATACTTGCTGCTACCTCTCTCCATTATTAGAATACCTCCAGCACATCCACATTCGATTTTTCCATTCACTCCAACAGATTACTTATACATTGGCAATTGTATCATCTGTTATTTCATGGTTTTAGAAGTATCTTCAGAATAATGTGCTTCTCCCATATCTTTCTTCTATAAAATTATGACCCGAGCCTAAGGCAGACGCTTAACCAACTGAGCCACCCAGCGCCCCCAAAACTCTTTTACTTTTATAAGAGACTGTTGACATTAGCAAGAAATAGTGCCAATGCTCAGAATGCATTTATATTTAGAAATCATTTTTACAGAAAACAAGTGATTTTTTTTTATTAGGAAAACAACTTCTTTCAGAATCCTTTGTGTTTTTTTCTCTTTGGTTTCTGTCTCTATCTACGATGATAGTACTTGGATATCTGTTAAAGCTTTTTGTGGTGTGGTCTATCTCCTCCCAGAGCTCCTCCCTGACAAATAAACAAGTACGTAGAGATAGATATAGATATATAGAGCAGAATATTAATTTCGAAGACCTTTGTTAAGCCAAATCTGTGGTTTATTCATGTTCTTTTTCTGCTTCATATTTTATTTTTTATTTTTTTTATGTTATGTTAATCACCATACATTACATCATTAGTTTTTGATGTAGTGCTCCGTGATTCATTGTTTGCGTATAACACCCAGTGCTCCATGCAGTACGTGCCCTCTTTAATACCCACCACCAGGCTAACCCATCCCCCACCGCCTCCCCTCTAGAACCCTCAGTTTGTTTCTCAGAGTTCAGGTTCTTGTTTCTAAAACATTAATTATGTTAATGAATACTAAGAACCCTCCTTGGAGTCTATGTACCCATCCTAAATAATAAATTCAAAACTGATAATAATATGTTATTGTCATATTGTTATTTAATATAGTTCACTAAATCTCAGAAACTCCTAAGGCACTTACCTAAAAAACAAAATAGTAGAGTTTAAGGTTATTTTCCTCTAATGTTTACCTTTAGTAATAATACTATAAAAATGAGTCAGGCAAAATTTTGTTTTTGTTATTCATTTGTGAACTTGGAATTTCATACAGTGAAATAATAAACATTTTATATACATTTAGGGATTCTTTTGTATTAAGAGAAATAAATATTTGGCTATAGATTGTTCTATGTCCATTTTGTACAAGTATACAACTACTTGGTTGAATTCTTGGGTAAATATAATAATAAAAGTAATAATTGATAGAATGTATTCTTATTAAATATTAGACAAACTGCAATATCTCTAAAAGTTTAGTTAGAAATTATGCATACATCTCTAATTTTAAATATTTAATTCTCAAAACATTTAAAAATTTTTCAGTCTTGATATAATTATAAATTTGACTTCTGTAAGGAAAAAAAGTAGAGTACCTATTTCGAGAATCCTAATTCAGCACTCAAATTAAACACTCCTAGTCATTTATGTACATTAAGTTGCATGTATTCCTATCCATGGTTACCTATTCTCTTCATCTTCCTAAGTCTAAGAGGTCTGATCATTTTTTTGTTTTTATTTAGGGAATTCACCCAAACATTCCTTAAGACTCATGCTTCTTGCCCTGAATAGCATACATGCTATGACTCTACATATGCCTCCCCCTCTCCCTTTTTTATGACATAGGACTGTTGCCTTGGTTAGGTTTAAAATTCTTGGTCTCTTTTCTTTTAGTAGTTGTCTATACATGTTATTTCAATGTCTTTAATTTTTAGTATAATAGATGAAAACAATGTCAGTTTTTCTTTTTATTTAAAGAATCTGAAAAAAATTTGCAAAATATTATTCTCATACTGAAGTTAGGAATCATTATATTATGTATCCAGGTATGTTTCTTTTCTCCTCTTTCATCTGAAATTTTGGTACTGTTTTCATTCTATGAATTCAAGTCTTTTTATTTTTTATTCTCCATTTGTTCCATATGAAAAATGTTTTATTTATATCCTCTGCATTAGTCTTCTAGGACATTTGCTTTTCTCTCTTGAGTGTAGCACTTTTAATTTTAATTGTGTATACAAAATGTTTCTTTCATGGATTATTCAGACCATAAACTGAGGTCTCAATAATGGCAATCCCATTATTTAATTCACCTACTAATTTCTTTAATGGAGGTATTTTAAACTTAAGATATTTTTTATTTTGTGATTGAATTCTCTTTCAATACTCTATATTTCTCTCTGTTTTCTTTGCCTTCTATTTTGTCTATTCTCGGGATTGTTTTTTCTTCCTTTCTGCTGTTGGCTCCCATAAAGCTCTCATTTATGGCTTTATAAATCTTTGTGATAGTCCAAATGTTAGAATATCTTATTGGGAATAATCCTATGAGGGAGGAAAGTCTAAACAATAGGTTTTGTCACTCAGTTATCAATAATCTTGAGGAAGCCTTTATTATCAATCATGTTCAGCTTCAAAATACAGCTTTCTTTACCCAGGACGTAGCAAAAAAATTTCATAATGAGTTGAGGTCAAAGAAACCAGCAAGTATACCAAATAAAACACAACACTCATGAAAGGCTGATGCCATCCTCCAATGATCCCCATCATGGGTAATGTTTTATTTAAGAAATTTGGGGTTCTAATGCTCTATATTTGGTCCCCTCCTACTCAGGAGAAGAGAAGAAAAGTTGTGCCCTAGGTCCTTCCGCTGGGAGAACTCTCACTACAGAGTCAGCAGCTATAGACACTCCTCATAATTAAGCCAGCAGCAGTAGCTCAAGAAACAGCTCTACTCAAAACACATAGATGATATTTAGAATACAGGTGGAGGCACCAAATAAATTTTTAGAATCCCATATCCCCCAAATCTGCCAAGGCTTTATAATTTACTATTCCAAATGGAAAACCAACATCTTTAGTGTTGATTTCTCCACTGAATGACAGATGTGTAAATTATGTAACTGAAATTTCTGCTTGGATTCCCAATAGCCATGTTAAGCTTAAATGTCCCAAACTATCACTTTAAATATTTACTTGTTTACTTATTCATTTTTTTGCCTCCCCCACATCCCATGGAATATTGCTCTGTGAAAGCAGGAACTTGATTTGTCTTATTGATCCTGTATTCCCATGCTAGGTAGAATGCCTGCCCATACAGTAGCTGCACAATAAATATCTGTTAAATGCATAGGTTAATAAATGGTAGAATACAATAGGAGTAAAGAATTCATGGAGGAACAAAGGCAATAGACTTGAAAAAAGTCCAGTCAGTGATAAATGTTAAATCAAACATAAAATACCAATTTTTACTATCTCATTTGAAAAGACTGAAAAGAAAATAATTAAATCTAGGACACAAAAGTTGTTCATTATATATTTGTTGAATGAATAAATGCTGCATGGTATTGGTCTGGTAAAACAGACAATATTTGTTAGTGGGTATACAAAATAATTTGCCATTAAGGAGCAATTATACACCTATAAATTATTTCAAAACACAGTATGTATCTTACAGAAATAACAAAGGATTTATTTATATACAAGAATACAAAGAATTATGTATCAGAATATTTGTTGCAGCATTACTTTGCAAAATAAGTCTAAATTTACAATAGGGGAATGATTAAATGTGTAAATATGTGTGTTACAAAATTTAGTTATTTAAAATGTTTTCCCAAACCCATCTGACAATTTCTTCCATAGTAACTCCATAGGAAAAAAATGAAAAAAAAAAATCTAAAATATAAAGACATATACCATGTTCAGTGAAGAAAGAAAGAGAAGGAGAGAGACTATAAAGGAAGGAAAGATGGATGCAAGAAAGGAAAGAAGGAAGGAAAGAGGGAACAGAAGGTTAATAAAAAGACAAGGAAAAAAGACAAGAAAATAAATGAAAGGAGAATAGCCATTACTAAAGGAAAAGATAAATAAAATCAATTACATCCATAACAAAATATTTTGTAGTCCTTTCAAATTATAAATTAGAGCTGTATCGATTGAGAAATATCCTCAAAGTAGAGTTGTATGAGAAAAGCAAGATAGAGTATGTATCACATGACCCCATCATGTAAAGCAAAATCAAACAAAAATAACCAAAAAATGAATTAAAATCCTTACAACTATGTGTGTGTGTGTGTATCCATTTCCATACATAAAGTATGAGAGTGACACATACCAATAAATGAATAAAGGTGGTTAACAAGGGTTATGTGGTGGGAATGAAGCAGGAGTTGCTTAAACAGATGGAACAACTGACAGAGGGTAACCAAAATAGAAAAAGAAAACAAACAATCAAGATGGCCCATATAAGAAAGGAAACAAAGAGGTGGGCCTGCATGGCTCAGTTGGTTAAGCATCTGACTTTCCGTTTTGGGTCAGGTCATGATCTAAGGATTAGAAGATGGAGCCCCACATGGGGCTCAGTGCTCAGTGGGGAGTCTGCTTGAAGATTCTCTCCCTCTGCCCTCCCTCCATGCACGTGTGCATGCGCTTTCTCTCTCTCTCTCTCTAAAATAAATAAATAAATCTTAAAAAAGGAGGAAACAAGGAAAATAAATTACTTAACATTTAGTCCAAGGGGGAAATTACATAATCTTTGGTGAAATAGTAAGTGCAAAACCCTGCATATACTTAATGACTTAAATTTTATTTAAGCATGTTTAAATAAACTTGTATAAAAATGAAATTATGTTTTAGAAAACATTTTATATATAACAAAGTATTGGGAAAACAAGAATGAAAGTATATCTAAGATGATGTATTGATAGCAACATCGTGGTGGTATTGCTTTTCTTTTTTTTTTTTTTAAAGATTTTATTTATTTATTTGACAGAGAGATAGAGAGAACAAGTAGGCAGAGAGGCAGGCAGAGGGAGCAGGGAGCCCGATGCGGGGCTTGATCCCAGGACCCTGGGATCATGACCTGAGCCAAAGGCAGCTGCTTAACTGACTGAGCCACCCAGGTGCCCCGGTATTTATTTTCTAATACACAATATTTTTGCTTACATTAACTATAGACTTGTATAATGCAAATTTAAAATCTCAGCAGGTTTTAAAAATCAGGTAAAAATATACAGTAAGATAAATTTAAGGGTACTCAAGGGTACTCAGACTATTTAATTAAAAAAAGTACTTTGGTGTCATAGAATCTGAATTTCAAATCTTAGTGTGAATGTAGGCAATTTTTAAAATTTCCTTATAAAACAGATATAATAATAATAGAATTGCATGAGTTAATACAAGGATTAGATGAGATTACTTATACAAAAGTGTGTGTGAAATATAAAGATATAGCTAGATATATAAAAGCACATGGACATAGAGATATAGATACATAGTTAGAATCATTTATTCACTTGGCAAATGTTTACTGAGCTTCAACCATAGTCCATGCATAGTAACCAACATACAAATGAGATTCCTGCATTCACAGAACTTGCTTTTCCATGAATAAAAAGGACAGTAAGCAAAAATAAAATCATATAGTAATAAATGATATAAAAATAAATAAAACAAAGTAAGATGATAGAGTGTGATGGGAATTGTTCTTTCTGGTAGAGTAGACTCTGAGTATTTGGAAGTAGCATGCAAACACAGATCTGAATGAAGTGAAGGAAAAAGTCATGGGTATATTTGTTAAAAAGTTTCACAAGAGGGGACAGCAAGTGCCAAGTCTTCCTTGGGAATAGCAAAACTCAGTAGAGATAGAATTACATGAGCAAGGGCAATAGTCCTAGAAGTTTTTCATGGAAGCAAGGACATACTAAACCTTGTAGAGAACCAACAATACATTTGATTTTAGTGCAATTGGAGGTGACCAAGGGCTTATGAGCAGTGGAGTTTGACATGGTTTATATTCTAAATAGATGGATTTTTATGAAGATGACATTGTATTGCCTTATAAATTTATTCATTGCCTTCTCGTTTAGAAATAACAAATCAAATCAAGACATTTTTCAACTCACATATGGACCATTACAACAGCTTCATGGATTACTCTTTTTCTTCAGGTTCTTGTTCTCCTAAATTTTAACATCTTAGTAGGATTCTTCTCAGGTGCTATTGTGTCATTAATTTCCTGTTTGACAGTTCTCAGTGGCTTCCCCTTTCCTGCTATTCTATGTTATACTGGTTGAGTTATAGCTTTAAATTTTTCTTCAGATTGCTTAATCTGAGTGTGCTTTGATTCCCCAAACATAACTTTTTTTTTTTTTTTTTAAATCAGAATCACTTAAGCAGAGGTTGAGCTGATATTTCTTGTAGGAATTTCTCAATAGTCTACTTCTGATTTAGGAAAATTTTCTGACATTGATAAATGGTGCATCACAGTAGCTTTATGATTCAAACTAACACCATAGCTATGCTTGTTTCTATTCTAAATATATCTCTGAATGTGTAGTATCATGAGAGAAGAAGGAAGAAGGTAGAGTGACAGGAACTGTTCTATTTTAGCCCCAAATCATGATTTTTAAAAAATAAATAAACTTGGGGGGCCTGGGTGGCTCAGTTGTTTAAGTGTCTGCCTTTCAGCTCAGGTCATGATCCCAGGGTCCTGGGATTGAGTCCTGTGTTGGGCTCTCTGTTCAGCAGGGAGTCTGCTTCTCCTTTTCCCTCTACCTCTTCCCCCCACCCCAGGCTGGTGTTTTCTCTCTCTCTCTCTTTCTCTCAAATAAATAAATAAAATCTTTAAAAATTATAAAAATAATAATCTTATTGGTTTGAAATCATTGTGAATGTAAACTTCAGATCTTCCTACATACTATTTAATAAGTAGAAATTTTAAAAGCACCTTTAATTTTTTTTTTTTTTTCAGTTAAACACACCGGGTCTGCTTCAAGGACCTAAAATGTTAACTATGTAAATGAACTTTATGCAATGTTATATTTTATCCTGTCAAAATTTAACACTTTCCTTTATAGTTTAGTTTAGTATGACTTCATTGAAACAGTTAACAATTGGTGGGAAATGATTATAAGTAGATAATACAATATCTTGCTCATAAATACAATTTATAAAATTATTGAGAAAATAATGCCACATTGAAAAAATCAACTAGATATAAGTTGCACAACATAAACCTCTTTACCATCCAAGAAATTAAGAGGAATTCTTGTCAGGGGCTTCTTCTGGGACCTTCTTTCAGCATTGTAGATGTGGGTCCTTCTAACTGGTGAGGGAAAAAGCCATATGGATTGAAAATGCTTTATATTGAAAAATAAAGTATTTTTATATAATGCTTTATATCATTCCTCAATGTGTACAAACTATGTGAATCAAAATTTGGGTATAACAGAAAATATGCAAAATAAAGTAATGTTTTCCTTTGCTAAGTAATTAGTCATATATTGCTTTGACATTTTTTCTATTTTTTTAATATTTAATTTCTGTTTTGCCTTGAATTGTATGATTCTTGAAAATTAATTATTTGTATCACCTAAAGCAGGTGACATACTTCTCTACATATTTTAAACAACGGCAATTTAAAAAAAATTCATGTTCAAAGGAAATCTCATGGTATTACCATACAATATAAATCTTTGTAAACTCCTTATTTTAGAGATAAGACTAAAAGCTCAGATGTAGAAAATAACTGAGATTTGGAAGATGGAATCAACGCAAAATGAAGGATACAATGGTGTTCCAAAATATCATAGTAATGCACATCTCTAAGAAGCAGTATTCAGATTGTATCCTATATGAACAGCACCCTTGCAGTTTCTACAACTCTGCATAATGATAAAATACAGACACATTTTAGAAATCATTTTCATGAAGGGGGTTATTGATGAAAAATGCAATGACCTCATGATGTTTTACCCAGATATTCAATAATTAAAACTGAAAATCCACAACACTTTAATTTCATTTTCTTTTAGGTAAATCACATATGTGATACTTCTATTTAAATAATTTAAAATAATTTGATCTAATTTTAATTAAGACCCCACTGATTAAATCCCATAATAATTCTTTCCCATGCATGTCTTCCTTTTTTTTTTTATTTTAAAAGATTTTATTTATTTATTTGTCAGAGAGAGAGAGAACACAAGCAGGGGGAGAGGCAAACAGAGGGGAAGCAGGCTCCCCACTGAGCAAGGAGCCCGATGCGGGACTCAATACTAGGACCCTAGGATCATGACCTGAGCCAAAGGCAGCCACTTAACCAACTGAGTCACCCAGGCATCCCTGCATGTCTTCCTTTGAATACTGTGCCAAATGAAATCTACTATAAATTCTTCCTCAAAAATTTACTTTTGTGTGTATTTTACCTGTTTTATGAGTTTAGAAACCTCCCTTAGAGTAGCAGAAGTAGTAGTAGAGGTCAGAAGAACTAATGAAATATGAAAGAGCATGTTTATATTGCATCCAAAAACAGTGATACATGATTGGCCTTCTTTTAACAGCTCCTACTGTCTCTATTCTGACTCTTTTCACTTTGATTTTTCCTATATATAAAGTACTAAGAAAGCTTCTATTTGCTCTATGAAGGTTGTGGTGATACTGAAATATTTCATATTTATATTTGCAGATAAAAAAAGTTAAGACAGCCTAAATTACTCAAACTTTGGTGAAGTTACATGTGAGGGTCAGGACTAGTTGTAGAATTCAAAATTTCTACTCATTTATTCCTGTTCCTGGAATCTACATTGCAATTTCTTTCCTCATCTCTACATATATTTCATATTGCATACAATGAAAAGATATTCCACAAAGAATAAAATCTGAATAAATTAGTAATGATATTATCTTTTTTAAAAAGATTTATTTGAGAGAGTGAGAGAGAGACAGTGTGAGCAGGGGAGGGGCAGAGAAAGAGGGAGAGAGGGAATCCTCAGGCAGACTCCCAGGTGAGTGTGGAACTCCACTCTGGGCTCAATTCCAGGACCCTGAGATTATGACATGAGCAGAAATCAAGAGTCTGTCACTCAACCAAATGAGCTACCCAGGTACCCTAATATTTTTATTATCTAATTCATTTGTATATTTATCAAAGTAACAGTAAGCCTACAACTGGTTAAATGGATGTGTACATTTCTTAAAGAAGTTCTTAAATTCCAGGGGTATACAGACTTTTTTGATAGTTCCTTAGTATATCTAGTTCACAAAATGGATATATATATATACATATATATATATATAAAACAGATATATATATCTAATTAGATTAGACTTAAGATACAGTCATCATTTACTAGCTATAGAAAAGAAACACAAATCACCCACACCATTTCTCTAATAGCTTCAGATTTTTCTTTAAGGACCATCTCTCTCCCATTACTACGCATAAAGTTTGAGGCAGATTGACAATAATCACAGCTCCAGAGAGAGTCCTTTGCCAAAATAATCTGAAAAACACCAATCCCTCATCAAGGTAATTAAAATTTAATTTGATCCAAGGGGACTCAGAGTGAAAATGAATGGCTTTTGTTTAGTGAATGGGGGAATGATCCTCTTTCTCCCTCTCTGGAGAGGTAGGTGAGTAGTCCTGGAGAGTTTTGATGATGGTAATTTTACCAAAAGGGAAGTTAGGTTTAGGATTAAGGAAATACAGTAGAGGGCAAAGTTTAATAACTGGGTCTTTAGGGACAATATTCATTCATTCCATCAAACTGATCCTAAGGACCCTCACATTTAAGACTTTCCAACCACAAGTTGGTTAATTCTGTTTTCTGTTTCTTAATTTTCTGTAATTATTACCATTTCTATGACATTGGACAAGCTACCTAATCATCTCGAATCTTAGTTTCTCTTCTATAAAAAAGGATTTCCAGAGCATCTACAATAATTAGCACAGCATAGAGAACTGAACATTAATAAAGGAAATAACATAGTCTTCACAATTTGATTTAAAAATCCTCTAAAGTATAGGGGCTGGCAAAATGTGAGAGTAACAATAGGAAATAGCTCCATTTATAGACCAATGTTGATGACAAATGTGTTCTGTAAACAATAATCACCATTTCCATTAATCAGTGAAATCCAAATCTATAAAACCAGGGATTTTCAACTGTAATTTTGTTTCTATCATAACCCCCTATGTATATAGATTCTAGGTTTATTTAAGTATTTAGCATCAAACAAAAGTCAAACAAATTTGTCAACATCACTATTACAGGGGACAAATTAAAGTGATTCTTGATCCTTGGTGCTGAGGAGTTAATATTTAATAATTCACTACTCCATTACTTACTATGAAGAATAGTGATAATTTACAGAATTGAGAAGTCACTTATACTCTGGAACCATTTGAACTGCTCCCTACAAAATACTAAGTTTTTCCTTTTTCTCAAATTAAATTATTAAATATTCCTCAAATGGTTTCTGTGTGCCAAATTATCTGCTAGGTTATATGGGAAACTAGCTGCATAAATTATACAAAGTCACATGAAAACTTGATTAATACCGCACTTAAACAATAATTTGAGATGAGAATAGAAAGTACAAAGAAACATGATCCCAATATTATTCTGCTAAAAAATTGGATCATATTTGGTATGAATCACCTAAAAGTGATACCATACAAAATTATGAGTTTATTTTCTTGAATGTACAAAAATTATTGGAAAGATAAGGAATGGATGGAACATATTAAAAGAATATTGCTCAGCACAAAGATAATTTTAAATACCAAAGTCATACTTGTTTCCAATATTCTATTCTCTTTTATATTCTCTAAAATATCTAAATAGACCCAATATTTAAAATATAAAATATATAAATGCAAATATACCAATAAAAGGAAACATTGTTATCATTTTTCATCCCCAAGGTATTAACTTTTGACATTCTCATATCCTTATAAAACCTCACTACATTTTATATGTCATTCACAAAACTGTATAGTCAAGCTTCATATCATTAACCCCTATTCATATTAGGTATTTTGAAAAAGATTGTTTTGCTATAATTTACCTAGTTTTCATTTTTTTTTTTTGAGAGGGATAAAGGAAAGAATAATCACTGATTTTTTAATCCTATTCTTCTATAAGAACTTATAATATCTCATTATTACATTACAGCTCATTTTTGTTTCATTCTGTAGCAATTGTTTTTGACAGCCTCTTTTCTTAAATTTAGTGAATTTTGTAATCAACTGAAGTATGGCATTTCTATTATTCATTTCCCATTTTTAATATTTTATTTTGAGGATAATAGATTAATATTCGCCCTGAATAGATTTTTTTTTAAGATTTTATTTATTTATTTGAGAGAGAGAGAATGAGAGACAGAGAGCATGAGAGGGAAGAGGGCAGAGGGGGAAGCAGACCCCCCGCTGAGCAGGGAGCCTGATGTGGGACTCAATCCCAGGACTCCAGGATCATGACCTGAGCCGAAGGCAGTCGCTTAACCAACTGAGCCACCCAGGCACCCTCGCCCTGAATAGATTACTGAGTAATGGGAAATATAAGAATTCATCTAGGAATGTTGGCAGTTTGTCTCTTACATCACTGAAATAGTTTTCTAAGTAAGTGTATTATAATAAAGAAGTATTACAATGAAGATAAAACTAAAGGGAAAAGTAATGTTTTTATTAACTGGGGTTCTATAAAAAATAATTGTAATGGAAAAAATAGAAATTAAAGGTAAATGAAATCAACCATAAATATTAATTTATCTATAATTAAATAAGATTTTTTTTAAAGGTTTTATTTATTTATTCATGAGAGACAGAGAGAGAAGAGAGGCAGATGGAGAAGCAGGCTCCCAAGGAGCAGGGAGCCCGATGCGGGACTCGATCCCAGGACGCTGGGATCATGACCTGAGCCGAAGGCAGACGCTTAACCATCTGAGCCACCCAGGCACCCTAAATAAGAATTTTAATATGTTCTATTCTACCATAAGAAATCCAAAAAGGAATGATTTCTCCATGTATGCTTCAGTTTAGGGCATATAGTTAAAGGAACATAGATTCACTACTTAAAACTGTTGAAATAAATCAACAAACTTTGCACACTTCTCCCAAATTATTTCCTCACTGTCTTTCAAAAATGGTTTTCCTTTTTTATACCATCCTTTCCTCTCCTTCTGAGCCTCCACTGTTCCTAGTACAGTACACTTCATTTTAAATTAGTAATGTGGAGCTAACAGGCAGTATGGAGACACAGTTTCACAGTGGAATGTTGACCCCACTCACGGTTTGTGAGGATACTGTAAACCTTAGTAAGTTTAAACTGGACCAGACCTTCTCAGCAGTCAATAAAAAATACAGTGCTGCACTTTTTCTATTAAAATTATCCATCAATGTAATGTACAGTTTGATGAACTATAGTTAGCATTGATCTGTGGTACTTAGGAATGTTCTTAAGAGAGTAGATCCTAATAGGTTTTATCACAAAGAAAAAAAATATTTTTTCTTTTTTTTTTTGGTATCTATAGGAGATGGTGGATGTTAACTAAACTTATTGCAGTAATTATTTCACAATATACACAAGTTATTATGCTGATTATCTTAAACTTACAGAGTGCTGTATGCAAACTATATCTTTATAAAAGTGGAAAACAAATTACATAAATTAAAAAATTACACTTCCCTCACATAAAAAAATTGTCCAGCAAAATCTTATTTCAGTTTGGTAAACACATAAAAAATTACTTAGTTTTCAGAGAGGAAATTGAGGGGTGTTTTTCAAAGTTTTATTTAGGTTCTCTTTGATATTAATAAATATAGATGCACTGTATTTGTACTATCCAAAATGTTGTTAAGCACGTAAATAAAATGATGCTGTGCTTTAGCAATTATTTGAGTGAATTTAAGTTTGTAAGGTGAATGTACTAACGCCATTAAATACATTGTTCTCCCTTTGTCTTGATTAGTTCAAATGCAAGTTGTAACTTACACAATCATAGAGTTTAGAAAGGACTGAATAATAAAAGACATAAGCATATTAGATAAAGAGGGTGGAAGGAGTCAAGAATCTCAAGGTATCAGTTCTTTTCATATCAATCAAAGTACAAAGAGACAGATGGTCTCCTTTTTATATGTTTGATTCTTCATTAATAATTAGTCCTGGTGTTTTATTATTGCCTTTATGTCAAAAAAAAGTAGTTACTACAAGTGACTTGTTGCTCACAAAAAATTAGGAGAAAGGTAGAAAGAACACTAAAGGCCCCATACATGCACACACTTTTTTCTTATGCATCCTCAGCTTGCTGTACGAAATGTTTAAGAGAAGCTGAAGGCACCTCAGGAACAAGTAAGCACATGTTTCAGCCTCTTAATCACATCTACATCTTGACATTCCATTGCAACATGCCACAGTGCCTCCTGACCTGGAACTACTGTTACACAGCTTGAAAGGATTTACATATGAAAGAAGATACTGTGTATTTAGTTGGTAGTAAGCCAGGTATTCAGTTAGAAACAAAAGGAAAGTGAATGAAACACATTATTTGCCTGGAGGACGGGCCTGCTTTTCTGTCTTGTGAATTAATCCACAGAGATCTTTGACTTCCTGGATAGAGTACTGGGTTTAATATTTATAACATCAGATCATAATTTTCAGTACTTTTAAAAAAGTATATGAAATTGACTTAATTTGTATAAAAGCTATGTAATTCTTGCACTGAAGTCAATCCAGAACATTTGTGAGGTGAAAACTGATTGCATCTGTCCATTCATTCATTCAGCCATTATATTTATTAAGTGACTGATACTGTTCTTTGTATTAGAATATAGCAGTGAATGAAAGTTAAGTACTGTGTATTTTCCCAAAGTTTATATTCTAGACAATGGACATAGTCACCAAAAACAACAGAAGAGTAGTAAACGGTATGTTAAATAGTGATAAGCACTGTGAAGGAAGATAAAGCAGAGAAGGGTGGAATGGGGGTGTTGTAGCAGATTGCTAGAGAAAATCTCTGTTTAAGATCATGTCTAAGTACTATAACAAAGGACGAGGAGGAAAGAACCTTGGGGGACCGGGTCCATTAAGCAGTGAGTACAAGAGGTGGAAGCATCCAGTGTGTTCAGAAAAGTAAAAGGAGGGCAGAGGACTTGGAAAAGACTGAGTATGGAAGCGTGTTAATAGATAATGTCTGACAGGCACTGTGGAGGCCAGATCTGTAGGCCATTGTAAAAAATTTGGCCTTTCTGCAAAGTGATATGGGTGTCACTGGAAGATTTAAGAAGTAGAGTGATATGATTAAACACATGATTTGAAAGGCTTACTCCAGTGCTTTATTGAGCTAAGACTATGGAGGAGGGAACGGATGGGAAAGGATTAAAACAGGGACACTAGTTAGGAGTCTGTTGCCAGTGGTTAAGGCCAAGGTGGTAGCTATGGACATGGTGTGAGGTCATCAGATTCAAGTTATATTTGAAGGTTGCCAGTGAGTGTGGGGTGTGACACAAGAGAGAAGTGAAGATTTGGGGATTGTGCAACATAAAAGTGTGAATTACCAGCAACAAAAATGGAAAATACAAGGAGGGGCAGATAGTGAGGGAAACGGAGTTTAGTGTTTTTGAACATGTATATTATGAAATACCATTATATGTTCAAGGGGAAATGCAGAGTAGGCAATTTGATATATGGGTCTGGATTTCAGGAAAGACTTAAAAAACAAGAGATGATGTAAATTTAGGTAGAATGAGACTATAGATGGTACTTAAACACTTCAGCATTGTCCTCTAACGCACAAATAAACAGAAGTGGTATAGGTGATCAAAGAACAAATTTTAGAAACTCAGAACATTACAGTCAGCTCTAAAAATGTCTGCTGATCTCACTCCTCATAGGATTATAGTCCAAATTTGCCATTGTTATGAAATGTGATTAGCATAGCCCTGTGAGTTGTTGTGTGACTCTTTTAGTCTTTATATTAAAATTTTAACCAGGTGGGCTTATAATAACTAGCAGACAGGACATTTTGACAATTTTTTTGTGGTTATTAATTGGTCTTAAGTATCAAGTTTTTAATGAAATAAGGACAAGACCTTATTCCTTAAAACAATATATTCACTTCAGCAGCAATTTTTATAAATCTATTAACATATGCTGACAAATAGCTTATTGATTGCTATATTTTCTACTTGGTCAATATTGAATTTTTAATATTGATTATGTTGTCTACAAGGTTGACTAAAGATACAAGACTAAAATATTTTGAGACAATGTTACTCAACATAACAAATGTTGAACAATTACTGATTAATTGCTAATGAAACACAAAATAATAATGAATACTTAAGTTTCAGATTATGAGCAATTACAGATGAATTATAATGTATTTAATAAAGACACAGACTGCAAACTCATCCGAACTATAACTAGAAACACTACCAATACTATTGAATAACTTGTAGATGCTAATAAGAGATATCACTGACACCCTATTCATAATTTTGAATGTTTAATTAAGGTTTTGAATTCATCAACAAGGGTTCTAATATGTAAGTAATATAGAAGTGAACAATGAAGAGTAAACTGAGTTTTACCAAAGGCAATTGTTCATCCAGGTATGTACTACTATACCATATCTTTCAGTGCATTTACCCAAAACTAGAGTGTGATATCACCTCACACCAAAGTGGTTAAAATTAACAGCACAGGAAACAGTAGGTATCGGTGAGGAGATGGAGAAAGGGGAACCCTCTTACACTTCTGGTGGGAATGCAAAGTGGTTCAGCTGCTCTGGAGAACAGTATGGAGGTTCCTCAAAAAGTTAAAAGTAGAACTACCCTAAGACCCAGCAATTGCACTACTGGGTATTTACCCAAATACAAAACTACTAATTTGAAGAGCTACATGCACCCCAATGTTTATAGCAGCATTATCAACAATAGCCAAATTATGGAAAGAGCTAAAATGTCCATTGACTAATGAATCAATAAATGAATCAATCAAAGCCAAATTATGGAAAGAGCTAAAATGTCCATTGACTAATGAATCAATATATATATATATACACATACACACACAATGGAATGCCACTCAGTCATAAAAAATACTGAAATCTTGCCATTTGCAACAAGGTGGATAGAGCTATAGAGTATTATCCTAAGCAAAATAAGTCAGTCAGAGAAAGACAAATACCATATGGTTTCAGTCATATGTGGAATTTAAGAAACAAAACAAACAATTCTAGGGAAGAGAAAGGGAGAGGCAAACTAACAGACTTAACTATAGAGAATACAGGGATGGCTACCAGAGGGGAGGTGGGGGGTGGGCGAAATAGGTGATGGGGATTAAGGAAGGCACTTTGATGAGCACCAGGCATTGTACGAAAGTGTTGAGTAACTGAATTGTACACTTGAAACCGATATTACACTATATGGTAACTAACTGGAATTTGAATCAAAACATGAAACTTAAGAAAAAAGAAAAAAAAGAAATTAAGGTTATCTAACAACAACAGTGACAGATGCCACATCATAGAGGGATGAGCCGAGACTTTCACTAACAAAGAAACAGATGTTGCTCAACCATGCTAGAAGAAATATTAAACTATATTTTCTTTCTATAGATTCCACAGAAAATATTGTTAAAGTTGTTGTCACAGGAAGAGAACCTCAATGAGTAATTCCAGTGTCTGCTGGAATTTAACTAACTGGAATTTAAATGAAAAACTAACTGGAATTTAAATTTAAAAAGACTAGATGGCCAATTATTTGCTTTTTTTGTAACTTAGAAAGAAAATGTCTCTTAATATTCCTACTGAGTATTAAATATAATGCATCACTTCTAGTATTAGGTGCCATTTTGTATAATTTGTTTATATTTCTCACAAAACCAATATTGACTCTTTTAAATGTTGACACTGAAAATGTTTTATCTATCTTATATTGTCAAAATCATGCAAACTTCCAAATATTATTTTATAAATTGAAAAATCTATAAACTAAAATGGTGAAATTTCTATTTGTTGACACTAGATGGTGGTAGAACACTTTAAAAAGATAGAACACAGTCTAAGCAAGGATTGAAGAATCAATAAAAATAAAATGGAAACAAAATGCCCAGACACTAAATGTCTATTAATTTTGAATTCTGTAGTTTATTTTTGGAGCCAACTCTTGCTAAATTGGTTATTAGCATTTGGCAAGAATAACTCCTTAAATTTTAATTTTTTCTTTAAAATTTTTTTTAAATTCAGTTAACATATAATTTATAATTTATTTTTCAATTTTTTTAAAGATTTTATTTATTTATTTATTTGACAGAAAGAGAGACAACGAGAGAGGGAACACAAGCAGGGGGATTTGGGAGAGGGAGAAGCAGGCTTCCCGTGGAGCAGGGAGCCCGATGCGGGACTGGATCCCAGGACCCTGGGATCATGACCTGAGCCGAAGGCAGAAGCTTAATGGCTGAGCCACCCAGGCGCCCCTATTTTTTAAATTTTTTATTTAAATTCATTTTAGTTAACATATCTTGTATTATTAGTTTCAGGGGTAAAATTTAGTGATTCGTCAGTTGCATGTAAGACCTAATGCTCATTACATCAAGTGCCCTCCTTAATGCCCATTACCCACTTGCCCCTTCCCCCATCCATCTCTCACTCCTTAAATTTTAAATAAATTCCAATACTGATCACAGCTCACAAGACTTAAACCCATTTTCCCTCCTCCTACCACAGTTACTTACTGGAATGTTTTATCAAAGTTTTATTACAGATACAAGATGGAGAAACCCCTGGTAATTATGGATTTACAATGCTTTTGTGGTAGTATATTCACAAAAGACACATTAATTAGGGTAAATTATACATTAACAATGTGGAAAGGTAGATCTTTAAGCTGTGGTAAGAGCATAATGTTTTTGACAAGCTGAACCATAATGAAATAAAAATGATCATTTAAATAGTTTAAGTAGTTTTAAGCCACATACAAATATATTTGGGAAGTAGGAGTCATTTTATTTTTCAAAAGCAATTCAAGCAAAGATTTTAATCATCTTTTTGAACCCCAGGTATCTCAGTGCAAATCCCTCACAACTTCCTTACTGTGGAAACCTATAAAGATTAAATGACTAGCCCAAAATTGCTGGAATTAGAGGCCTGGTCAAGTGTTCTTTGAAATACACCATTTCTGACACTTCTAATTCACTTGTCCTCATGTTATGAGTTACCTTTTGATATCCAGCCATTTTATTTGTCTAGGGAGAAAAACAGCATAGCCAACATCTGGATATGTGTATTGCAGTTCACATTAAAATACTGTAAGTATGCATCCAACACAAATGTAACAGTCCCCACGGTGCTGCCATTGTTCTGTGCTCCACATCCGCATCAGGTTGAGACATTCCACTGACTTTTGCAAAAACTGCACGGCCATATAGGGTACTTGACTTATCGCTCATGGGTGCCTTTTTTAAATACACGTACATATAGTTAAAACGAATGAGACAATACTGTGCTCAGAAACAGAAAACTAAAATTGAGGAATTAATGCATGCCAGTCATGATGAAGAATGTGTACTTGGTGCATCAGACACATTCACTACAAAATCAGGAATAAATTTCAAATGGGGCATATTATATTTGATTATCACTTAGTACTACTTCACATCAAAAGCACCACACAGACTTTCCTGTCACTTCTTTTCATAGAATCAGTCATTCTCCTAAGGGCAATACCTGGGACACTGGAGCTAAAAAAGTTCTATTAATAAAAACTTTGTTGTCAAAGGTATGAAAACTGCACAGTCTACACTGATGTGTCTCTACCACACAATTTTTTTTAAAGATTTATTTATTTATTTGAGAGAGAGAGACAGACATAGTAAGAGAGCACAAGCAGGGAGGAGAGGGAGAAGCAGACTCCCTGCTGAGCAGGGAGCCCAATCCCAGGACCCCTGGATCATGACCTGAGCTGAAAGCAGACGCTTAAACGAATGAGCCATCCAGGTGCCCCAACACACAATTATTTTGACTCACAATATATATTAGCAGATTAATGGAGACCTTTAAGAAATATGTTGAAATTTTTTTTAGGCCACTATACAATTTATTTTAAGCCTAGAACTTATTTTTATAGAACACATTTTGGGAAATAATGCTCTCATTTTTGTCTTAACCCTTAACCTGTTATAGTCTCCTCAAACTAAATCACAGCACTTCCACATCCACACTCATTTGTGAATATTTAACTCCTTAAATACTTAACTTCTGAATATGTCACAGTTTTAGATATGCCACTCTCAATGTGTTCTTGGTATGCCATTTTCTTCACATTTCCTCACTATCTCAAGATAAAAACTGTAAATGCATACGTGAAAACAAAATCTGGGTCTTGACTACAGTCCATATTTAATATGATTTTTATGTTATGTGATCCAAACGCAGCCGAGGGATACTAACACAAACACAAGTTAAGGGGAATTCCCTAAGGTTGGGAAATATTCAGCTCTCAAAAATTTATCCCTCTAACAAAGCACAAAATAAAACAACCTTTCCTTTAGTAATAGATTTTCTAATATGCTAATCTTGGTTCTGCCAGTAAATCTCCCTCAACACATATAGATGTACATACCCATGTAGTCACTTCATACACTTTAGGCAACAAATCAGGAGGCCTAGGAGGCATTATAATCTGAAATCAATTTTCACAGCAAACTTTCATGAATTTACTATTTATATCACATTATTTCCAGAAACTAGTTTAGGCAAATGGCAATACAATTCCCTTATTCAATACAATTGTTAAAACATAAAGAATCATGAAGATATTTTTGAAAGTTAATTATCTAAGCCCAACACGAATAAAGAATTTCTAATTTAATTAAGCACTTTATTTTGGGAATATAAAATATTTGGTTTTCATTTTTTATTTTTTCGGAGGAAAAAAGTAAATCTTTTGTTGATTTTTTGTGTGTGGAAGGTGGGGTTCTAAAAGGAATTTATAACACCGCTCTTCATTTTCTAGGTCTAGATCATCTTAATGGGGAATGCATTCAACAATACTCTCATAGCAAATAGGAAAACTGTTTCTAAGCCTATAGAAAATTTCATTATAAGTACTCACAAAACATTTCAAGTTTGCCAAATCACTGAGGATCAAATTCCTTCATCACCCTTGCAGGATTTACTGTGAGTGTTATTGTAAGACTCAACAATCACAGGATTTTCTTTTTATTCCAAACTCAGTGTTTCCTTGGCATTTTAATTCTCTTAGAAACCTTTTATACTTCTTATCTGTTTGTTTCCAGTTAGCTCCACAGGCCAGCAGTCATGCCCAAAGCTCTTTTTTAGACATATATATCAAATCTGACTTATGTTTTTTTTGGGTTGTTTTGTTTTGTTTTTTGCCAATGGCTTTCCGACCCCAAGTCTGGGCCTACCTGAAGCAAAGAGATTACATTCATCTGATGTTTACCTCAAGACCAAGTCCCACAGCTCAACTGAGAAATCTCATGGCTCTTGTTTTTAATTCACATCTATTATTTTTGTTTGGAGAAAAGCAGTAGGCTTTTAAAACTCTGAAAAGTTTAAAGTTTATGGACTTTCTCTATCCTTTTCTATTTCTGCTGACAACTCGGCCAAATATTTTCTGAGCTCCTCTTTCTTGCAATATGTTATCCAAGGAAGGCTCCAAGAGGCAATGAGTAGGGATGCAGCCTAAATAAGTCTGTGTTCTGCTTTCCAAGTTATGGTAAATGACAATCGTACCCAGAGTTTTTGGCTGCATAACTTGGATCCACATTTCCAGCCATTGATAGAAGTTTCTTCACCACCTAGTACCCACTAGCAGAAAACACTTAAAGTTTCTCTTCTGAAATTGTTAAATAATTTTCCATTCTTACAGGCATAACATCACTCAAGTTATTTCCTATCAAATAATATTTCAATACAATTAGGAATAGGAGAAGCTATTTTCCTTGGAGTTATTCAGAAATTTGGGTTCTATTTCCATAATATTTCTGTGAGAAAAGTTCTTCACTGGGTTTTTAGGGTCTGGACGGAGGAGGTGGGGCTGGAGGTCAAGAGAATGAAAGAGGCATCTGGGCTCTTAACTACATATATCACACATTACTTCCATCACATCCATTTGTTGTCCATTGCTAAGAAATAATCATGTGCCCTACTCAGATGTAAAGTTCCTATACAATATCATCTAACCATGGGCTGTGGAAAGGGAGGAGAATCAAATGTTGCTGAACACCAGCAGGTTTTGTCTAACATTACCAACATACTGAGATAACTCCCTTGGGTTCTGGGTTGAATTGTGTACTTCTGAAAAAAAGATATGGTGAAGTTCTAACTACTAGTACCTAGAGTGTGATCTTATCTGGAAAAAGGGTTTGCAGATGTAATTAGCTGAGATAAGTTGAGGTCATACTGCAGAAAGATGGGCCCTTAATCTAATGACTGGTATAACAAGAGAGAAATTTGGTTATGATATACAGAGACAGAACTCCATGGGAAGACAGAGATGCACAGGAAGAGTGCCATGTGAAGAAAGACACAAATTTGGAGTGATGCATCTACAAACCTAGGTACACAAGGACTGCTGGCTGTCATCAGAAGCCAGGAGAGAGGAATGGAACAGATCCTCCTGCAGAGCCCTTAGAAGGAGCAAACCCTGCTGACACCTTGATTTCAAATTTCTAACCTCCAGAATTGTATGTAAGACATTCCAGATTGTGGTACTGTGTTACAGAAGCCCTAAGAAATGAATTTACCATGTACTTTAAACTTATTAGTAAGATCTTTTATGGTTGAGATATATATGTGTATATATATGTGTGTGTGTATATATATTCACTTCATTTTTTTATTATGTTCAGTTAGCCAACATCATTAGTTTTTGATGTAGTGTTTGATGTAGTGTTCAACGATTCACTGGTTGCATATAACACCCAGTGCTCATCACAACACGTGCCCTCCTTAATACCCATCATCCCGCTCACCCATTGCCCCCCACCCCCTCCCTTCTGAAATTCTCAGTTTTGTTTCCTGGAGTCCATAGTCTCTCATGGTTTGTCTCCTTCTCTGATTCATTTCAGATGAAGAGATCTTCAAACTTATTGGAAAAAAGATGTAAATTTACCGTACTGAGGTATGATTTGTCATCACAATGGCAAAAACTTAAAAGTTTAGCAGGCTCTCATAATCAAGCAGGTAGAGATGACAAATGATACAACCACTCTGGTAAGTAACTTGGTAATATTTGTAAAATGATACATAAATTTACCCTTTGACCCTTTGACCTAGAAAAACCACTCTTAGGAATCTGTTCTCAAAAATAAAGTGGCACAGATCTAAAAATGCAAAGCACAAGATTATTCATTGTTACCCTATTTTAAATAGCAAAAGACCAAAACAAAATAAGCAAAACCCAAATAATTTTTCATCAATGACACTGTTTGAATTAAGATCCACACAAGAAAGAACTATCAAGAATAGAAAATATCTTTCTATATGCTTAGGTAAGGATGGTCAGGCTATGTTGTAAGTGTGAAAAGCAAGATGTGAAACACTACAAATGTTATTCAATCCTTACCTAAGAAAAGATACAGTTTGAGAATTCAAATAATATTTGTTTTGCTTCATATTTTTTTTCAACAGGAAGAATACAGAAAAAATAAAACAATTGTGTGTTTTTTTAAAAGATTTATTTATTTGAGAGCGTGAGAGCAGGCGGATGGGCAGAAGGAGAGGGAGAGAAGCAGATTCCCTATTGAGCACTGAGCCTGACATGGGGTTTGATCCACCGACTCTGAGATCATGACCTGAGTGGAAATTGAGTCGGATGCTTAACTGACTGAGCCACCCAGGCACCCCTAAAAAAACTGTTGTTTTTAAAAGATTTATTTATTTATCAAACAGAGAGAGAGCGAGCGCACAAGTAAGGGGAGCAGCAGGTAGAGGGAGAAGAAAGCTCCCTTCTGAGCAGGGAGCCCGATGTGGGACTTGATTCCAGGACCCTGGGATCATGTCCTGAGCCGAAGGCAGACACTTAACCAACTGAGCCACCTAGGAGTCCCTAAAAAAATTGTGTTTTAAGAGCGGATAGATGGAAGATATATGAATAGAATTTAGAATTCTCTAAAAAGACTTTGACTTTGTACATTTCACTCCACAACTATGTAAACATTTTTATAAAATTAAAAAGAAAAAGGTAAAGGGAAAATTAAAAAAGGGAATCTGTTATCAAATTTTTGCTTATGCAAATAAAATTTATTTAAATTTAAAGATAGAAATATTTTATCTCCCTAATGAGATTTTATATATTTATGAATTTTAGTTTTATATATGTATATATATAAATACATAACAGGAGACAGATACAGACACAGATGAAGAGACAGAGGGAGAGAAAGAGACATATATCATATATACGGTGACATAAAAGTAAAAAAAAAAAGAAACTTTTTATAAAATCAGTTATCAATAATCTGGCATATGGGACACTACAGAAGAAAAGGTTAGTAAATTAGATTACAAAGCAACAGAAACTATCCAAAATCAATCACAGAGAGGAAAAAAAAAAAACCTGTAAATAAATGTATAGAGCACCAGTAATTTATAGACTCAACCTCAAGTATGTTACCTTTGTGTAACAGAGGCTTCAGGCATAAATTGCAAACCGCTGCACAGAATTGGTGAGAAGGTACTGATATGTCTTAAGGTGGCTGGGAAATATAAAAAGAGATTTTTTTTTAAGTGTTGGCCAATATACTCCAATATATTTGCATTCTCCCCCATTAGCATTACCAACGCATCTTGATATTGCAAATAGCTTCTTTTAAGTTTAACGAGCATGCCTCAAGAGAATGTGGAGCTTACCACATTTAATATACCATTCAGCCTGCCCTAAATATACCTTGATCTTAAAACTTTTACGTCTGAATGAGTTTGATGAATTGAAATCTTCCAATTTAAAGATTATAAAGGCTTATTGAATAAGGGCACCTTTGTTATCAAATAGGTTTTTAAAAACCTACTCTTTTGATGGCTTAATTATTAATGGATTTAATTTCATTGGTCAAATGCCAAACTCAGAAAGTGAAGGGGGAAATGACTGGCAAAATGTGCTTTAACTTTTGTAAAACACAAACATGTAATCACATACTTTGTGATAGACAGAAGAAAAAAAATCCGTATTTGTCTTCTTCATTCTTATTCTGCTTTGGGGATTATCTTGCACCTTTACAACTTAATTAAATTTCTGTGTTTGATGTGGTGATCTCAAGTAAGCAAAACCTTTTTGGGGAGAATTATGTGTATTTAAATTCTTCTCTGATTCCACTTCTCATTAGTTCTCCGTATTAGAACCCAATAAAAAGATGTCTTCCTACAAGGTATTGGAATGAGATGGGAGGAGCTATCTCTTAGCAGAGGAGGTTTCGGGCAGCTCTTGATTTAAAATTGCACAACAGCCACCTATAAACTGTTTCAGCTTCCTATCTCCAGGGTAACTTCTTTAAGTTTTGTAGACGTGAGGATTCAACTCAATAGAATTTATTACGGCACCTTGCATTATTGCTAATGTGAGTAAGAAATTCCAAAGTTAAAATAACTGAACTCGTTGTTCCTGGTCTGTAAGTCAAAAGACAGTATATCAGAGATGTTCCCTTCACGAGCAAGTTAAAGGCTACCATCCCCACCCTATGTCTCCAACACTAGCCTTTAGTGCAGGGACTAGTGAGAAAGATGAGACTGGTTTTCTAATACCAAAATTAATTTTTTCCTGTACATTAGAAGGTAAAGGTAGTTTGTTAGAGTTCAAACCTCTATAAAGGTTATTTTTGGAGTCTATGAGAGCCATGATGCTGTGTACATTCGCCTCGTCTCTAGCCACTTTACAATTTTTTTTAATTCTTGGAATTTTTTCATCTTAATTTTATATTTAATTATATTTCCTTAAATAAGTTTATTTTTTTTCAAAAATTATACCTAATGGTACCATGCCTTATCTCATCATATTGTCCAGAACTTCTAAAACACTATTAAATACTAATGCTGCTATTAGCCTTTGGACTTCAATGAGATGCTTCTAATATGTCACTTTATAGTATGGGGTTGTTTGCTCTTCAGTGACTGTATCTTTTACCAAGTTTACCATTTGTAGGATGTTTTAAAGCTTGTTAAAACTTGTTTGTCGTTTGGTTGATTCTTTGTTGTTTTTTTTATTTTTAAGAAAGAGAGAGAGCATGGGGGAGGGGCAGAGAGAGAGGGAGAGAGAATCTTAAGTAGGCTCCGCACCCAGCATGGAGCCAGACAAAGGGCTCCTTCTCACTACCATGACATCATGACCTGAGGCAAAATCAAGAGTCAGATGCTTAACTGAATGAACCACCCAGGCGCCCTGATTCATTGGTTTTGAAACAAATGTTCTGCTATTATTCTTTTATAAAACAGTGATATATAATTTAAAAATATTGAAACTATTAATATATTTTTTAAAAGGCGTTTTATAATAACTATGAATTTTTAGGATAAAACCTATTTGGTGACACATAATTCTTTTTTATGTATTATTTGGAATTTTTTAGTGATTTATTTAAAATTATATCCATATTTTGGTTTTAAAATGAGCTATGGTTTTCTTTTTTGTGTGATATATTTCAGATATTGGTACCAGGATTATTATGTTTTTGCAAAACTAATTAAGAATCGTTCCATCCTTTTTAATGTTCCGGAAGAGCTTAAATATCAAAATTATCTGTTACTGAAAGCTGGAATGATACCATGATTGATTTCTTATTTTACTCCTTGTTCTAAGCCAGCCCAAACCTCCACAGTTGAAGTTAGAGTAGAAAGACTAGGTACTGAGATCACTCCAAACTCAGGCCAACTCATTTAAGGCACAAGGGGAGAGACACTTTTCCTTTCCTTATTTATCATCCACGCAGCAATATCAATAAGTTAGTAGAAGTGAAGTAGAATGAATTACATCTACATGATTTACTAACTACTCATCCCTAACAAGAGCCAGTGAGAGAAGCAACTAGTCTGCCGTGTCTCATGTACTCTCAAGCATACATTCTGTGATACATACAATTATAAAAAACCTTAAAGTACTCCTTTTCATTCTTCTTTTGACTCCATCTTTGGTTTACATCCAGTATTCCTTTCCAGAATTCCTTCCTGGCTGGCCTATGGTGTGCCCAAGTTTGGTCCCCAGGACTGCCTACTTCTATACCCAAATTAGGGTTGGAAATCCATCTTGTGTTTTAGTATGCAATTATATGAATGGTTTGGTGGCTCCAAATTAGCTCATTTGAAAACTGCAAAGTCTTTATATGATGATAATCCTAAAGTTAATGTCAATTTTCTTCAAAGTGAGTATTAGTCATATTGAGTTTCTGTGATTATATAAAGGACCAAACATTAACTTTCCATTACTTACTAAAGTAAGTAACACCAGTTACTGTTAAATTGATCTTCTAATATTTCATCATTGTTGTAACTTTCTGTGGGTTTTGTTTTTTGTTTGTTTTAGCTTTCATTTTTTTTTTTTCTTATTTTGGAGGGGGATGCAAACTGGTTTTTCTGATTGCTAACTCTACTCTTCGTTACTATATGATTTATGATTACACTTGGATACACAAATTTCTAGTCAGTTTTAATTCTACAGATTCATCTGTAAATTCATCTGACATGAGGAAAATTTTTGTTATTTAGCACTGGGTCATTTGCAGATTCTAACTTGTCCCACTTTCTAATCCTGCATGTTTGGTTTTATTGAAGGTAACGGACTATTCTCCAGAATTGTTTTGTCTCCTCTATTTTTAGTTTCCTTTCTCTTCATCATCAAAGTCCATGTTTCCTCTCTTCTACCTTTTCCTCCTCCTCCTCCTTTTTCTATGTTTGCTTATATTGTGTCTTATGGCCTTTTTACTTTCATTTCTTGCCTTTCCAAAGAAAAGCCTGAAAACAAACTATGTCTTTCTGATCAGTTGGCAAATAGAACACTGATGGAATGGAGCCTTTCATTCTTTGTTATCTTTCCTTCTTGCTCTTTTTTTTTTTTTTAAAGATTTTATTTATTTTTTAGAGAGCGAGCGAGAGAGAAACAGCATGAGAGGGGAGAGGGTCAGAGGGAGAAGCAGGCTCCCCGCTGAGCCGGGAGCCCGATGTGGGACTCAATCCCAGGACCCCGGGATCATGACCTGAGCCGAAGGCAGACGCTTAACCATCTGAGCCACCCAGGCGCCCCCTTCTTGCTCTTTAAAGGCAGATTCTCTGTGGCTTTTTCTTCTCCTGCCATTTCTTCTTCTTGCATTTATACATTTGAAGCCCTTCAGTTACTTGAAGCATTTAGGAGACTAGACTCCATGCTTCTGAATTAGCCAGGTTTTATCACAGTACCATCCAGGCACCTAAGATGATACAGTATATGGAAAAATACAAAATGACAACATTTTTCTACTTTGAACTAAGATTAATATGTCCCATAGTTAAATATACTTTTTTTATTTTAGTCACAATATTTCAAAATTGGCCTATGACTACTTCTTGTTTTATATACATTTCTCATTACCATGCTTTTGTTTTTCTACTTGATTTTCCTTTTCCTTTGGCTTTATAAGCAAGCATAATCATTGATACAATGTTAACTGTATGTATATATGAACTACATCATCTGGAAATGTCTTAGCGAAGTGATTTTCATGTTACTGCTTTTTCTCATCAGCGATATTAACAGACAAACCTAATTTATGGAAGTAGATTGGTTTATTTTGACATTTTGATGGAATAACTTCAAATATTTTTGAACCAGGAAATGTCAGTGTTTAATAAATGGGCTCAGTGAGATGTTTTCCTGGAGTGGTTTCTCATTTCTAATTATTTATTGCCAACAATTTAAAATACTTAAATCCAGAATGATTCAGGACTTTACATTTATCCCCTTCATTTACAAGAGGACTGTAGCTAAGATTACAAAAGATAAAAGTTCTAATGTTCATTTAAGCATATCAAAGCTTTTAAAATGATTATATATTTGAAAAGCCATTTGGATGTCATTAAAAATGAAACTGAAGCTATGAAAATTGAAAAAAGAAAAATCCAACAGGCAATCATTATTTTAAGTGTCTTTTAACTCCACCTAGTGTAGACAAAACTGTATGCCCAAGGTTCCATCTAAAATACTTGAAGTGTAAGAGAGTTTAATCACAGAATAAAGAAAAGTTCATCTCGTTCATGATTTTATTTTCTCCCATTTCATGTTTTTGATTATATTTAGCATTTACTAATAAAAATGTGTAATTTCTAAAAAAAAGAAAATTAATAAATGAGTGATAAAACTGAAGAATGTCCACTTCTTTCCTGGACTCTTTGAATGCAAATAGATTTTCCAAATAATCGAAGTACCTCATTAGTTACTAACTACTACCATCTCATTTACCAGAGGCATCATGGATAAATTACTTAGTATCTCCACACCTCATGAGACAGCAACAAAATGTGGGATTTTAATTTGGAATTACAAGTAATGGAAACATATTATCTTAATTTCAATATTTAATTTATTACTTATCTAGTTGTTACTGTTTTAAAGTTAGTAATGAATTATGACACAGTAAATATTGCATTTTTTAGAGGGGGGAGGGGCAGAGGGAGAGGGAGAAACTTAAGCAGGCTCCATGCCCAGTGTGCAGCTGGCTTGATCTCATAACACTGAGATCCTAATGTAATCCAAAAGCAAGAGTCAGATGCTTAACCCACTGAGCCACCCAGGCACCTTGCACACTTTTTTAATTGAAACAACTAATATGGTTCCAGAGAGAAGTATTCTTTCCATTGTTTGTTTCTTTTTCATAGAATAATAAAATCTCAGAGTTAGAGGGAGTCTTAAAAGGCTTCTAACTCAACCCAGTCCCTAGTGTGGCTGCCTCCTTTTTCAGTAACTCTATCAGCTAAACTCTGAACTATTTCTGAGAAACAAAGCATACTACTTCCCAGTGCAGCTCATTTCTACATTGAATTCTGCTATTTAGTAAAAATATATATATATTTCTATATTGAGCTGAAATATTTTTGAAATATTAGATTAATTTTCCAAGATCTTTTATTTGGAATTAAGTAGACAAAGATCACTCAATAATAATGAAACAAAAGCAAAAAACCACAATGAATTATTAAACATAAAAAATAAAATTGGTCAGGCGCCTGCGTGGCTCAGTCGGTTAAGCGACTGCCTTCGGCTCAGGTCATGATCCTGGAGTCCCGGGATCGAGTCCCGCATCGGGCTCCCTGCTCGGCAGGGAGTCTGCTTCTCCCTCTGACCCTCCCCCCTCTCATGCTCTCTCTCTCTCTCTCTCTCTCATTCTCTCTCTCAAATAAATAAATAAAATCTTTAAAAAAATAAATAAAATTGGTCAAAAAATAACATTCAGATTTGGTTTTATTTGAAGGGGTGGAGGATAGTATACAATAGAATTTTTTGAGTAGTTACTATATGAAGAGTGCTATGCCAATTATTATAAACATAGACACAACAATATAATTTTAATTTAACTTTATTCTCTGAAACTCAATATAATTTCAGGCACTGAGCACTTACCTTCCGGGCTTAGAAACTTAATCTCTTTTTCAGTATAAATATAGTTAAATTCAATGATTTTGAAGACAAATAAATAACACAAGCTTGCTAGAGTGTAAGCTTCAAGAGGTCCAGGATCATTTTTGTTTGTTTGTTTTAAGATTTTATTTATTCATTTTAGAGACAGATAAAGAGAGAGAGAGAGTAAGGAGAGGAGCAAAGGGAGAGGGACAAACAAACTCCGTGCTGAGCATAGAGCCCCACACAGGGCTCAGTCTCATGACCCTGAGATTATGCCCCATGCTGAAATCAAGAGTCGGATGATTAACCCACTGAGGCACCTAAGCACCCCAAGAAGTTCAGGATCTTAATTTTTTTGTCAGTGAATGGCATAAAAGTTACTGAATACATAGTTACTGAATGAACTAAGTTAAAATTTCAGAAAAATTCCCAGTCCCCTTCTCATTGCCAGAAAGATGTCCACATTTCAGTGTTCATCTGCCTTAGTCTTATGCTGGCATATCATGCAATGTAATTAACTCAGCCATTTCTCTAGTTTACCCACCTCCCATTAGTGGTCTAAAATATAAGCATAGTTCATAACAATAACCACCTACATTAAGAAGCAAGAAAGATCCTAAATAAAAAAAAAAGTCACTCTACTCCTTAAGGAACTAGAAAAAGGAACAAATTGAGCCCAAAGTTAGCAGAAGAGAGGGAACAATGAAAATTAGAGCAGAAATAGATGAAATAGTGACCAGAAAAACAGTAGAAAAAATTAACCAAACAGTTGATTCTTTGAAAAGATAAACAAAATTGACAAACTTTTTGCTAGACTAACCAAGACAAAATGATAGAGGACACAAATCAGCAAAACTATAAATGAAAAAGGGGACATTGCAACTGATACCACAGAAATACAAAGAATCATAAGAGGACACTATGAATAACTATACACCAACAAACTGGACAATCTACAAGAAATGGAACAATTCTTAGAAACATACAACTTACCAAGAATGAATCAGGAAAAAATAGAAAATCTGAATAAGCAATTACTATTAAGGAGATTGAATCAGGGAAAAAAAAAAAAATCTCCCAATGAAGAAAAGTCCAGGACCAAATGGCTTCATTAGTGGATTTTACCCGATACTTGAAAGAGAATTAACACCACTTCTTCCTACACGCTTCCAAAAATCAAAGAGGAGGGAACACTTCTAAACTGATTTTATAAGGCTAGCATTATGCTGATACCAAAGTCAGATAAAGACACTACTAGAGAAGGAAATATATGTTACCCTGGTGAATATAGATGCAAAATTCTCAGCAAAATACCAGAAAGCCTAATTTAGCAGCACATCATTCACCATGATCAAGTGGGATTTATTCCTGGGATGGAAGGATGGTTTAACATATGCCCCTGTGTGGGGCTCTATGCTCAGCATGGAGTCTGTTTGTCCCTCTTCCTCTGCTCCTCTCCTTACTCTCTATCTGTCTCTAAAATGAATAAATACATCACATTAATAGAATGAAAGAAATGAATTATATGAACATCTCAATACATGCAGAACAAGCATTAGACAATATTTAACAACCATTCATGATAAATACTCTTCAAAAATTGGACAGAGAACAAGCATATCTCAACATCATAAAGGCCATATAAGACAAGCTCAACAGTAACATCATAATAGTGAAAGATTGAAAGCTTTACTTCTAAGATCAGAAATAAGACAAGATACCTACTCCTACCACTGCTACCACATGGTACTAGAAGTCCTATCTAGAACAATTAGACAACAAAAATAAATAAAAGGTATCTAAATCAAAATGGAAGAAGTAAATTGTCTCTACTTGACATGATTTTATATAGAAAATATATAATGTATTTGAATATATATGATAATAAATCATAAATATATATGATTTTATATAGAAAATTCTAAAGATTCAGTCAAAAACTGTTAGAACTATCAACAAATTTAGTAAAGTTGCAACATACAAAATCAGTTGCATTTCTACATATTAACAATAAATTTTCTGAAAAAGAATTCAATTCCATTTACAATAGTATCAAAAACAATAAGATACTTATGAATGAGTTTTAAACAAGGAGGTGAAAGATCTACTCTGAAATCTATAAAATACTGATTAAACTAATCAAAGAAGTCATAAATGGAAAGGTATCTCGTGTTCATGGACTAAAAAAATTAATATAGCAAAAATGTCAGTAGTATCTAAGCCATCCATAGATTCATTGTGATCCCTATAGACATTCTAATGGCATTTTTTACAGCAATAGAAAAAATATTCCTTAAATTTATATGAAACCACAAAAATCCCAAATAGCTGAAGAAATCCTGAGAAGAAAGCAGGAGGCAACACACTTCCTGATTTCAAGCTATACTAAAAAGCTCTAGTAATTAAAACAGTACAGCATTGGCATAAAAGCAGACAAATAGAACAGTGAAACAGAATTAAGAGCCCAGAAATAAACCCAAGCATGTAGTCTATTAATATTTAACAAAGGAACCAAGAAAAATCAATGGAGAAAATGCAGTCTTTTCAATAAATGGTGCTAAGAAAAGTAGATAGTCACATGGAGAGAAATGAAACTTGACCCGTATCTTATACCACTCCCAAAAATTAACTAGAAATGTACAAAAGACTTAAATGTAAGACCGGAAACCATGTAGCTCTAGAAGAAAACATAGGAATAAAGCTCCTTGACATGGGTCTTGGTAAGGATTTTTTGGATATGACACAAGCAACACAATAAAAAAATAAGTGAGACTACATCAAACTAAAAAGCTTCTGCACAGAAAAATAATGATCAATAAAGTGAAGAGATAAACCATGTATCTGATAAGGGGTTAATATTCAAAATATATAAAGAATTCAACTCAGTAGTGAAACTTGCCTCCCCCCTAAAAAAAAAAAAAAAAATTAAAAAATAAGCAAAGGACCTGAATAGAATTTTTTTTCCCCCTAAGAGGATGTATGAATGGATAACAGGTACATGAAAGGATGCTCAACATCACCTGTCATTAGGGATATGCAAATTGAAACCCCAATGAGATACCCCCTCACACCTGTTAGAATGGTTATCCAAAAGACTCTAAGAGATAACAAACACTGGCATGGATGTGGAGAAAAGGAAACCCTTGTGCTCTGTTGATGGGATTGTAAAATGGTGCAGCCATTATGGAAAACAACATAGAGGGTCCTTAACAAATTAAAAAAAGAACTATCATATGGTCCAGCAATTCTGCTTCTGGGAATACATCGAAAGGAAAGAAAAACACTAACTCAAAAAGATATCTGAACTCCCACGTTCACTGCAGCATTTTTTTTACACTAGCCAAGAGATAGACACAAGATAACTGTCCATTGATAGATAAATGGATAAAGAAGTTGTGATACAGAATGGAATATTATTCATCCATAAAAAAAAACAAGGATATCCTACCCTTTGTGACAATATGGATGGACCATAAAGGCATTATGAAAAGTGAAGTAAGTCAGAAAAAGACAAAAACTGTATGATCTCACCTATATGTGAAATCTAATGAAAACAAACAACACCAAACTCACAGAAAAAGAGATCAGAGTTGTGTCACCAGAGGCAGGGGGTGGGGAGATGGGGAATTGCAAGATGGTGGTCAAAAGGTCAAAAGGTACACATTTTCAGGTTAAGGGTTAAGTTTAAGTACTAGGGACGTAACGTACAACATGATGACTATAGCTAACGCTGCTATATGATATATAAGAAAATTGTTAAGAGAGTAGATGCTAGGAGTTCTCATAACAAGGAAAAATTATTTTTATTTTCATGGTATCTATATGAGAGGATGGATGTTAAGTAAACTGACTGTGATAATCATTTCACAATATATGTAAATCAAACCATCATGCTGTATGCCTTAAACTTACACATTGATGTGTGTCAATTATTTCTTAACTAAAGTGGAGAAAAACATAAGCATATTATTGTTTCATCCAGACAGGATGTTCCATTTTGTACTCCAGGCTGACAATTTGCTTTCTGTCAACTTTAAGACCTCGTGCAGAGTTGTCTGGCTCTTTCTCTTTCAGATCATTTATCTTCTCTTCCTGGAGCAGAGCTAACATATTTAGTTCCTCACACCATACTGGACACACAGTTATTAGTGGGGCTTTTCTCGGGCCCATCTCCCAGAGAAGCAGCACATTGGTGAAAACCACAGAAATGTGATGTGACTTCTTAGTTAAACCAGCTAGAATAGATGAATCCAAAGCTACATTCTGCTTGAAAGTTCTAGGGTTCTATGGGAGTTCCTATTCTATAGTATGTCCTACTATTTTTTAAAAAGTAGCCCTACCAGGTTTTCCCCTTCTATTTCCGACTAGTATTTAGTATTTTACCTACCGTATATATAGCATGAAGATCTTGAGAAAAATTGATATATTGCATATATAGACAGATGGAATAAAATAATTTCAAATAACTTAGGTTACCAATTGTAAATTTATAGAGAAAAAAATATTTTTAACATGGAAACCAATTTTTTAGTTATATTTTAAGGTAAAGACATTATATTTCATATCTAGTGGTCTAAAACAAGGCCTGAGAAAATTACTCCATATGAAGGTAAAAGGTAGGATAGGAAGGTAAGCCTCATAGGATCCACTGGGGGGAAATGAAATTCTCGGGATTCTTACAGTTGCACAAAGAATGGGGCCCAATTTGTCAAATGTATTCCTTCAGAGACCAGTCCTCACCTTAAAAGACCTTGATACTCTGATGAATTCAAACCTAAAATAGGTCATAATAAAATTGCAGGTATTCTTGTGAGAGTTTATTTTCTCAACACATAATAGTTGGCATCTCATAGTGAAATACAACTCTTAAAGCTTGCACTGGTTTCTGGAAGAAATGGACACATTGGAGACTTTACTAATTATCTACTTTTCCTAACTGATTATTTCAAATCCTTTTTGGAAAGTGACAGTGTTTAAATTATAATATGATTTTGTGTTTGTTGATACCTTAGTGTATTCTATATAAAATCTGTAACACACTTTTAAAAATTTTCATTAACACAGTGATTATCCTTCTAACACCAAACCAGATTTCCTGCTAAGCTGTCTGGCTTACCCTAACTTTTCAAAGTTTGCTATGCTGTCATGGGAGTGTCCATGACACTCATTCTTTAGAGAGCACAAAGCTCATTTTCTGAAATTAAAGACCTTTTAAGACAAATGTAAATTCCTCCCTTTTCTCCCCACCCCCTTGTCTCTTTCTTTCCCCCTCTCTCTTTCTAATGCTGGTTAGATCTTTTCCAAATATTTGAGCATATTTTTAAAAGGAGAACATGTGATGTAAACTTTTTGGCTATTTCAATTACACCATTATAGTTCAATGATTTCTATATCTTGAGGGAGGAAGCAACTGCTAAAACCAGCACAAGTTTCTGTAATGTGAAAGAAATTTGTTTGTAGAAAGGAAAACTTTTTGTGTCCCTTTCATACCTATGGAGGAGAAAAAAGGGTTTAAGGGAATGACTTTTTACTAGAACTACAGATATAAAGGGAAGGGAATAAGAGAGTCATTAATGCAGTGTATTTAGGCTAGTTGTTCTCAGACTTCAGTGTACATCAGAATCACCTAGAAGAGGAGTTGGTAGAACACAGATTGCTGAGTCCCATCCCCAGAGTTTCTCATTCAGTAGGTTGGGGATGAGTCTCGAAAATGTGTTTTTAAAGGGCTTTCAGGTGAAGCTGATACTTTTGTTCCAGGGATCATGTTTTGAGAACCAGGGATATAGGTTCCAGTCAAAGAAATCTATGATGTAGTTCCTAGTGTTTTAGGTATATCTGTTGTAAATACTAAGGAAATACTGATTTATATGAAAAGGATTTGATGGCTTACTTTATATGCAAAGTTTTCATCATTTGGGGATTGCACGGTAGGTGAATAATCCAGGTTTATTACTTTTTCATCTTTTATTCTATTGCCATTTGATGATTTTTAGTTTTATTCTTATCTAATTCCAATGGAGGAAAGCAGTTATACAAATCCTTGTATAAGATTAATTAATAGATAATCTGAAAGCCAGTTTGGCTGCATTGGTTTATTGTAAAATATTTGTCCGTATAATGACCTTTAATCAGTGAACAGAGAAAAATGGCTGTATGTCAGAGATATTTTAAAGTCACATTTGAAAGAGACAGAAAGAGACAAGGGGGTGGGGAGAAAAGGGAGGAAGAAACAGAGAAAGAAAGATAATATTCCTCAAATTAGCTACCTGGAATGGCTAACTCAAATTCATTGAATTAATAACATGCTAACATATTGTCTACTTTTTTAATACTGTCATTGTGTATCATCAGTGACAGTATAGCTTTTCAAATAATGATACATTTTTGCTCATAAAATTAAAAAAAAATGTTTAGTTATACACTAAACATTTTAACATTTTGTCCTGAGTTCCTCTTGGCATGATCTATCCCACTGATTTGGTCCATTACGTTTTTGTGGGCTGATGAATACTGTATAATTCTATGTGGATTCCACCAATGCACAGGCATTTTGCACTGGACGCACACCAGATCCAAGTATGTGTGCTTTGCCTTTTATGATCTGTGAGTAGTACAAAGTCCAACTGGATTCCAGTCTATAAACACACAAAACAAAGACTGGGAAAAACTAATCTTGTTTCTGAGCGAAGAAATATCTGAACACATGGGAGCTCTTAGCTTATTTCTACCCATTTGCAGAGCACATCGCTTAGTCCATTTGTGAAAAAGCAATACATAAGAAAGGATTTGATATTTTTATTTAAATAGTTCATTTTTTGACAGTCAGCACTTGCTGAATGTTAACTGAACGCTTGTAAGTGGTTGATCTGGCAAATTATCAAATAGTTTTAAAAACTGGCAATTCAAAAGTTCAACAAATGGTATCATCATTTTTCTATAGCCTGAAAATGCCAATTGACTGCAGGTAAAGTTATTTGGAAATATAGTTTAAAATAACATATTTATATGGAAGTCTAATTGTATAGTAACATATACAATCTCTTGATAAAATTCTCTCTTCTACATTGAAGAAGCATGAGGTACAGAATGTTATAACTTTTCCTATAAGGGTTTCATGAATCATGGTAATAAGCACATAAATCATTAATTCGTTTATTTTTAGGTCTGAAAAAATAAAAGAGCAGTATTTGTTAAATTTTAATTGCCATCCTCTCCATGAAGAGGTAAGCAAAGTTTATTTGTTGCTTTTGTGGTGTTTTTTTTTTTTTTTTGGTCTGAATATCATATAATCCTTTTAACAGAATCTTCACATACTGAAAAGTTTTTGGAGTTGTATTCAGTAATGTTAAGCCCTCCAAAATTAGCCATCACTTCCCAGTCATTTGGTGAACTATTCCATTCTGGGGTTTCAGCCAGTCAAACAGGAAAGATCCTAAGTATGAAGTAGAGAAATTGAGGTCAAAAGGTAGTTGACAGGGAAAGGAAAAAAAAAAAAAAAAAAAAAGGTAGAGCTACAAAAGAGTCCCTGTCAAGGAGAAAGTGTTCAGATGTACACCTATTAAACATGGCTTGATCTGATTTCATCTTTCATTCAGGAATGGCATGAAGGAAATGTTACTAATCTCAAGAAATACCCAACTGTAGGTCCCCATTTTATGACATCCTGGAGTCAGTTAGTGTATTGGATAACCTGGTAATGCTCTCCGGTTCTTTTCTCTCTTTAGACCGAAATGTATAAACTGCCCTTTGTTTCCACACAGTCATTCCACTGTTTGGAACTTCTGGTAACACTGAAGTTCATTCCCTTGTGGTAATTGATACATCAGACCCACAAGCCACTTTCTACCATATATACTTCAAGTATCACTGTAGATCAAAACATATAGTAAGTAAAAGGATAAATGTGCCTGGTGTTTGGAAATGTAAAATTTATTCACTTTAACCACCCACTCCCCAATTTCCTCTCAAGGCAGACTTTTAAGGGCCATTTTGAGCCCACTTTTTTTTTTTACTCTTCTCAGAAGAACTTGTTTTCCTTATTGAAAGAGAAGAATGACTTTTGCAGATTTTTTTCTCATAGGAAAAGGAAATATGAGAAAATATATTCAATATATAGAAAATAAGATAGAAATATAAATGAAATGGAGAAAAAGCATTTACCCGACAGCAACACAACATAACATTGGAAAATAGCCGTTGGAGCAACACACGACTCACAAACACTGACAGAAAAAAATTTTTTGAAGATTTTATTTATTTATTTGACAGGAGAGAGACAGCCAGAGAAGGAACACAAGTAGGGGGAGTGGGAGAGGGAGAAGCAGGCTTCCCGCTGAGCAGGGAGCCCGAGGGGGGGCTCAATCCCAGGACCCTGGGACCATGACCTGAGTCGAAGGCAGATGCTTAACGACTGAGCCACCCAGGTGCCCCAACAGAAAATTATTTTTAATAGAAATGATGACAATCATAACTGTATTTTCATACACTACATAATTGGATATATACTAAAGAGTTCTTAATTTCCATTCCGGTGGTTTTTTCTAGTTAGCCATGGGCCAGCCCAGGCTAAGGTAAATGGCCTTCACTCCCCCTCCTTAACGGTGATATCCAGATAATGGCAATTGCTGTGCTTACCATTCAAATTCATGGTGACAATGTGATGAGAAGATGATATATATGCTTTCAGGACCTTCATGTGTTATTTAAACATACAGTGTTTTTCATATGGTCTATTGTCCTAACCCCAGTATCTTAATTAGATGTATTAATACAGCATACATTCATTCATCATTTATTCAATGAACATTAATTGACTACCTCATTGGAAAAATTTGAATGAATGTGTCCACTGATAGAGTATTTCCAAGACAGGTGTGAAAGTATTGAGCTTTACTTTATGTTCCTTTTTCTAAGTTTCTCAGAGGAAGAAGAGAAGCAAACAGACACATGATACACTACTCGATTGTTTGAATGGGAACTTTTAGTAGGAGGGAACTTCCAAGGAACTCATTTTGAAAATGAAATAGAACAAAAACAAATAGGGAAAGAACAAACGATAATGTCAAGTGGAGGTCCCATATAGGAGTGGAATGGTAAGAAGAATAAAGAATCTGGTATTTCTGGTGCAATTTCCCCACTTGTAACAAGACGTGTAGGATACTGTACTATTACCTCTTTCGCTGCTAAAGTAGCTCTCTAATATTTACTGATTCCCAAGAATATAAATTATACGCAGAGACAATATGTGCAGTGGTTCAGAGCACAAGCTATAAGGCAAGGTTATCTGTGCTTAAACCTTGGCGCTGTTGCTTCTGGCTCTGTGACACTGAGAAAACTACTTAAATTCACCATGCTTCCATGTCTTCGTCTGTAAAGTGGACGTGATTAGAACCCCTATCTTGTCAGATTTTTGTTGAGGATGAAATAAATTTGTCTGGGAAGTACTTAGAAGAGCACCTTGTACACTATAAACACCATATAGCTGTTAAATAGTATTCTTATCTTCAACATGCTTTCTTTAGAGTCTCTAAATGACAAACACTATACATTAATTGATCATAAGATAGATTATCTGTAATTAAAACCATCCTAGAAAATTTAAGCCACAAATAATAATAATAACAACAACCACCACCATATATATAGAAAGATTAACTTTGTCTGGAACTGTCCTAAATTTGTTGCAGGCTGCAGTGAATTATCATCTCAGCCTAGGGAGTTACTATAATTATTCCCATTCTGCATATTAAAAACCTGAGGCATCTTGAGATAAACTAACTTACATAAGGCCATACAGCTGGGTTGAGCAGTGGTTTGAATACAGACACTTTGTCTCCAGAGCTTGCACTGCTAACTTGTAGTGTTTCTGAGAGTAAAGATTTATATCTGTGGTAATTTAAAGCTACTTAAAATGTTAACAAGAACATCCATTTTCTCTAATATTCTGGATAAACAGAATTTTATTACACATACTTTTAATGCATCATTAAGTTTTCTAATAAATTTTAAATCCTGAGCTATTCTAATAGTCCTGCACAGTAAATTATATTAATAGATTTGCCACCAGATGGCAAACTTCGCTAAGAAGTGCTCATTTTTTTCAGGTGCAGAGACGTCATTAGGTACTTCACAGTAGAGTCAGGAGGGAGAAAGAAAAAAAAAAAAAGATGAGTAGCCTTGTGTGAGTGTTTTACAGAAATAAAGATAGTTAACCTTCATTTAAAAATGCTCATTCTTGGCAGAAAACAAGCAACAATATTATTCAGCTCATGCATTCAAAGCTATGCCTTTTGTTTCTCTTGAGTAAAAGCATTGCTTCCTGTTTTATATATTCAATGTTCTCTCAAGATCAAAGCTCTTGGCCTGACTTTGTGATGCTTTCTCATGAAATATTTTGATTATATAGAGATTATCTATCCCCTGGGAAAAGCACTCTTTCAATGTACCTATCCATATGGGTGCTTTGGACTGACATAAACATTTGCATTTGAACTGTTCTGTGGCCTGTCAACATCACCATGGCCCATCAACACTGTCAGGGCATTAGCAGAAGACTAAACACTGGAACAAAATCCTTGATAAGTTAGATGGACTAACTCTGAACCTAGGAAAATGGTCCTTTATGGGCAGATTCTGAGGGCGAATCCCATGTACAAAATAACTAAAAGTTTGACCTGTAGGTTCAATGCTATTAAAAAATGGAATGAAAACACTATGAGGCATAATATAAAATACACCTTTCATATTATCAAAGTAGAATCTATTTTTCAAACTCCAGTTCTAATAGGATTCCAAAGCCTTGCTTGCACGAGAAAAAGTTGGGCATGGTTGAAGAAGATTTTCATGTGGAAGTCACAACCGTGAGTGATAGCATCTGTTCAGAGAGCTGACAGTTCTCTTTAAACCACATAGAACAATTCCCAGACAGCTACAGGACCGTCCTTCTATGAGCGGTGAGGTCAAGGAAAAGTCATGTGTGGCTCAAACTTTCTCACCCCAGAATCCGAGAGCCTAAATCTACAGAGCTCACAGCTCTGGCCAGCTCTAAAGTGGAAAATGGATTTGAGAGATTAAACCCGTATCTCTTGTGTACGAAGGCAAGGAACTAAATTCAGGACTACTGGGTTGGCTGTGAGATTGGAATGCTCAAACCAAAGCCAGCAGATCATAATCTAAGGGCTGAGGTCTAGACCCTAAGACACTTTGTTGTTGTTGTTACCCCTTAGGAGGGAGAATGAGGTTTTAAGATGCAAAGTTTTTTATATACACTTTTTAAAAAGATTTTACTTATTTTAGAGAGAAAAAGTGGGAGGAGGAGCGGAGAAAAAGGGACAAGTAGACTCTATGCTGAGTGTGAAGCCAGATGTGGAGCTCAATCCCAGGACTCCGAGATCATGACCTGACCCGAAATCAAGGGTCAGTTGTTTAACCCACTGAGCCACCCAAGTGTCCCTCAAAAATTAATGCATCAAAATGTTTCTACATTTGAATATAGATAGGCATTGGCCACCCAGAGAGACTGTTGGAGGTCAGCTGCTGGGATAGTTGTTAAAATAAGAGGCAGCCAATATTTCATAGATTCAGAGTTCTTATGTAACTTGTAAAGTAGTAAATTTAATGGAACATTTCGAAATTTCTAATAATAATACTATTAAGAGTATGCCTGGATGAAGATTTAGGTTAGCCCTGGACACTGGCCCTTCCTGTGATCCTTGTGGTAAAGATTTGCCCAAATAGTGAATGGCATGCATTTGCTTCTTGCCATTTTAAGACATTTTAAGATTAATGGAAAAAGCAGAAGAAAAGTAGTATCTGGGCATTTCCACCAAGAACAACTTGTGAGATGTCCATTGACTGAAACACGAATTTGAATGAACCCCATTTGTCCTACAATTTCTAGCCAGCATTCACTGCCTCTTTAACAGTTACTCATATTAAGATCGGTTGTTATGAAATCCTTTGCTAATATGAAGATGTAGTGAATAACATTTATATTTAAAAAATGGAAAGGACATATTTAAGACTGGCAGTGGGAGTGAGAGAGACCTCTCTCTGTAAGTCAAGAAGGGATTTTTAGTCTGTTTTCTAGATCCCCATTGAGCACTCTTATGTCCAATGGTGCTGAACTACTGTTGGTATATGAGATGTCTATTTCTGCCCTGACAAAGAAAGCACACGGTTGGCACTTGGAGACAACACAACTTTGTTCTCTCCCAGTTCTGTTGCTCTGAAGTCCAGTTGGCTGGTTTATCGGTTCTGAGTATTAAACAAGGCTGAAATCAGAATGAGGGCAGACAGAGCCTCATTCTTTTCTGGAAGCTCATGGGGAGAATCCATTTCTGGTTTGCAGATTCAGTTTCATGTGGTTCTAGGACTGAGGGCCCCATTTCCTTGCCCGTTAGGTACTAGAATCCTTTCTCCATTCTCATATTTCTCCCCTCCTCAGCCCACGACAAGCAAGGTTAAGTCAAATCTTTCAAAAACCTCATCTCTCTCTCTCACTGACTCTTCTGCCTTTCTCTTCCACTTTTAGGGGTTCATGTGATTACACTGGGCCACTTGGATAATCGCTCTACTTTAAGGTCAGCTGATGAGCAAGCAGCCTTATATCCATTTGCCAAGTCCCTTTTGCCCGATAACATGGCTACAGGGTACAGAGATTAGGGCATGGATATCTTTGGAGGACCATCAGTCTGCCTATCACACTAAGTTAAGTGCTATAGACTATATCTGATGAGAGAATTATCCCAACATCAAAAAACATGTTCTCATTGCTAGGTCTTTTTGTCTGTTTTGTTTTGTTCTAATGCTTATCTCTCTTGTTCTCACATATACTTATTAGAAATTCTAATTTAGAAAAACCATTTGGGAATCACTTGTACTTATCTAAGAATTTTGTAGACATATGTCTTCTAACCATCTTATTTGCAGTTAACACAGTGGGAGATTGAGTTTTCCAAGATCCCTAGCAAAAGAATGACACATTTGTTCCCAAAGAAAACAAAGCACTGATAGAATGAAAATGAAATCAGAACACACCGAAATGTCTCCTGGACAATTGCCTTGATCGTGACCATTGTCCAACCAACACCTTCATAACTACAACAGGCAGCATCAATAGAACTTTGAAACTCGATGGCCTTGCATCATTCTAGAAGAGAAATAGAATTTGTAACAAAATTCATTTTAGCATTTGGTGAAAGTATAATTCAGGAGGCTTTGATAAATAATTCAAAAACTGGAAGAAGTACGTTTCATGGGGGAGCTGGGGGAGTTCAGATTAAGACAAAGCAAGCTGAACAAATAACAACAGTAACAACAGCAACAACAATAATAATGATAAGTAATTGCTAAAGAGGGTAAAGCTCATTTGACATGTCTGGGAAAGTGCTCAGTCAAGAAGAGACTTGAATGGGTGGGACACTAGTCTGAAGACAGAGAAGGGCAGGCTCAGGGGGTGAGGTAAGCTTTCTTCATCATTAGTCAATTGATCAAATAGCTGCATATTTTCGTGACATGAGAGAAGCCCAAAGTCACTAATACTAAAGTGTAGGCTTTTCTTTGAATATAATAATTATATTTTTTCTCTCAAAAGGTTAGATGTTACTCCAAAAAAGACATACAAATGGCTAACAGAAACATGAACAAATGCTCAACATCACTAACCATCAGGGAAATACAGATCAAAACCACAATGAGATACCACCTTAGACCAGTTAGAACAGTAAACATTTATTTATTTATTTGAATAAAGATTTTATTTATTTATTTGACAGAGAGAGACAGTGAGAGAGGGAACACAAGCAGGGGGAGTGGGAAAGGGAGAAGCAGGCTTCCTGCTCGGCAGGATGCGGGGCTCGATCCCAGGACCCTGAGATCACAACCTGAGCCAAAAGCAGTCGCCCAACCAACTGAGCCACCCAGGCACCCCTAGAATGGCAAATATTAACAAAACAGGGAACAACAAGTGCTGGCAAGGATGTGGAGAAAGGGGGAAACTTTTGGTGGGAATGCAAGTTGGTATAGCCACTATGGAAAACAGTTTGGAGGTTCCTCAAGATGTTAAGGATAGAGCTACCCTATGAACCAGCAATTGACCTACTGGGTATTTACCCCTAAGATACAGACGTAGTGAAAAGAAGGGGCATGTGCACCCCAATGTTCATAGCAGCATTGTCCACAATAGCCAAACTGTGGAAGGAGCCGAGATGCCCTTCAACAGATGAATGCATAAAGAAGATGTGGGTCATATATACAATGGAATATTACTCAGACATCAGACCATTTGCAACATCATGGATGGAACTGGAGGGGATTATGTTAAGTAAAATAAGTCAAGCAGAGAAAGACAATTATCATATGGTTTCACTCATATGTGGAACATAAGCAATAGTATGGAGGACCATAGGGGAAGGGAGAGAAATCCAAAGGGGGAGAAATCAGAGAGGGAGATGAACCATGAGAGACTATGGACCCCAAGAAACAATCTGGGGGTTTCAGAGGGGAGGAGGGTGGGTAGATGGGGTAAAAAGGAGGGCATGTGCTGTGATGAGCACTGGGTGTTATACTTAACTAATGAATCATTGAACACTACATCAAATACTAATCATGTACTATACAGTGGCTAACTGAACATAATAATAATAAAAAAGGTTAGATGTTAGAATTGTAGTGGGAGAGACTTAGGTGAGTGATGTGGGTGATGTGGAGGATTCCAAGAAACTGAGCAGTACACTTTGACTGGATAGATCATTTTTTAAGAAAACTCAGATGAGCAGCTGCTTTTGAGCGGCTGGGAGGGAGACCACACTGCTTGCAACACCTTTTCTGTTTTACATTTGGGAACCTGAGAACAGTGTTACACGTCCCAACAAGTAAAGGCCACAAAGTGACTTCATGATGACAAAAACTGTGTAGATGCAAAAATCTATATGATTTCTTTACGTTTTTGTTATAATTTTCATAAACTAAAGTTAACTGAGATGAGAAAATTACTGAGGCAGTGGGTCACAGGACAGAAAGCAATGGACCGACAGCTGGAGTTCTCATATCAGCTCTGTCCCTATACTTTTTCTTCTTCTTCTGTGTGTGTGTGTGTGTGTGTGTGTTCAGCTCCTTTCTCTCCACTCTCTTCATTGTAGATAAGCCATGCATTAGAAATACAATTAAATTCACTCATCACAGTCTGCATTTCATCTTGGATTCCCCATATATCCTGGTTGATTCTTAATTTGCATACGCTAATAGTCACTCTTTGTGGTGTACAGTTCTATGAGCTTTAAAAAATGCATATAATCATGCATCCACTACCACATTATCTCATCACATTTCCACCAACACCCAATGTTTCTTCCAGCTTCCCTTGTGTTCGTCCTACCCTCAATCCCTAGCATCTTCTGAGATATCTCCTGTTTTTAGATTATTGTTTATCTAAATTGTCATATAAATGGTATTATACAATATGCAGGTTTTTGGATCACTTTACTTAGTTTAAATGCTTAGGAGGATGATTACTGTGCCATAGTTTTACTTTACAAAGAAGCCGTCTAACTCTTTTCCCCAATATGGCACTTCCACCAGCAGTGAAGGACACTTCCAGTTGTTCCAGATCCTCACTTCCATATCTTTCTATCCACCTCTAGCGTTCTCAGGTTTTTGTTTTCAAAGTTTTAGCCATCCTGACAGGTTTGTGGTGGTATCTCATTGTGATTTTTTTTTTTTTAAGATTTTATTTATTTATTTGAGACAGAGAGAATGAGAGAGACAGAGAGCACATGAGAGGGGATAGGGTCAGAGGATGAAGCAGACTCCCCGCCGAGCAGGGAGTCCGATGCGGGACTCGATCCAGGGACTCCAGGATCATGACCTGAGCCGAAGGCAGTCGCTTAACCAACTGAGCCACCCAGGCGCCCTCATTGTGATTTTAATTTGCAATTTGTTAATGACTGTTTGTGTTGATATTAGTTCACGTGCTTATTTGCCAACTATATATCTGTGGTGCAGTGTGTACTTAGATATTTGGCCCATTTTTTATTGGGTTGTTTTCTTATGGTTGAATGTTAAAAGTTTTTATATATTCTGGAAAAAATGTTATTTCCAGATACGTTATTTGCGAATATTTTCTTTCATTCTCTTACTTGTCTCTTCAGTCCCATAGAAGGTATTTCATAAAGCAGTTAAAAAAAAAAAAAAACTATAAAGTCAACTTTGTCAATTTTTTAAACTATTTTTAGAACAGTTTAAGTTTCACAGCAAGACTGGGGGAAGATACAGAGTATTGACTTATTATTTGTACTTTTAAAAAACACTGGCAGTTGTCATTGGTTTTACAAGATATTTAATGGCTCAGATTCAACTTCGAAATAATATACCACTCCATATTTACTGTAAAGGCTTGACAACCATATAGCTCTCTGGATTCTATGTGATATTGTTGTCCTGTCAATACATTTTATATATATTATTAACACACAATGCATTTTTACTATACTTACATAATTATCTTTTAGAACTTTCTTTAAAAAAAGGAAGTAAATTTCATTTTATCTTCATTTATTCAACTTTTAATCCTCTGCATTCTTTGGATAGATGTAGCTTCTTAAGAATGCTCTGTTTCATCTGCCTGCAAAAACTTTATTTAGAATTGGTTTTTAGGTGAGACCTGCTGGCAGTGAAGGTCTTTAGGTTTTGTTTGTGTGTTTGTTTCAGAAAGTGTTTATCTGCTCTCAAATGGTATTTCACTGGATTAGAATTCTGGGTTAATGTTCTTTCCTTTCTTTTTTTCAGTACTTAAAAATGTCCCTTTATGATGGTCTAGTTTGCCTAGGTTTTTATGGAAGTCAGTTGTAATTCTCATCCTTGTTACCATAGAGGTAATATGTGTTTTTCATCTGGCTTCTTTTATTTTATTTGACTTGATTTTCAGCAGTTTGACTATAATAAGATATGCCCGAGACTCTGTGTGTATGTTTTAATTTATCCAACTTTGTGTTCATGGAGCTTCTTTCATCTGGCTTCTTTTAAGAGATTTTATTTGACTTGATTTTCAGCAGTTTGACTATAATAAGATATGC
>NC_058414.1:29075259-29194037 GCF_002201575.2 Neomonachus schauinslandi | reverse complement strand
ATTTTATTTGACTTGATTTTCAGCAGTTTGACTATAATAAGATATGCTTGAGACTGTGTGTGTGTATGTTTTAATTTATCCTACTTTGTGTTCATTGAGCTTCTTGGGTCTGTAGTTCAGTATCTGCCATTAATTTTGGAAAATTCTTGGATATTATTTCTTAAAATGTTTCATCTGATCTGCCTCATTTCCTCTCTCTTCTTTTTGAATTTCAACTATGCATATGCAAAACTGGTATTTTCTCATAGTTCCTAGGTGCTCTGTTCTCTTTCCTTTTGTTCTTTTGGTTCTTTTCTTTTATGCTCTTTGTGTTTCATTTTGGGTGATTTTACTGACTCTTTCCATAGCTGTATCAAGTCTACCAATGAACCTCATGAATGCATTATTTACTTTTTTAGGTTACTATATTTTTAAGTTCTAGTATTTCCATTTTAAACTTTTCTTACAGTGTTCGTTACTCTGATGAGATTATCCATCTGATCTTACAGGTTGTCTATCCCTTCCATTAGATTCTTGTACATATTAATCATGTTAATTATAAAAAATATTTCTTAGAATTAATCTAAGTCTGGTCTGATGATCGCTTTGTCTCTTGATTTTGTCTTCTCTTGCCTTTTCATTTGCCTAATTTGTTCAAAACTGACACCTTCACAAGGAGCATAGTTACTCAGGTACATGTGTTGTATCACCAGCTTCAAAGCCCTTACTGATACCTGGTTTTTTATCAAGTAGACTGCCAAACCATACTTGTCAATGACTATTTCCCCACTTTGGTTTTGGATCTTTCCTTTGCACTGCGCCTGAGGAATGATGGATCTATCCTGCAGGACTCACAACTGTATTCCACTGTCTTTTATGCTATACTTGTTATCTTTAGGATGGGAAGGACTAATGTTCTTCCGGGTTCTGATTAAGCCACGGTCTTAGGACGGTGCTGTGTTCCTGGGTCACAGTAGTATGGCCTTTATAATACTAGCTTCTCCTACAACTTTAGAATAAGGATAGCATGTATCCTTGGTCATTCTAGGAGATAATGCTTTTTTTCCCCTTTTATCTCCCCCCACTGGAATGGTTTTCTACCAGTAACCTAAAGTGGTACTCTTTGCTGTCCTTCCCCTACAGATTAAGGCATTAAGGCCTATTTCCATGAGGGGGAGAGGAATGTGTATGGATGGGGTTTTTGCAGTGATGTCTGTAGACAACTCCTGGCCCTCAACCTGGCAGAGCCAACACCTCTATAAAAGCTTTCTCAAGATTCTCCTGATATTTCCTATGAGTCTGTGGTGGCATTTGTGGAGGCAAAGCTTAAAACAGTGTACTTGCCCCCAGAGGCTTCATATTCCCATTACCCTACTCTCAATCTTTAGCAATTAAATGAAAAGTTTGAGCTGCATCTTTTTATAGGAAATAGAAAGTATGGTGGTGTTTGGTGAATTCAGGTAAGCAAGTGTTCAGGTCCTATTTTTCCCTGCAGTGCCTGTCTCTCCCCAGATTTCTGGTTACTTGGTTGCTCTGTGACTTCATTTCCTTAGCGGCCTAAAAATGTAAAGTAATTTTTGGGTCTGTATTTTTTCTGCTTGTAAAGATTGAGGTAGTGCTATTTCTCACCTGAAACACAGGTGATCTTGTTCATTTACTTAAACCTTTCAGGCTATGACTTCAAGTTTTTTGTTTTTTGTTTTCCCTAAAATGGGGGATACCAAATCCCCTCTAAGGGATCATCCGACACTAACATTTTGGAATATAGGATATTTCCAACAATCTACTTCAGGTTGTTTGAGTAGCCCTTTACTCCTATGTCCCTTCTATAGAAAGAAAATAATCAGGGTTCTGACCTCTTTAATTATTTGTTGTTAAATATGTCATTTCCCCCCCTTCAACATGAGACAAGAACATGTGGCGTGGATGTCCACATTTCCATTTGTTGCACATACACATCTGCACACAAACACATACATGCACAGTCACTGGAATCAGGCGTTTAGATTGCATGCCAGGAGAGAACACATGCTAGGGCCATCTGTCATTTGTAAAATGTAATATAAGAAAATGCATGCAGTCATATTTGCTGAATAAAAACTACTCTGGCACTTAGTCAGATGCATAATGTAAACAGCACATTTTCAGACCATTAAATTAAGTTGCTCCTTATTAACTTATCTGGGATTCCCAAAAGGAATTATATAATTTGACTGGTACTTTCGTAGTCACTTCTATCTGCTACAGAAAGGACCAAGTAGATTACAGTAATCCTGCAAGTATATTAAGGGTTCGTTTCGCTATTAAATATTTTAAGAAACAGATAACAAATGGAACAGGGAGATATTTCAAATATAGTGGTCAGCCAGGCAGCCTTAAAATATATGTACATTATGTTTAATAACATGTTTTATCCCCCATGTCCATAAGTTTTTATACCACTTACATTCCAAGTGATAAAGCAAAACATAAAGGAAGGTAAGAAATACATTACAAAGCCTCTGATGTTAATTATATATATATACATATATATATGTATTATATATATGTATATATATATACTTCCCACTATGTTTTATTCATTAAAGTGTCATAACTTGGACATTGTACTTTTGAAAATAACATGAAGCAAATTGAAGACTGGTTTTGAAATTCAAAAATATGAGTGCCATGCAAGTTTCATTGTTCTCTTTCTGATCTGAAGTCTCATATTTTTTTCTGGAAGTATTTTTTGTGGCTTGATTTGTGTTTCTTTAAAAGCCAACTAATAGCATTAAAGTGTAAGGTATATTAAAATTCCTTGATGAAAACTTGAAACTGATACTTGTAATTATTTGATTTAACTGGCTAAATGAATTTCCTTTTTATAATGTGTTTAAATGGATTGATGGAAAATTCCAACTTTTAAATCTCACAGCCCCATCTAATACTTGAACTCATGCTATTATTACTGGTCTACAACTTAATAATCAACAATTATATAACCTTTCTCACTCTATCAGTTGTGAAACAGTTTCCCTAGGCTGCAGGTACAAAAAATTACTGTGTGTTTCTCCCACATACATTCTCATCTTTGTCTTGAGTATTAGAATCCCTATTTGTGGGTTACTGGCAAATTTTCCAGTGTCAAACTCCATGGTCCAGCCTCCTGGCAATGAGGATGCCAAGAAAATGTAAGCAGTTCTTGGATGAAATTTTAGGGCAAGCACTTTAAACACTTGAGACTTAGTTGGGAAGCATCCTTTACTGCTCTTATTCCATCCTAATTCTTATTGCTTCACATATGTTTGGACAGACCTACAGCAGCCATATTAGGACCAGGATGAAAAGGCTAAGGGAAACACAGAACTGTAGCCCCTATATCCTGAACTACAGAAAGAATGCTAGTGACTGCCTACTTCTGGGTTTCTTGTTGTATGAGAAAAATACACTCTTTTATGTGTAGACCACTACAATCAGGTGTCTGATAATAGCAGTCACCTGCATTTTTTATCTAAATGTGTGATACCCAGATATGAATGAAAAGAACACATTTCCTCTATGCAATATCAGATGTAAGATTGTGAACAATTCCTGTTACCCAAGTTAACTCTTAAGATATTTTATATTATTTTTCAGTTTTGTTTTTATTGTCTAATGTCATGTACAAAGCCCTTATATTTTAGTTGTTTATATTTTCTCTTCTTGAATTTAGTCATGATAACCTATGCTTTATGTCCCAAATTTAAAAAAAAAAAAAAAAAAGGCTTCCTTCCTAGATCCATGTCCTATTACTGGCTTTTTTATCTCATACACTGATTTTCTAGTTGGAAAGGGGTAGGAATATCCTGCATGTATCAAATTGTAATTAGGGTAGGAATATCTCAATCAAAAGCTGTTGGTGCTAATTTAGACAAATGCTTGAAGGAAAAGTTTGCTTTAATATATCAACCAGGGCTATATTCAATAGCAATTTCAGGTGTAAAAATTATTTGTAAAACCAGAGAAAATGGTTGATAATGATATTTCTGTGATGAGTGGAAAAATATCTTATACATTTTTTGATAAAATAATTTAACATATTCAACTAACCACTGATTTGACATAATATTCCACAGAGAGTAATGTCTGGGGGCATACTGAGCCTTTTATTAATAATTCCCATCAACTGTAAGTTAGGAAGCTACTAGAATTACTGAGAACTTCTCTTTTAAAGGTTAGCCCAGAGTAGCAGTTTACAGGCATATATGTTAAAAATTTTTTTCATAGATATGCTAGGCTGCTTTCTGTTAGAAAATGGGAATGCTTAACATGAAATCTCAAAATGTATTTTGAGGGTCTGTACTTGTTTGAGATGCTTTATTTCTTGTGTGAAGTAATTTCATAAGTTTTCAGCTCTCAAAGAACCAAATTATGGAAGAAATACTGTAATGGTGATTTTGACAACTTGAAAAACAGAAACATAGAAACCCATAGACTTAGTTTGAATTCTAATTCTACCAAAGAAATTTTGAGCGCAATATTTATTATGAGATACAAAGTAAATAAATTCCATGTGGTACCTGGAATTTACTATAAGGTACTCAAAAAACAAGTTTGAATATCATCAGTCCTAGTTTTGAACTCTAACTCTACTTAATAAACTGTAAGCATACACATGCCTGTTTTCTCACTGAAATGAAGCTAAAAAGATTACCCAACAGTTTTTTTAAAGTTATTGTTAATTTTAAATCAGGTAATATATTTAAGAAACTTAGTACTGTGGCTAGTGGCGATTATTCAATTTCCAATCTATGTTGGTTATCTTTATTTAATTATGAACAATATTTTAGAGCTATAAACAATTGGATACTTTTAAAAAAGCACTTTCAAGTACGCTACCCATTTTAACCATGTACTTTTTTTTTTTAAGATTTTATTTATTTATTTGACAGAGAGAGACACAGCGAGAGGGAACACAAGCAGGAGGAGTGGGAGAGGGAGAAGCAGGCTTCCCGCTGAGCAGGTAGCCCAATGTGGGGCTTGATCCCAAGACCCTGGGATCATGACCTAAGCCGAAGGCAGGTGCTTAATGACTGAGCCACCCGGTGCCTCTAATCATGTACTTCTATAAGATAAAAAGGAAAACTTTTCTCATCTACACACTTATGGAGAAGGAAACTGGGGAGAAGATTAACTGCACTATCAAGCTAATTACACAAGTGGCAGATGATTTAATTCTAGGCTAAGACCTCTTGATTCTCTCAACATTGCCCTCACAGCATTGCTTTCACGAATGTTCTGCCAAACTTATATCCCTCTTCATCCATCTTCTGAATATTATGAAATTCAAGGAGTCAAAATTCTCTGCAGTGCTGTTTGAAGGGTTTTATGTGGTAAACTTGCCCCAAAGTTCATCCATGACAGTTCCCTGTTCTAGCCCACTGGAACTTCCACCCCCGCTCACCTCCATATTGCTTCCATGTGGTTGCTATGATTTCTGGTACTCTCTGTGAAATTCTGGCTCATTCATTTTTGGGAAATTAAAAAACAACAACAACTTTGTGCTTAAAAATAAAAGACATATCTGAAAAAGTAGACCAATCAAGTGAAAAATGACTAACATGGCTTTTATATACTTGCCTTTCTTCTTAGTTTTTTGTTGTTGGTGTTACATTTTATGGATATCTATGTGGAATCTTTGAAACTTTTAAAGTACATTTTTATTACCCCAATGGTTAAAAAACAGCCATGTAAAAAATTTAAGGAAATGGTCTTGTTTGAAAGAGCTGAGTGAAATCAACATGTGTTGCCAATTGAATGTGGTACAAATTTTTAATTCAATGTGTTAATTCAAAAAAGCTACTTGAAAGGCTGTCTGGATATATATTTTCAATGTTAATAGAACTTCTATATGGTAGGAAATGAAGGAGTACCTGGCAGGTAATGAATAAAGCAGGGAGTCACCTTCCATTATAAAAAAGACAATTTCTTAATTACTAACTAGATCAGAGTACTTTAGGCTTAAAGAATCTGCAGTGATATTCTACTCCACACCACAACTCATTTTACTAAATCTCCAAAAATAAGTGATTTATACAAAATCAGAACACAGAACTTGAATTTTTTTTTTAAACACTGTTTTGCCAATAATTACAATTTCCATGTGTTTGGACTTACTTTCCTAAGGCAGTCTTTTTCCTTAGGGTTACACAAAAGAAACAGTGTAGACAAACAATGCATTTCTTTTAATCTTTCATTATAATTGTTTCATTCAACTGTTTATATAGCATTAATCAGGAAGTTAACCTAACCTAGTGACCACCACCACCACCGCCAGTAACTTTTAGCAAATCTTTATGAAAACCTTGATACAAATGTTTATAAGACTACATAGTCTATTTTCTTTGGAAAGTCCTTTCTTCTAACTTTTTATCTACTTTCTAACCTATTTTTCATTAGTTTAACTTTGAATCTTACATTACTTAACAATATCCGCCCCCCCCCAAAAAAATCAAAGCACAAGTAAAAGCTTTCAGATGAAAGGAAAGCATTTGTAACATACCAAGATAGTTTTAAAACTCAAACAATTTTGAGCTATTCATCAGGCAAGTCCTTAAAATCCCTCTTTAAACAACACTGACTGTAACCACCCCTATGGGCTCAATTTTCAAAAGGGAAATATCACACGAACACTTCTGGAATGAACTTCGTAAATGGGTTCATCTACCTAATCTAAAAACAGATCTTGGGAAACAAAATTAGAGGGTGTGAAAAACATTTTTAAACTTTATTCTTTGCTCCAAAAGGCCAAATTGTGGCACAGTGATTGGAAAAATACACCAGCTATAATTAATGCCTTTCATATTAAAAGAAAAAAGTCTGGCCTAGGCATAAAGCCATTAGATACTTGTAACTTTCCAGACTCTTCAGTTTGACCTCATTTTTTCTTTCCCTAGTCCAGAATTTCATTCAAAAATCTACCTAGAGGCTGAGAGAGATGATTCAACCAAGGCTCAGAGAACAACAAGAACTATCATTACTCAACATTTTTCTTAAATAGAGACAAAACCTACTCTAGCACCTCTCAGATTTACCATTCTATTTTTTCCCCACTTTCTTTCACAGTTAGGGAGAACAAGATCAAGAACAAGGATTTCCCTGAGCCATCATCTTTTTTTTTTTCTATGAAATGTTGCATCAAACAACTTTGTGCATCTATATGTGATATTCTAACTAGAAATTTTATTTTGAGTCATTACTTCTTGTTTGCAAATCATTAAGATTTATTTTAATAAGTCTCTAACTGCTGGGATACCAACTTGAGATTTCACTTCACAAGGAAAGAGGGCAGAGAGATTTGAGAACAACATCTTCCAATTTTCTACTGGAAGATCATTGTGGTAATAATGTGAAAGATGGCTTGAGAGAAAAAGATCAGGGTGCCTGGGTGGCTCAGTCGTTAAGCGTCTGCCTTCGGCTCAGGACATGATCCCAGGGTCCTGGGATCGAGCCTCCGCATTGGGCTTCCTGCTCGGCGGGAAGCCTGCTTCTCCCTCTCCCACTCCCCCTGCTTGTGTTCCTGCTCTCGCTATCTCTCTCTCTGTCAAATAAAAAAAAAAAAAAAATCTTAAAAAAAAAAAAGAGAAAAAGATCACTCAGAAAGCCCTCTAGCTAGTGTAAGAGAGATTCAATGTGCACTAGAGCTAAGGCACTGGCAAAGGGGATGGACAGAGAGAAAATAGTCTAAAGCTGTGACTCCTCAAACTTCAGTGGGCAGCAGATTCAGAGTTTCTGGTGTTGAGATTGGGCCTGAGAATGTGCATTTCTAGTAAGTTCCAAGGTTACACAAATGCTCGTAGTCAAGACCATCCCTTTCAAAACAACTGGGCTAAAACTTTTCTACTCAGAGTGTGGTCTTTGAACCAGCAGCACTTACTTAATAGAAACAGAAACTATTAGGCCTAACTCCAGTCCTACTGTATCTAAATCTGCATTTTTACAAAATCTTCAGGTGGTTCCTGCGAAGATTAAGGTCTGAGATGTAGTGCACTGGTCTAAAATGAAGAACAGGTAGGATCGATGGAGTTTGGAAAGAATAAAAGAGAGGGTCTAGCATGACCAGAGCTACCACCTCAAGAATTAGGCAGAGAGCGGTAATGATGTTTAGTAAGCTTCCCCTACTCACGGGTGGAAATTTGACAAAATTTAGTAATTTGACAAATTTTCACAAACACCAAATTTTTTTTTTAAAGATTTTATTTGTTTGAGAGAGAGAGAATGAGAGACAGAGAGCACAAGAGGGAAGAGGGCAGAGGGAGAAGCAGACCCCCTGCTGAGCAGGGAGCCTGATGTGGGACTCGATCCCGGGACTCCAGGATCATGACCTGAGCCGAAGGCAGTCGCTTAACTGACTGAGCCACCCAGGCACCCCTCACAAACACCAAATTCTAACATAAAAGATAATGCACAAGGCTAGCCCCCAAAGTATATACAGGTTAAGCGTGTCCTCTTCTGAAAACTGAGAATGAGAACCAAGCTTTCTCTATCAAGTCCTTGCTCTGCAAATAGGAAAAAAATTCAATTTCTGGCTCTGATTCTGGACTTAGATTTCCATCAATTCTGGTAAGAGATCTAGTCTCAGGCCGGATAGCTAAATCATCTCCTTCCTTCTCACAGGTTAGCCATTCTCTTGCTTTTTTTATGTTAACAAAAATGGAAGGTAACTGAACTCATTTTTTTTAAATGAGTAAATGGATTGGGCGCCTGGGTGGCTCAGTTGGGTTAAGCGACTGCCTTCGGCTCAGGTCATGATCCCGGAGTCCTGGGATCGAGTTCCACATCGGGCTCCCGGCTCAGCCGGGAGCCTCCTTCTCCCTCTGACCCTCTCCCCTCTCATGCTGTTTCTGTCTCTCTCTCAAATAAATAAATAAAATCTTCAAAAAAATGAGTAAATGGATTATTAAATTAAGCAATGAGTTTCAAATAAAACACAAAAGCAGGGCTGCTCCTCTGTTCTATAAATGTGCTGCTCTTCAGAACTTTCTGTCTTGGGAAAAGATGAAATTTTGGCCAATTCATCTGTCTCTGAGAACAGGACTCAGTAAATGATGTCAGGAACCAAGAATTATAGGCAGAAACATTTTTGAAAGATGAGTGGCTAAACATATGCTCTGTTCGTTGGTGGAGTACGGCAGGCGCGGAGCAAACAGCCCACATCCAAATCCAGGCCCCCTGCTAAGTGGCTGTGAGATTTTGGGGAATTCACTTCATATCTCTAAATTTAAGGCTTTTCATATCAATCTTATATTAATCCTAACACATGGTTTATGTGAGAATTAAATGAGATAGTATGCAAGAAAGCATAGTACCTGAAAGCTACTTTCTCAGTATTTTTAGGTATCTCCTGTTTCTTTCTTATCCACTGGCCATAAATAAATACAGCATAAATAAATATGCCGTATTTTCCTGGCTATTGCAGAAAATCTGGACTGGATCAGAAGCAGCAGGGCAAAATTGTCAGCATTAGAGTTTTCAACCACTGGGCTGCATACTGATGTGTTTGTGCTATCAAAAACAACACATAAACGATTGCTTAATGTGCAAACCTTTATAGTGGTGGTTATAAGACAAAACACTGAAATGAGCAGGCCATGTGATGCGCTAACACAATTAGTTCTATTTACAAACAAGAGACAAACAACTTTGCAGGATATCAAACTGCCACAAAAGATATGTGAAGTGCTTTTTTCAACATATTAAAACTTTGCTCTGTTAATATTCAACAGAGTGCTGTGAGGGGGGAAAAGTTCTTTTCAAACAGTGACATAGCACAGAGTTGACCCAAATATTTTGATCGATGGTGTATTTATACAAACTATCATGTAGTTACTCTGTAATAATGATAGAATGTTAATTTTTGCAGACTTTTGAGCTGTGTTCTGAATCTCTAAATTCTTTAACGAAAAATCTAGTGTCTGAGAGTTTAAGGGGAAAAAATAGAGAGAGAGAATGAGAACTCTGTCAAAGTGTCTCTCTGTTGAAAAAGAAACCAGAGAAATGGTGAGAGCAACTGAGACCAGAATTGCAGAGCGATAATACAAAGATAGATCTGTTTCCCTGTCCATACCCAGAATGCTGTCTTCCCCTTGACCAACTTTAAGACAAGGTGGATTTTGTCTGGTGCTCTGAATATTCAGGGGCCTCTCACCTCAGCAAGGTTAGGGAGGGTGGAGAAAATTAGAGAGGCAAGATTACGCCAAAGTAAATATCCACAGAGAGGACACGCTCTCTTTGACCCACACAGGGAGTTAGGTGAATTAGCTAGGAAATGTACCATTACATGATATGGTGGCAAAGGAATACAGTGTTCTTCCTTTACCATTACATTTTTGGAAATAATTTGCCTTGAAATGTTCCCTGAAGTGTGGTTCTTTTACCGTGTCAGAGGAAAATATAAGGTACAGAGAGTATACCTGAAAACATAAATGACTGTCAGAGCCAAGAAATGCAACATTACCTTGGGTTTCTTGTTGCCCTGTAACGTACTTACATTTTCTCCCTCCCAATAAAAATAAATGACCTCTCTAGACTATAGATCTCCACTCTGAAATTCTCTCTCTTGACCCATCAAAGTAAAACTATTAGGAGAAAAAAAAAAAAGCGAGAAGTGGATAGACTGCTAGTGGGAAGAATTCTCTAGAGTGTCTGGGTCTGGCCAGAGCCTATCATGTGCATATGACCCTATGTCTGTCACCATGAGTAAGGTTACAAAGTCACTTGCACTTGTCACTGACTTGGGTATTAGTAACGTCAATCAGAGTATCAAGAGTTTAAGAAATTTCAGCATAGGAAAAATAAAATAGGGATTTAATAAATGCTAAAACTTAGGAATGTCAACTTGTAAGAATAAGAAAAACTCTAGATCCCTGTCTCTCTTTTGGGGAGATAAAATATTCTGGAAAATTATATGTAAAGAAAGCAAAAACTTTAGGAGCTTGTCCCTATAATTGCTAAGCAGAAGAAAATCAAAACATTTCAGATCATTTAAATTATAAGAGGTGTTTGTTTTGTTTTGTTGAAATTCTCATCTCTGGGCATCACTGATTTTTTTCCACACTGTAATAAGAAAGGGGGTATGTATGTATAATTATAGATAAAATTCCACTTTTGAACCACAAAATACATATATATTTAAGTGAGTCTTCAAGTTTTCAAAATCTTTCATTTTCTTTGTCCAGTATGGTAAGGGAAAAGCCAAGTAGACTCTCCTGTCTCTCCTCTACAGTGAATTTCCACCAGCCAACCACAAGTGGAAAGGATTTCTATGTTTGCAGCACTTTGTAACTACACAGCTTTTTGCCTTTCAAAGAATAAGAGCAGAATGAACATTTATTGCTTTGGGATGGTGGTTCCTGGGGATTCAGTGCACAGAGGCATGCACTTTATCGCCTTAGAGAATGAGAAGATCACATTAGATAAATGAAATATTGTCTAGCCACATTTTATTTCTTAGGCACATGTTCTCTATGTGCACTTTTTAAAAAAATTGGGACTAATTTTGTCAACAAAATGCAATTTCAATTTGCACTCTGATTTTTAAATTTCCTTTAAACACCTTTCTGCAAATATTTGGTTTCTATGGATGCTCATCCTCAGTGTTTGCATGAGGGTTTTGTTGCCAGAGATGAATGAAGCAGAAATTTGCTGAGTATATTGGCCAAATGGAATGGTGCATTTTGTCTTAATCTTTGACAATGCCAGACATATTTATTTGCACAACACCAAAACATGGCACTGTGCCTCATAACAAACTGGTCTACAACAAATTCAATACTGTCTGGTAATATGGAAGAAATATTTTAACACCAGACTTTCTTTTTTTATAGTTGTGTGGAAAATAGGTTCATAAAACTATCACAGGATGTGGAGTCTGTTGAAGTGAATGGAAAGCAGAAGACGGATCCTTGGCAAAAAAGAAACTGTAAAGTGTTTCTGCTTGGATGGAAAAGAGGGCAAAAACTGAGGAATGGGAGAAATAATAAAACATTAGAGAGAATTTAAGGAAAAATTCACATGTTTTGCATTAAGCATCTCTTTTCAATTATAGAATCTGTTTAATATTTAATGAAAGACTGAAAAGGAATATGTAAACTAGTCTAGGAAGTTTAGAAAATAATTAAAAGTGATTTAACAAATTATGGATTGTGGGTATATGACAAGGAATTAAGAATATTTAAGATGAATTTCTGGCTTAATAAGTGAACTAAGGTGGCCAATATGGGAAGAAAAGATGTGGATATAATGGCTCTCTACTGAGTTTCATGGTCCCAACAAAGAAAAACATAATTATTGCAGAGAAGAAGGAAACATAAATTAGAGGATAAAAGTAAAGGAAGTTTTCTATGTAAAACATCGGGAACACTGCCTTCTCTTTCAAGATTCCAAGAAGTTTGTTTGAGATTCTTAATACCAATCTGTATATGAAATAACAACTGTTCACCATACTCACTACAAGACTTGTTTTTATAAATGTATGGAAGTTCAAGGTAGAATGTAAAAACAAAAAACTGATTCATAATAAATCATATAATTCCTATAAAAATAAAGAATATGGGTTAGTAACAAATAACTAATATTTATTGAGCAATTAGTATGTGCCACATTTATTTAAGCTTCACAGCAACTACATATGGCAAACACAATTACAGCCGCAGTTTACAAAAAGAACTGAAGCCAGAATCGGTTAAGTAAACTGTCCAAGTTACAGATCCAGTAATGTCAGAGCTGCTCGCCTATTTCTGTAACCACTCTGTAATACCACCCCTGCCTTAACCACTTGCAGTATGTGTAGGATTAAGTAACCATTTTCTTAAGAAAACCTCACTTCCTTTTCGTAGGCCTTAAAATTTTTAAATGTGAGTGGTTTGAAGATAGACCAAAAGAAAATTAACACAAGTATTTCATTTTGAGCAACTTGAAAGAGAACGGTTTAATTTTTCTTGGCATTGTTAATGTATTAAAAATAATTTGATAATTATAGATTTTTACACTACTTTTATAGTATATGGTTCGTCTGGTCTTTTCATGTCAGACCTGGGAATTTGCTCCTAGACCTGGCTCCTTAGAAGGCTGTTCTTTCTCAACTTGATGTAAAATGACAACAGAACTTCATATACTTCATTACTTCTAAGCAGGTAAAGTGATTTTTTAAGAGATAGACAATAAGAAACTGATTTATACAGAAAGGAAGGAGCTGAAAAAAGAGAAAAATGAGTATATTTCAGGCACAGTTGGGAAGAAATGTCAATAGCCCCTGGGATCAATCTGTTGTAGAAACACAAAGAGCAGTAAGATGCTCATGATGACCTTGGCTTTTCTTATTTAGATGTCAGGTGTGAGAAAAATCGGCATAAATACACTCAGGAGTACATGAGTCATCCTTAATTTCAATTTTGTTTTTACTCCTAAATAGCCTAAATAAGAATCTCATGTCTATTTACCATGACTTCAGATGTGACTTCTCTGGAGTACCCGATGCTGTTGAACATTTTCCCTTTTAAATCTTTCTGCCCCTCAGCTTGCATGGCATCATGCCTTCCTCGTCTCTTTCCATCTCTCTGATTCTTCTCAGGGTCTTGATTTCTATTCCTCTGTAATCTCTGTAAATGTTAGCTTCCCCCAGAATTCCAGCTATATATATAAGGAAGAGCAAAGATTTTGAAGTCCCTCCAATATGCAATCATATTTCTGCTCCTCCACTCACAATGAACATATGTGGTCTCTTTATAGCCTCTTCATCCTGCTTGAACAGGCTATGAGCTCCTCCAATGGCCGGGTCTGGCTTTCCCTTATTGATCCAACCTCATCCATTAAAACTCTCTTCTACCTCTCTTGCACAATCCCTGGACTCTGGGCTTCGGGCTTTCTGATTTTTTTTTTTTTCCAATTATCCAAAGTAATGCTTCTCTGCTTTTTCTGAATATTGACATACTGCTGTGGTTGTGCGTCACACACCTGTGATTTCTCTTGGATGAATCCAAATTATAACTCGGGTCCAATGAGGCGCTGATGCGACTTCATCCCTAACGTCTTTCCTGATACCTTCAAGTTCAGGTTAGGGCACCCCCTATAAACGCCTAATGCTCCTATAGTTAGGATGACTATGTAATTTCTCTTCCAAACTTGGACATAACTGAAGGTTAAAAAGAGGTGCTATTATAATTCTGCCGGTAAAACTGATACGGCTGCGACTACTCTACTTCCTGCAAACTCTGCTTTATCAACCCTAACACTGTTAATTCGCTAATCAATTCTCTGTTTCTAACACAAAATACTCCAGGAAGAATGGACAGTTGCCTTCTTTTTCTTTAAACTTCTAATATTTATCCTAATGATTGATGCATAGTATGTGCCCTATGATAGATTCGCATATTTTGTCATATTTCTTACAAGACAGATATTTGTAATATAATTGTTTCAAAAATTACATTTTCTTTATGTTTGTAGTTTACAGACATGACTTTTTTTCTTTTGAATGAATGAAGTGCATCAATAGTACTAATTTTTTTATTTAAATTCAGTTAACATAGAGTGTATTATTAGTTTCAGAGGTGGAGTTCAGTGATTCATCAGTTGTATATAACGCCCAGTGCTCATTACATCATGTGCCTTCCTTAATGTTCATCACTCTGGTGCCCCATCCCCCCACCGCCCTCCCCTCCCCTCCCCTCCAGCAACCCTCAGTTTGTTTCCTATGGTTAAGAGCCTCTTAGAGTACACTCTCTGATTATGTCTTGTTTTATTTTTCCCTCCCTTCCTCTATGCTCCTCTGTTTTGTTTCTTAAATTCCACAAATGAGTGAAATTATATGATAATTGTTTTTCTCTGATTGGCTTATTTTTCTTAGCATAATATCCTCTAGTTCCATCCACGTCCTTGAAAAAGGCAAAATTTCATTTTTTTTGATGGCTGAGTAGTATTCCATTGTATATATATATACCACTTCTTTATCCATTCATCTGTCAATAGATATCTCCGCTTTTTCCATAGTTTGGCTATTGGGGACATTGCTGCTATAAATATTGGGGTGCAGGTGCCCCTTCGGATCACATTTGTATCTTTGGGGTGTATACCTAGTAGTGCAATTGCTGGGTCATCAGATAGGTCTATTTTTAACTTTTTGAGGAACCTCCATACTCTTCTCCAGAGTGGCTGCCCCAGCTTGCATTCCCACCAGCAGGGTAATAGGGTTCCCCTTTTTCCACATCCTCGCCAACATTTGTTTCCGGACTTGTTAATTTTAGCCAATTCTGACTGGTGTGGGGTGGTATCTCATTGTGGTTTTGATTTGTATTTCCCTGATGCCAAGTGATGTTGGGCATTTTGTGTGTGTGTGTCTGTTGGCCATTTTTAAGTCTTCTTTGGGGAAAAGTCTGTTCATGTCTTCTGCCCATTTCTTGATTGGATTCTTTGTTCTTTGGGTGTTGCATTTGATAAATTCTTTATAGATTTTAGATACTAACCCTTTATCTGATAAAACATTTGCAAAAGTCTTCTCTCATTCTGTAGGTCATTTTTTGGTTTTGTTGACTGTTTCCTTTGCTGTGCAAAAGCTTTTATATCTTGATGAAGCCCAAAGAGATCATTTTTGCCTTTGTTTCCCTGGCCTTTGGAGATGTGTCTAGCCAGAAGTTGCTGCAGCCGAGGTCAAAGAGGCTGCTGCCTGTGTTCTCTTCTAGGATTTTGATGGATTCCTGTCTCATATTTAGGTCTTTCATCCTTTTTGAGTCTATTTTTGTATGTGGTGTAAGAAAATGGTCCAGTTTCATTCTTCTGCATGTGGCTGTCCAATTTTCCCAACACCATTTATTGAAGAGACTTTTTTCTATTGGTGATTCTTTCTTGCTTTGTCAAAGATTAATTGACCATAGAGTAGTACTGAATTTTAATTAAAATAATTTGGTGGTAGTCTCTAAAATTTCTATATAGAAAATCACATTTGTGAAAAATAACATTTTTGGTCTTTTCCAATCCTGATGCCTTTTTTTTTTTTTTGACTTATTGAATTACCTAGCATTTCTAGTACATCAATTAAAAACAATGGTATTGGTAGTCTAGAACCTAATAATATATATATATATACACATTATATATAATATATATATATTATATTGCTTATATATATTTATGCTTATATTAAATATATATATTATCAAAAGTTTTAAAGTTAGTTTCTGCCATGTCTAAATATCATCCATATTTTCTAAGTATTTGTCTGCTTGTTCTTTTTATTCTGAAAAATAGCAAATACAGAAAAATGCATGAGCCATACATGCCTAATTAAAAAGCATAGTTATATGCACAATTTAATAAAAATGTAAAATGTACATAACTCAAGAAATGTATATAGCTCAAGAAATAACACATTGAAAATGTCAATTATCCACATTGCTCTCTGTCCCCTCTGTAATTGCTATTGATTTTTTTAAATTATATGCTTACCACCTATGTTTATCCAAACAAGGTATGTATGTTGCCAAAAAGTGTAATTTTATTTTGCCTGTCTTTGAACCATGCACGTTCCCTCTATAATTGGTGTTGATTTTGTGTAGATTTATAGGCTTCCCACCTATGTGCACCCAAATGAGATATGTCCCTAAAAAACAATTTTATTTTGCATGTCCTTGAACCATATAAGTGTGGAATAAAGCTTTATATCAATCGTATGCTCTTGACTTGAGCTGGATTTTTTTACATTGATGTTTGCTAAATAACTTGGATGTTTCTAGTAAAGCAGTTACAAACTTAGTCCTTTGACATTTTTTATTCAGATACACTCTTGCAACTGGGCAAAATAATTTTCAGTTTATATCCGATGACTGGCAATGCTGGGTCATAGGTATATCGATATTATCAGGTTTAGTAGATTACACCTATTTTTCATGGTTATTCTTTTTTTTTTTTTAAAGATTTTATTTATTTATTTGAGAGAGAGAATGAGATAGAGAGCATGAGAGGGGGGAGGGTCAGAGAGAGAGGCAGACTCCCTGCTGAGCAGGGAGCCCGACGTGGGACTTGATCCTGGGACTCCAGGATCATGACCTGAGCCGAAGGCAGTCGCTTAACCAACTGAGCCACCCAGGCGCCCTTCATGGTTATTCTGATTCACATTCTTTTCAGAATTGTGTGTCAGTGTATGTTGCTACACATTATTTTTAAAACATTTTTAACAGCTGAGGTGCCTGGGTAGCTCAGTCAGTTAAATGTCTGACTCTTGGGTTCAGCTCAGGTCACGATCTCACGGGTGGTAAGATCAAGCCCCCTGTTGGGCTTCGCACTCAGCAGGGAATCTACTTCAAGTTTCTCTCCCTCTGCGCCCTCCCCCACTCTCTCTCTCTCAAATAAACTATAAAAAAAATTTAACTGCTTTATTGAAGTTTAATTTATATAACACAAAATTCACTTGTTTTCAAGTATAAACAAATTAAACATTTTCAGTAAATTTATAGAGTTTAGCAGCACATATCATCAATATGGTGATATGTACTATCACCATTACACAATTTTAAAACATTTCCTTCACCCTAAGAATATCCATCATGGCCATTGCTGTTCTTCTCCACTCCCACTTCTAGTTTCAGGCAACAACTTCTGTTTCTATCTCTACAGATGTACTTTTTCTGAACATGCCATATAAATAGAACCATATAAGTTGCTGTTCCGTGTTATTAACAACATTGTCAGACACTAAAACTTTGACAACCTGAAGAATGTGTAATTTATTCTACAAATTTTTTTTTTTGCAATCTTCTGATTCTTTATGTGGTTACACACTTCTTATATCTATTATCTATTTAGTGTAATATTTTGTTAAAACTTTATAGTTTTGTTTTCCATAGTTTGTTCTGGAATTCATCTGTAACTAATTTTTTATATATTGTTAGGAAATCATTCGATACCATATTCTTATATAAGTATACCCAATTTTTTCAGCATTTTTTTTTGAAAAGACCCTTCTTTTCTGGCTGATATACCATGCCATTTCTGCCATATGTCAGTTGTTCATGTAGGACTGAAGGCATTTTTCACTGTTAAGTATTGTTATAACTACATCACAGAAGTGTCAGAATATACTGTTTATTGTTTATTCAAAATATTTTTAAATTTTATTCTGATTTTTCCACAACCAATGATAATTTGTATATTCCTTAATTTCCAATAGAAAGCTTTTCCTAATTTTATTATTACTTTCAGACTTATTTGTGCCATTATGAAAGAAGTTGCTCTGCATGACTTAAGTCCATTGGAATTTATACTAATGCAAAATTGATAGACCTTACTGGTAGACTAGATTTTTATTTTCAATAATGTGACATCCTTTATCTCAAAAAAATGCTTTTTGCCTTAAATGAACAGAACTACACTATATTTCTTTTGGTTGGTGTTTGCCTGGTATATCCGTCCAAGTTTTACTATCAACCTGTTTCCTACTGTGTACCATATGTCTTTTTTGAATGTTGCATATTTGGAGTTTTTAATCTAAACTGTGTATTTTTTCTTTTGTTTTAACTGAAGGCTTTAGTCTACCTTCATGTACTGTAGTTTTTGATATATTTAGATTTAAATCTTTCCTTTTATTTTATGCTTACTATTGTTCTTGTCCATTCTTTTTTTTTTGCTTTTTTTCTTTCATGCTGAGTATTTTTTCTTCACCTGTTTGAAGTCTTACTCATATTCCAACTTTTTCTTCACTCAATAAAAAATACGACACACATAATTACCAATCTAAAATTATTACCACCACTTTCTCAAACCAAAAACCTTAGAACATACCAGCTGCATTTAAACCCTTTTCAAACCATTTGTCATTATTGTTTTATATTTTCAATTCACTTGCTTTTCTAAAGCCTCCACTACATGTTGTTATTTGTAGCTAATGTTTATTTACATAAATGTAAATTCTATAATTATCACCTTTTTTGCTCTTCACCACCTCCTACCTCAAATATGTTCATTGGAACTTTGTCTAGTAAATGTCTGCTGGTCCCAGACTCTCATTTACGTGTTCTCAAACTCTATTTCATTTTCATTTGTTGAAGTTATTTCCTTTTAGGACATTAAAGAAAGCATGTTACTATCCTCTGATCCCACATTTCCTTGTGAGAAGTTGTTAAGGTTAAATTTACTTCCTGTAGGATCGATTTCTCGGTAATTTCTGTATAAGATTTTCTAATTGTTCTGGTTATTAGCAGTATCATTATGTTGTATCTGTGAATAATAATTATATATAATTAAAATTTAGTTCTTTTTTAGATCTGCATTGTGATTTTATAGTTTCTGATTCTCTGGAGAAATTTCCCTTTCTTTCATTTCTTTAAAAATATTAAATATGTATATATTTTAGTATCTGGTCTAATAATTTCAGTATCTGACTTTTTTTTTTGCATTAATTCCTTCTCTTTAACATTGTTGCTCAGGTTCAGTCATGGTAACTTTTTGCTGTGTGCTTGGTTTTCTTTGCCTGGTGCTCTGTGATGACTTTTCACGATGGCTTCTAGGTGCGTACTAATGTTTAAAATAGGTGTCTTTTCCAGAGACTATTTGCGTTTTCATTTGCTTTAACCAAGAACCCAAGGTACTACCAAATAAGAGTTTAAATGAATCCATGCTTGAAGATTATTTGACCACTCAAACAAGCAAGTTTGAGCTAAAATCCATGTGCTATCTGACCAGGGGTTCAAAATCTCTTGGAGAAAAGATTTAACATTGCTTTGTTTTGTTTTTGTGCTCAAACTAGGACTACTACTTTTTCTGAATGGACAGCTGTAATCTGTTATTGTCTTCAAGGGTATAGCCCACATGTCCCCTTGGCTCTTTGAGCCTTCACAATCACAGCTCAGTTTTTCAGCAGTATTTCATGATGATTGGCAAATATGTTCAGAGCAAAAACAACTTCTTCAAATTACTTTTTAGCCTTGAAATTCTTGCTATCTTCATAGATATTCCTATTTCTAAGAAAATGTTTTGTTTTTCGTATGCTCATCCCACATATACTGGTATCAGTATTGGCCTAAAAATGTAGTCTGCTATCAATATTACCAGAACAATAATCCTGTATTTAAAATAAGAATGGTGATATGATTCTAAAACATGTTTAGCTATATAGAGAAACCATGAACTAGAGAAATGAATTCCACTAGCATTGAGATTATCCTAAGGAAGTATCATTAGGTTAGATTGATTAAGAGAGTTGAAGTTGTAAATAAGGGCTGATGAAATCCAAACTAGGTAGAAGAGTAAGTTGATAATGTAAGAAAAGTAGGAAACAATAAAATTTGATTAATTCTATGCTGAATTGAGATTGCTATTGAAAATCAGGAAATTGGGAGAGTGAAACTATACTTTTAGAGAATTAATATTTATTGGAATGCCAAAGTCTAAGTTTTGAACTTGGCAGTGGTGGCTGAGGTATGGTAGAGAATAAGATCATTAGGAAATTAGGCTAAATGTGCAGAACACAGACTAGTTTTTGTAATGGCAAACCATTAAACTAGATCTGAGTCCTATTGTTAATAAGTAATGGATCCCGCCTCTGCAAAGGCTGTTTACATTATGCGTCCTATTTTGACTCTCCCTTGAGATAATGATGTCTTTCACTGCCATAGAAACTCTAAAAACTAAGCTTCATTTATTGAGGTATAATGATTGAACCTCTACTCCTCAAATATACTATATTATTAATTACAAATAGGAATTGACTGAATGCCCAATTTTAACTTTTGACAAACTGATTAGAGAAAACAATAGGATATAAGTGTCTTAATAAATGATCTATTGAATAAAATGGATTCACATTATGTAGTATGGCCCTATATTGATGTAAATATAAGAAATTCCTTTTCTCAAAAAAATTCCTCCAATCTTCAATTTTAATGTTTTCTTTCCCTTTCTCTATTATTTAAAATCGACTTATATCATCAATTAGGATTCCTTCCTGCTTATTCTTTCACCGCTTTTTACTGTTTTTATTCTTATTTTAATAGTTTCTTTCATTTAAAAATTACAAATAGATGTATTTGAAATATATATATTGAGATAACTATTATTTTTAATAGATAATTGCTTCTCTATAAAATAATCCTATCTGTTGTATTTCCGACCATTTAAATGGTCTAGAACTCACTTCCTTCATAGAATTATGGGGAATGGAGAGTTTTTCTTGAACTACATACAAGCATGCACAAATGCAAGAAAATTTAACTTACATGTAAAAGATTCACAGTCATAGGATTTGATACTGAGTTCATCTCTGCAGAAACCAGACACATGAGCTATGAAAAGTCCCTTAAGCTTTCTAAATGTCCTATTTCTCATCTATAAAATAGACGGCTTATTTATTTTATTGCCACCCTCAAAGGACAACATATTAAAATGGGACAAGTGTAGGAGTCAAAACTGTATAAACTAAAAACTATTATGGATGTGAAATGTGCTCCTTATGTATTGTCAGCCATTCATAACTCTGCCTCCTCAATGGGCTATATGAAAAGTTGTTTTACAATAACACTGAGGATGGTTCTTAAATGAGAACCTGATAACTGATAACTGGAGCAAGATGGCAGAGGAGTAGGAGACCTGGATTTCATCTGGTCCCAGGAATTCAGCTGGATAGGGATCAAACCATTCTGAACACTTACAAACTCAACAGGAGATCAAAGAAAAGAATAGCAGCAACTCTCTGAACAGAAAAGTGACCATTTTCTGGAAAGTAGGATGTGCGGAGAAGTGAATCTGAGGTGATATTCAGGAGGACAGACGGCGGGGGAGGGGGCCTCCCTCGGCCACTACCAGCAAGTGATAGAGCCCCGGAACACAAAATCGGAACTCTTAAAAAGTCTGCTCCGCTGAGGGACGTCACTCCAGTGGCTAAGTGGGGGGTGGGACCCTTGCCGGGACAGTGTGGTCTCAGGACCCTTGGAGTCACAGAAGGACCGGGTGTGCCTGAGTGCAGCAGAGCTCCCAGGTATCGGAGTGGGGAAGCCGGCTGCAGAGACGGAGCCGAGGCACAGGCTCTCAGCTCGGGGTTGCCATAAACCATGATCCGCAGCAGAGTCGGGCTACTGCTCCTCCAGCAGGGACCCAACAAGCAGCAGATCCGGGGAGACTCCCCTTCCTCCCCTGGGAGGAGCAGCGCAGGAGCGCACCACAGGGATCTGCTGGGTTTGGAGACTCCACATGTAGTCGGGTGCCAGAGATAGAAATGCTCAGTCACAGGCTGGGTGAGTGAGCACGGAGTGCGGCCAGAGACCAGGGAGATGGGAGTGACTGACTACTTTTCTCTGGGGGCTCACTGAGGAGTGGGGCCCCGAGTTCTCAGCTCCTCTGGGAGGCCGCAGTTTTCACTCTCAGCCTCCAAAGCTCTATGGAAAGCTTTCAGGTAACAAAAGCTCCTGAGAGCAAAACCCCAGCAGATTACTGAGCCCAGACCTGCCAAGGGTGGGGCAATTCCACCTCCGGCAAAGACATTTGGGAACCACGGCAACAGGTGCCTCCCACAGAAGATCAGCAAGAACAGCCAGCCAAGTCCAAGTTTACCAATCAATGAGAACGGCAGAACTCCAGTGCTAGGGGAATAATGCACATAGAATCCATGGCTTTTTTACCACGATTCTTTAGTCTTTCAAAGTTAATTTTTTTAATTTTCTTTTTTTCCTTTTTCTATTTTTTTTTAATTTTTCTTTTTCCCTTTTTCCACCAACATCTCATCAATCCCATTTTTGAAAATCTTTTTTATTTTTCATTTTTGGAGTCATATTCTATCCCTTCATAGTAGTTAACCTTATTTTTGGTATATATATATATATTGTTCTCTCTTTAAAATTTTGAGATACAGTTTTTCTAACAGACCAAAATATACCCTAAATCTCTAGTGTATGGCTTTGTTCTAGTCTCCTCCCTGATCACATTCTCTCACTTTTTATTTTTTTAATCCTCTTCTTTCTTTTTTCAACCAACTTCTTGTCTTATCAATTTCTTTTATAAAATCTTTTATAATTTTCATCTTTACAGTCATATTCCATCCCTTCATTGTATTTGTCCTTATTTTTGTACAATATAAGTTTTTCTTTAAAATTTTAGGAGGTACTTTCTTCTAACAGACCAAAATACACCCAAAATCTAGTGTGCGGCACTGATCTATACACCAGCCTGATCATATTTGATCATATTCTGGTTTTTTTGTTTGTTTTTATCTTTTTCTCTTTTTTTTTCCTTTTTTCTTTCTTTCCCTTTCTTTTCACCCGGGTTCAGGTCTCTTCTGATTTGTTCAGTGTATATTTTTCCAGGGTCATTGTTACCCTGTTAGCATTTTGCTCTCTCATTCATCTATTCTCCTCTGGACAAAATGACAAGACGGAAAAATCACCTCAAAAAAAAGAACAAGAGACAGTACTGACTGCCAGAGACCTAATCAATACAGACATTAGTAAGATGTCGGAACTAGAGTTCAGAACGACGATTTTAAAGATACGAGCTGGGCTTGAAAAAAGCATGGAAGGTATTAGAGAAACCCTTTCTGGAGAAGTAAAAGAACTAAAATCTAACCAAGTTGAAATAAAAAGGCTATTAATGAGGTGCAATAAAAAATGGAGGCTCTAATTGCTAGGAGAAATGAGGCAGAAGAGAGAATTAGTGATATAGAAGACAAAATGATGGAAAATAAAGAACCTGAGAAAAAGAGAGATAAACAACTACTGGATCACAAGGGCAGAATTCGAGAGATAAGCGATACCATAAGATGAAACAATATTAGAATAATTGGGATCCCAGAAGAAGAAGAAAGAGAGAGGGGGGCAGAAGGTATATTGGAGCAAATTATACTGGAGAACTTCCCTAATTTGGGGAAGGAAACAGGCATCAAACTCCAGGAGGCACAGAGAAGCCCCCTCAAAATCAATAAAAATAGGTCAACACCCCGACATCTAATAGTAAAATTTACAAGTCTCAGAGACAAAGAGAAAATCCTGAAAGCAGCTCGGGAGAAGAGATCTGTAACCTACAATGGTAGAAACATTAGATTGGCAATAGAACTATCCACAGATACCTGGCAGGCCAGAAAGGACTGGTAGGATATATTCAGAGCACTAAATGAGAAAAATATGCAGCCAAGAATACTATATCCAGCTAGGCTGTCACTGAAAATAGAAGGAGAGATAAAAAGCTTCCAAGACAAACAAAAACTAAAGGAATTTGCAAACATGAAACCAGCCCTACAGGAAATATTGAAAGAGGTCCTCTAAGCAAAGAGAGAGCCTAAAAGTAACAGAGACCAGAAAGGAACACAGACAATATATAATAACAGTCACCTTACAGGCAATAAAATGGCACTAAATTCATACCTTTCAATAGTTACCCTGAATGTAAATGGACTAAATACCCCAATCAAAAGACACAGGGTATTAGATTGGATAAAAAAACAAGACCCATCGATATGCTGTCTGCAAGAGACTCATTTTAGACCCAAAGACACCCCCAGATTGAAATTGAGGGGCTGGAAAACCATTTACCATGCTAATGGAAACCAAAAGAAAGCTGGGGTGGCAATCCTTATATCAGGCAAATTAGATTTTAAAACAAAGACTGTAGTAAGCGACAAGGAAGGACACTATATCCTACTTAAAGGGACTATCCAACAAGAAGAACTAACAATTGTAAATATCTATGCCCCTAACATGGGAGCAGCCAATTATATAAGCCAATTAATAACAAAAGGAAAGAAACACATTGACAACAATACAATAATAGTGGGGGACTTTAACACCCCCCCTCACTGAAATGGACAGATCGTCTAAACAAAAGATCAACAAGGAAATAAAGACTTTAAATGACACACTGGACCAAATGGACTTCACATATATATTCAGAACATTCCATCCCAAAGCAACAGAATACACGTTCTTCTCTAGTGCCCATGGAACATTCTCCAGAATAGATCACATCCTAGGTCACAAATCAGGTCTCAACTGGTATCAAAAGATTGGGATCATTCCCTGCGTATTTTCAGACCACAATGCTTTGGAACTAGAATTCAAGCACAAGAGGAAAGTTGGAAAGAACTCAAATACATGGAAGCTCAAGAGCATCCTACTAAAGAATGAATGGATCAACCAGGAAATTAAAGAAGAATTTAAAAAAATTCATGGAAACAAATGAAAATGAAAACACAATTGTTCAAAATCTTCGGGATGCAACAAAGGCAGTCCTAAGAGGAAAGTATACAGCAATATAAAAACAAGAAAGGTCTCAAATACACAACTTAACCCTACACCTAAAGGAGCTGGAGAAAGAACAGCAAATAAAGCCTAAACCCAGCAGGAGAAAAGAAATAATAAAGATCAGAACAGAAATCAATGAAATAGAAACCAAAAGAACAGTAGAACAGATCAACAAAACTAGGAGCTGGTTCTTTGAAAGAATTAACAAGATTGAGAAACCCCTGGCCAGACTTATCAAAAAGAAAAGAGAAATGACCCAAATAAAATCATGAATGAAAGAGGAGAGATCACAACCAACACCAAAGAAATACAAACAATTATAAGAACATATTATGAGCAACTCTATGCCAGCAAATGAGATAACCTGGAAGAAATGGATGCATTTCTAGAGATGTATAAACGACCAAAACTGAACCAGGAAGAAACAGAAAACCTGAACAGGCCCATAACCACTAAGGAAATTGAAGCATTCATCAAAAATCTCCCAATAAACAAAAGCCCAGGGCCAGATGGCTTCCCAGGGAAATTCTACCAAACATTTCAAGAAGAATTAATACCTATTCTTCTGAAACTGTTCCAAAAAATAGAAATGGAAGGAAAACTTCCAAACTCATTTTATGAGGCCACCATTACCTTGATCCCAAAACCAGACAAAGACCCCATCAAAAAGGAGAATTACAGACCAATATTCTCTATGAACATGGATGCAAAAATTCTCACCAAAATACTAGCCAATAGGCGCCAACAATACATTAAAAGGATTATTCACCATGACCAAGTGGGATTTATCCCTGGGCTGCAAGGTTGGTTCAACATCCACAAATCAATCAATGTGATACAACACATTAATAAAAGAAAGAACAAGAACCATATGATCCTCTCAATAGATGCAGAAAAGCATTTGACAAAGTACAGCATCCTTTCTTGATCAAAACTCTTCAGAGTATAGGGATAGAGGGTACATACCTCAATATCATAAAAGCCATCTATGAAAAACCTACAGCGAATATCATTCTCAATGGGGAAAAACTGAAAACTTTCCCCCTAAGGTCAGGAACGCGGCAGGGATGTCCACTATCACCACTGCTATTCAACATAGTATTAGAAGTCCTGGCCACAGCAATCAGACAACAAAAAGAAATCAAAGGCATCCAAATTGGCAAAGAAGAAGTCAAACTCTCACTCTTTGCAGATGATATGATACTTTATGTGGAAAACCCCAAAGACTCCACCCCAAAACTGCTAGACCTCATACAGGTATTCAGTACAGTGACAGGATATAAAATCAATGCACAGAAATCAGTGGCATTCCTATACACAAACAACAAGATAGAAAAAAGAAATTAAGGAGTCGATCCCATTTACAATTGCACCCCAAATCATGATTCCTAGGAATAAATCTAACCAAAGAGGCAAAGGATCTGTACTCAGAAAACTATAAAATACTCATGAAAGAAATTGAGGAAGACACAAAGAAATGGAAAAACGTTCCATGCTCCTGGATTGGAAGAACAAATATTGTGAAGATGTCAATGCTACCTAGAGCAATCTACACACTTAATGCAATCCCTATCAAAATACCATCCCCTTTTTTCAAAGAAATGAACAAATAATCCTAAAATTTGTATGGAACCTGAAAAGACCCCAAATAGCCAGAGGAATGTTGAAAAAGAAAAGCAAAGCTGGTGGCATCACAATTCGGGACTTCAAGCTCTACTACAAAGCTGTCATCATCAAGACAGTATGGTACTGGCACAAAAAGAGACACATAGATCAGTGGAACAGAATAGAGAGCCCAGAAATGGACCCTCAACTCTATGATCAACTCATCTTTGACAAAGCAGGAAAGAATGTCCAATGGAAAAAAGACAGTCTCTTCAACAAATGGTGTTGGGAAAATTGGACAGCCACGTGCAGAAGAATTAAACTGGACCGTTTCCTTACACCACACACAAAAATAGACTCCAAATGGTTGAAAGACCTCAATGTGAGACAGGAGTCCATCAACATCCTAAAGGAGAACACAGGCAGCAACCTCTTCGCCCTTAGCCGCAGCAACTTCTTCCTAGAAACATCACCAAAGGCAAGGGAAGCAAGGGCAAAAATGAACTATTGGGACTTCATCAAGATAAAAAGCTTTTGCACAGCAGAAGGAACAGTCAACAAAACCAAAGACAACCGACAGAATGGGAGAAGATATTTGCAAATGACGTATCAGATAAAGGGCTAGTATCCAAAATCTATAAAGAACTTATCAAACTCAACACCCAAAGAACAAATGATCCAATCAAGAAATGGGCAGAAGACATGAACAGACATTTCTCCAAAGAAGACATCCAAATGGCCAACAGACACATGAAAAAGTGCTGAACATTGCTCAACATGAGGGAAATCCAAATCAAAACCTCAATGAGATACCACCTCACACCAGTCAGAATGGCTAGAATTAACAAGTCAGGAAACGACAGATGTTGGCCAGCAAGCAGAGAAAGGGGAACCCTCCTACACTGTTGGTGGGAATGCAAGCTGGTGCAGTCACTCTGGAAAACAGTATGGAGGTTCCTCAAAAAGTTGAAAATAGAGCTACTATATGACCCAGCAATTGCACTACTGGGTATTTACCCCAAAGATACAAATGTAGGGATCTGAAGGGGTATGTTCACCCAACTTCTGAGTATTAGTGTAACCAAGGTTAGCCCTCTAATCCTGCCCTTTTCTATCTACCCACACTCTTTATGCTATGGCTTAACTACCATGAGTGAGATCCAAGGAGAAATGGCAAATGCTTCTTCCCAAAGAGCACAGATCAGAAGCAAACAAGGTCCAAGCTTCTTGGTGCCAAAAGTAGTTTTAGCTCATCCCTTTCATTAATTCACAAGGTGTCTTTAAACATTTTTAAAACTCCTTGCTTAGTCACAACATGCACATTTTGTGCCCCTTTGTTTTGTGTACAACTTTCCAGATTTAATTCTACACCTGCCTCACAATACCCTTCCATGTTTAGTAAATTATTCAGGATTAACTTTTTTTTTTTTTGATGTAAGTTTGCTTGTGTCACTTTGTTCTACTGATAATTGTTTTACTTAATTTACACAATGATATAAATCACTTCTCGTTCTTGGTTCAAAAGAATGGGCATTATCTCTACTAGTCACCTCTGGCTTTCCACATTATTCCTTAAAAACCTATGAAATTAAGCTGATCAAATTTCAAAGTATTTAAATTTTTGATACAATTGAAATCTAGATTATTTGTCTTTTGTAAATTTTTTTTTTCTTTTTTGTGATCAAGGATATGGACCTAAGAAGTCATGGATATTTTCTCAACTGATTACCTAGGAATACATATAAATTATGTACATACATGAATTTAATATGAAGTCAGAGGAGAAACACAGTGTTCTAAGATGTTAGAAAAGATCAACTCTTTTTGCAGAGTATCAGGAACATCACCAAAAAGATGGCATTAAAAAAAACTTGATGAAAGCTACCTACCACCCAAAATGTAGTCATTTGGGAGAGTCTTGCAGCAATCATGTAGTTATTTTAGTAGCTCTTCCCACAGAATTTCTCAATTTCATTTTCAGGCTTAAAATATCTATCTTTCCTTTAGTATTATAAATTTCAACAAAAAGTTATGATTCAAATTCCATGACATTATTGCTCCAGAATGATGAACAAAATTTCAAGAATATTTGAAAAACTGAATGTCATTTACTTAAGAGTACGTACACCATAAAAAAAAAAAAAAAGTCCACCAACATATATGATTCATTTCTACCAGTTGTAATTATTATCACTTTCCAAACTCAAATTTTTCTACTTTTAGCATGAACATTCACTTCAAATTAGTTCCTGGTCCTTTTGTTGTGACCCTGAAAATCTTTAATATCTTTGTTACTATCCTGTGTGACGCCATGTTCCATGCTTAACTTGGACATTTTCTGCTCCAGAATTAGAGTCAGCCATTTCTCTAAGAGATACTCATTTCACATAGTAGGGAAAATAATGAAGACCCCAATCTGGGAAATAAAAACTCTTAATACTCATTAATACTCCGTTGGCCCTTCTTCTTAGGCCTTTACTATGAACTAAGTAAAGAAGCTAAGTTGATGATAGAGGTTTTTTTTTTTTTTTAAGATTTTTATTTTTTTATTCGACTTAGAGAGAGAACAAGCAGGGGGGAGTGGCAGGCAAAGGGAGAGGGATAATCAGGCTCCCCACTGAGTAGGGACCTGATGTAGGGCTCCATGCCAGGACTCCTGATCATGACCTGAGCCGAAGGCAGATGCTTAACAAAATGAGCCATCCAGGTGCCCTAGACAGACACTTTAAAGAGATCTAAGGCTTCATGAAGTCTTATTGATACAACCTCCATTCAAATTTAGGACTACCAGACTTTTTATAGGTCTTCTACATTACATTCCTATCTCCCTTCTTTTGTAACTAGAATCCAAGTTCTCCAGGGCACACAAGATAATAGAGTTTGTATATTCCATTAGCATTATTTTAAATTTATCCCACATTATACACACAACATTCCCAGGAAAATGACATTAATTCTTCCACCACATAAGTAATCTCTGAGAACAGTTTAACTTTTTGCATGTGTTATCCCAATTTCTCACAGTTTCAATAGTTGTATTATATCTACAATGTCTGGTCATGCAATCATTGTTTGCCGTTCTCTTTCATGTTTAAGCCTTGCTCAATTTTAATTCTGTGAGTAACTACATGCTTAACTTTCACCAACCTCCCTGTGTCAATGCCTTTAGAGCCATTTGGTTATCTGAAGACTGTTCTCTAGATTTCTTGGGAAGGCTCCAGAAAAAAATAATCCCCGAGTTCTTCCATGTTGATACAAATTTGTTCATGCCTTTATACTAGAAAGTCAGTTTTGGTGGATTTTATGTTGACTCAAATTATTTTTATTTTCTTGAATGTATTAATATATTACTCCTTTATTTTTGTACAGAAAAAAAACCTTACTGTTGAAAATCTAATGATAATTTAAGTTTTTGTCTTGATGCCCAATTGAGCTTTTGCTTTTAAAAATCTTTTCAAGTGTAATGATTTTAATAAAATATGTCTTGGGGTTAGTCACTCTGGATCTTCTTTAGTATGAATTTACACTATTTGAACTTCAGGAAAATTTTCTTAAGTTATAGTTTGTTTTTGTGTATGTTATTTTTCCATGCTTTGGGTTTCTTCTTTAGAAAGTCATATCATGTGTATTTTGATCTTCTTTGCCTGGCTTCAGTAACCATCACTTTTCATTGAAACTTTATCTTTTTGTTTTTTAAAATAGTCAAATTTTAAAGTTCAAATTTTAAAAAAAGCATTTTCTACATTATTTACTTATTTTTAAAATTATGTTGTCATTAATTTTTTCTTTTAATTCTTTCCTGAGTAATATCACCTTGATTATGTTTAGTCTAATTCTCATTTGTTATTATTTTTTGTCTACTATCTTTTTCAATTGGCTTATAACTTATCCTAAAATTTTTATTTTCCATAGAGATGTTATTCTCTACCATATTATCTTTTGTTCTTATAATACATATGTATGGAATTTGACCTTGATAATTATCTGTTGCTTATTTTTGTGCAAAATAGTTTTCTGAACTTTTAAAAGGAGACATGGTTCTGAAACTTTTTGAATTTAGTGCTCCATTTTGTTATTTTTTTGAGTGAGAAAAAAAAAATACTAGCATGTTTTCTGAGATTTCCTGGGTCTCTTAAACTTTACCTACTTTTATCTGGACGTTTTCTTCTTTCCTCTCTGTTCTTATCTTGCTTAATTTTTATTACACTCTCAGCAGTTTCTCTTTAGGGTAGTCAGCTTGCGGAGCTCTTAAAGACTTTAGTGCTTATGGTGGATCCCATGTACTCATCCACAATTTCACCCGGCAGACCTCCTCCCCATGGCAGCTAATGTTCTCAGGTTGACTCACAGCAATTTCTACTGCTCTTGGGTGTGTCAGGCTGGCCCACAGATTTCTACTGCTCTTGGGTGTGTCAGATGCCTTGCAGATTCCCTTTGCTTTGAGCCTCACATATGTGGATGCCATGCAGGTTTGGTGGGTTTTTTTGGTTGCTTTTTTTCTTTTTTAATTCAACCTACTTGTATTTTGGGATTCACGGGGGTAACTTGCCACCTAGTTATGTTGTAAATACTTTCCATGAGGTTTTGTTTTTGCTAGATAATTTTACTTTTTTTTTTTCAAATATGAGAATTGAAAAAGATTAAAGCATTGTCACTACTACCATTTGTCAAGAATACTCCATGGTTAACATTTCCTCAAACATTTAATGTATTCCTTATTGGGAATCTTTCTCTGGCTATGCAGTCAGCTATAGTGCTAAATATGAAACTTCTTTCTAGAGATGCAAACTTCCTGAGATTATCTAAATTTTTTCTAGTATTTTTTCTATTGTCTAATTTTTTATTGGATAATTGGTTTTTTCTGCTTGTTTTATACTTGTTTTGCTACCTGATTTTTTCCTTTTTACATACTAATTTGAAATTATCATTCTCATTTTCTTTTTTAGAAGTCACTTTAAACATCTACTGATTTTGTTTGCTCTATAAGGTCTCTCTAATTGCATGGTTGAGATGGTGGGAAAATGAGGAAAAGCCCCAAAGTCCTAGAAAGTTAAGAAAATACAAACCCACTTCCACCACACTGCCACACACATAAAATATATATAATTTTTATAATAATATATAATTGTAATAATATATAATTTTTCCAACTTAGGTTTGTGAGTTTATTTTTTGGTTTTTAAAATTATAACCAAATCAATAGGCATTGTATAAGTTAGGTTAAATAACCTGTTAAATAAATAATACCCAAAGTAATAATCCTAAGACATGACAGACCACCCATGAAAATCAAAATGGATACTCCAGGTTGGCTGACACTTCCCCTCTAATCTCAAAAGGTTTTCAAGAATGTCCTGGTTATCACTTTCAAGTAGGCAGAGGAGAGAAGAAGTGGTGGAGAAAAAGCCCAACTTCTTCCAAAACACCTTGGGTCATATTTTATTTTTGAGAACCAGTACTATGCCTGGAGATGGATATGATGGAAAATGTAGTCCCCATCTATTCAGCTCCTTTCTAATATTCTACACTATAGCACAGTACATCTTGAATCTCTGTCAAGTGTTTTGGATGACTATCCAAACATTCATGGGCAGTCAAATAAATGTGATTAAAGTGATCATCACTAGGGATGAAAAAAACACAACTAAGCCAAGATAGTGTTTGTTTATTCTCGCTCTCATTAGTAGCTCAAGGTCTCTTAAACGTCTTTCTTTTTAATCTTAAAAAGATTTATTCAATGCAAGAAATTTGTTTTGTCAAAAGAACTAAAGAACTCTAGCCTAGGTGGACTGTCATTGATCTGACATCAGCAGAGTGCCTGGCTTGACCATTTCCTGACTTTGTTTCCCTGGACAAATTATTTGATCTTTCTTTGCTGCATTCTCTTGAGCTGTGAAATAGACCTATAAATAGGACTTAACTCACAGAGTATTAGTGAAGAATAGATAAATTATTATTTATAAAGCACATAGACTAGAGACTGGTGCAAAAACAAACAAACAAACAAACCAAAAAAACAAACTAACAAACAAACCAAAAAACCCCCAACTACCACTAGTTGTTTTTGTTTTATGATTATTATTGTTGGACGTTCTCTAATTACCTACAAAAATTTGTGTTGGGAATTAAATGAAATAGCATTTACAAAATATTTTGAAAATAATAGATTCCCTGCAAATGGAAGGTATTCTTACCACAAGTCAATGCTGTTTAGCTGTGACAAATACCCTGAATTTCCCATTCAGTTATTCTTTTCACTCACCCTGATTCTTTAAATTGGTGGCAAGTGGGTGCTCCTGTCTTAATAAATTAATCTTGAACAAGGCTCCATTCCCTATAGGCGTGCACTAGTGTGAGCGTGTTTCTTCTTAGAGATCTCACTAAACACATGGATCTTGTTAAGTCCCAGGGTGAAACAGTAACAGAAAGCACTAATATAAAACCTGCATATTTCCTCTGTGAACAATCTATTTCAAGAATGGTATCAGCCATTCCTTGAAATAGTCCATGTGGTGCATAATAACCCTGCTGTATCTCAGAATAGGATTTCTTTAGTCATTTACATGATAGTTTAGAAGGACATATATCTTGTGAAGCCAGAGTACAATTTTAAGTCTTCAAAGATAACCACTACTTTAGAGGGAGGCATAACAAAGAATTTAACCAAAATGATGACACAACCCTGCAAGAATAGATCCATACAAAGTTTGTCATAATTTACACCCAATCTCTACAAACTGCTTAAAAAAAAAAAATCAAAGAAGATACAATAAAATAGCTGCCAAATGGAATAGTCTGTGTGCTTTAGCCTAGTGGTATGGTAAGTGGTTTACAGATTGATTATCTATGAAAAACAAAGATTCTTTTTATATTCTCCAAGGAAATTTAGGCAGTTAGATGTTCTATTATTATCTCCTATTATATTATTAAAGTCAGGAATTGGAGATGTGGGATGCATGAATTTCCATATTTTGTAAGAAGTCATGTAAACTTCTAAAATATAGTTCTCAGTAAAAGATATTATCTTTGGAATGCCATTAATATTGTATGCTTATTTTCCCAGTGCCTTCTAAATAGAAGTGTTCCCTATAGACTTGGCTCTGTTTAAGTGTATGTTCTCCCAATTGCCTATTTCTTATCAAAGAGTTTAGAACTTAGTCGACAGCACACTTCTGGATCAGACTAACTCTTTTCTTTCACTATACTGAGAAACAATCTGTGGTTCAGAGGAGTTAATTACCAAGAGTGCAAAATAATGCCTTAACATATGCTCAAAAGCGATCCTACCAAATACGTGATTGATTTAGTGTCACCTACTCAATGGAAAAACTGGCATAGAATACATTTTTGCTCTTGATCCCTACTTTCTTGATTAAAAACTTAATGCTCAGGCTCCAGCCTTTTGTCATGATGTAATATGTTTTAAATAGAGGTGTAAAGCCAATCTAAGTGAACAATGATTTGCATATCTTGGTTTGGGCTGTCAGAATGAACTGTGGGAACATAATTTCAGTGCTATGATTTTTCTGTATTTTATGTTTTCCCCCTACGGTAAACAATGACATTTATGTTTGCTATTTCCTTTGAACTTTGAAAGAACTTTGTGAGACACAGACAGGGCAGCTATTATTATCAGAAAAGTGAGAACCTAGGGTGTTACAAAACCTGTTAGGAATTTTGGGGAGGCATTTTCATATAGCCATGAATAGTTTATTTTTCTCTTTTACTCATTGGAAAGTCAGAACAATATTTTATGTATAAATGTAAATATATTACACTTTTATGTATGTATATAAGTTGAGGACAGTGAAGATGTGTGACTCTCTCTCTTATCATAATCTCTTTACTACTAAGATTCTGTATGTCTAGATGTCTGTATAGGCCTCTTCCAGGAGCTTATTTGTGGACAGTCTACAAAGCCTACTGGGATATATCATAATTCAAGAAAACAGAAACACTATTGAAAATGAAAGTATTAAAAGAAAGACTGATAAAATCATGAAGACAAAATATATTTTTCCAGCTAATCTTTAGTGAATTGTGTCTCAGTGCTCTGAAGAAAATTAACTAAAAATCAAAACAAAACAAAAAAGACAAAAAAAAAAAAACAAAAAAAACTTTTACTCTTTTTCCTCCCAACACACAAAAGTCCAGAACCAGATGGCTTCACTGGTCAAATGTACCAAACATTTTAAGAAGAATTAATACCACTCCTTCTCAAACTCTACTGAAAAACAGAAGAGGAGGAAACACTTTTTAACTTATTTTACAAGGTCAGCTTTACCCTTAGATGAAAACCAGACAAGGATGCCACAAGAAAACAAAATTATGGGCCAATGTTCCCAATGACAATAGATGCAAAATCTTCAACAAAATATGAGTAAATCCATTTCAACAATACACTAAAAGATCAAGTGGGATTTATTCCAGGCATGCAAGGAAGGTTCAACATTTCCAAATCAATCCATGTGATACATCACACTAACAAAATGAAGGATCAAAACCAACAAAATGAAACAAAATGAACAACAATGAAATAAAAAAATCATATGACCATCTCAATAGAAGCAGTAAAATCATTTAACAAAATTCGACGTCCATTTATGATAAAAACGCCCAAAAAGTAGGTATAGAGGGAACTACTTAACATAATAAAGAGCATATTGGTCTTATACCTAATGTCATACTCTATGGTGAAAACCTTCAAGGTTTTCTTCTAAGATTAGAAACAAGACAAGGGGGTGCCTGGGTGGTTCAGTTGGTTGAGGACTGCCTTCAGCTCAGGTCATGATCCCGGGGTCCTGGGATCAAGTCCCACATCAGGCCTTCCCTTGCTCTGCGGGGAGCCTGCTTCTCCCTCTGCCTCTGCCTGCCACTCTCTCTGCTTGTGCTGTCTCTCTGTCAAATAAATAAATAAAATCTTAAAAAAAAAAAAAAGTAAGACAAGGATGTCCACTCTCACCACTTCTATTTAACATAGTAGTGGAAGTCTCAGCTAGAGCAATTAGGCCAGAAAAAGAAATAAATGAATCCAAATCAGAAAGGAAGAAATAAAACTTTCTCTATTTGTAGGTGACATGATATTATACGGAGAAAACTCTATGAAGATTCCACCAAAAAACTGTTAGAATAAATGAATTTAATGAAGTTGCAGGACACAAAAATCAATATATAAAAATCAGTTGCATTTTTATAGACCAATGATGAACTATAAGAAAGCAAAATTGAGGGAAAAAATCTCATTTACAATTACAAGAGAAAGAATCAAGTACCTAGGATTCAATTAGCTAAGGAGTTAAAAGGCCCACATACAGAAAACTGTAAGACACTGATTGAAGAAACTGAAGGTGACACAAATAAATGGAAAGGTATTCTGAGCTCATGGATTAGAATTATTATTGTTAAAATGATCATACTACCTAAAACAACTTATAGATTCAATGTAATCCCTATCATAATTCCAATGGTATTTTTCATAGAAATAGAACAAAGAATACTAAAATTTGTAATGAACCAAAGAAGACTCCTCACCCCCCAAGTAGCCAAAGTAATCTTGGGAATATTGAAGATGATTTTTTTGGATTTGACAGCAAAAAGCAAAGATACCAAAATCTAAAATTTAGAAAGTGGGACATCAAACTAAAAACCTTCTGCACAGCAAAGAAAACCATCAACAAAATAAAAGGTCAACTTACCAAATGGGAGAAAATATTTGCAGATTATATACCCACTAAGGAATATCCAAATACATAAAGAACTCACAGAATAAAAACCAAACAATCTAATAAAAAAGAACATCTGAATAGACATTTTTCCCCAAAGAAGACATACAGATGGTCAAAGGGTACATGAAGAGATGCTAAACATCACTAATCATCAGGGGGGAAAAAAAAAATCAAAACCACAATGAGGTATCGCCTCACACGTGTTGGAATGGCTATTATCAAAAAGACAAGAAAGATCAACTTGTTGGTGAGGATGTGGAGAAAAAGGAGTCTTTTTGCACTGTTGGTGGGAATGTAAATTGGTGCAGCCACAAGGGAAAACAGAAATGAGGTTCTTCAAAAACCTCAAAATTGAACTGCCATATGATCCAACAATTCTACTTCTGGATATTTATCCAAAGGAAATAAAAACACTAAGGTGAAATGATTTCTGCATCTCCATGTTCATTGCAGAATTATTTACAATGGCCAAGACAGGAAAACAACCGGTGTCCATTGAATGGTTGAATGGATTAAGAAAATGTGACACACACACACACACACACACACACACACAGGGATATTATTTAGCCATAAAGAAAATGTAGGAAATCCTATCATTTACAACAATATGGATGGGGCATTATGCTAAATGAAGTAAGTCAGAGAAAGACAAATGCCTTATGATTTCACGCATATGTGAAATCTAAAAATCGAAGTAACAACAATAAAAAAAAAAAAAAAACCAGACCCTGTCCTGTGACAGCAATGCTATCAAGACTGGCTGGAAGCACCCAGGGATTACCATTAAGTAGTTGGTCTTATTATGGTAGTGTAACAGCAAACTAGAGGTGTCTTGACAGAAGGGCACTATTCTGGGCTTTGGGATCAGGGGAAACCTTGCTGACCAGAAAATCCCTCCAAGGTCAGAAAATTTGGGAAAACTTGTCCAAGAAAACACTTCTAAGTGAGAATAATTTTGAAGACAATTTCAGGTCTTACTGAAGATAGAGAGTAGAATCAAAAAACTCATGAATATGTAACTCAGGGTATGAATTTAGCCCTGTTATTTCTTGGTACAATTGCCTACAGATAGTTGAGATCAGATAAGAATGGTTATAAAAATAAAATAAATGCTTTATCATACTTCCATTTATCTATATCCTATAGATAAATACAATATACAGGAAAATGGTCTTAATAAAATTGAATAGAAAAAGAAAATGAACAGAGAACATCAGTGACATCATTGACATGGCAGTTGTAAATGATAAAGCATGGAATTGAAACCAAATAGATTCAGAAATCGTGGGGTGCCTGGGTGGCTCAGTCGTTAAGCATCTGCCTTCGGCTCAGGTCGTGATCCCAGGGTCCTGGGATCGAGCCCCACATCGGGCTCCCTGCACCACGGGGAAGCCTGCTTCTCCCTCTCCTACTCCCCCTGCTTGTGTTCCCTCTCTCGCTATGTCTCTCTCTGTCAAATAAATAAATAAAATCTTAAAAAAAAAAAAAAGAAATCATATTGTTTGTTTTCTAGTTCTTAATTCACTACTTTTTCTTTTTTTGCCAGCTCTATGGCATCAGATATCGTGTGCTTAGCTTTGACAATTCCACATTTTTTTAAAAGAAAACACTGTAATTTTTATACAACTCAGTTACAAAAACAGCATAGTAACTAAGCACATTTAGTGTAGGATTCAATTTTTAAAATTCAAAGAATCATTTTCTTTTTCATTATAAAAATATATGCTTATATAAAAATACCAAAACACATAAAAGATTTTAAAATGAAAAATAAGAGATTCCAAACACCACCAGCCTCCAAAACTATCCTCGTTACTGGTTCCTTGTATATGTGTCCAAAAATGTTTCGTGAACAATTGTATTTTTGACACAAAGTCAATCAAATAAACATAGTTCTGCAATTTTTTCCTGTAACGACTTAAACTGTCTTGGGTCTATTTCCCGGTATAAAAATAAATATATGAATGTATTATGCCATTAAGTACATATGTTTCTACTGCAAAAATGCTGCCTTCAAAATTGTTTTTTATAACTTCCCATGGAAGTATAATCATAAAATAAACTACTGAAGATGGAATTGTTGGGTTAAAAGGTATGTGAGTTTTCAATTTTTTTTTTTTTAAAGATTTTATTTATTTATTTGACAGAGAGAGACACAGCGAGAGAGGGAACACAAGCAGGGGGAGTGGAAGAGGGAGAAGCAGGCTCCCTGCAGAGCAGGGAGCCCGATGCGGGACTCGATCCCGGGACCTGGGATCATGACCTGAGCTGAAGGCAGTCGCTCAACCAACTGAGCCACCCAGGCGCCCTGTGAGTTTTCAATTTTGATAGTTATTGACAAAGGGCACTCTAAGTATGTTTAAATTTCTGTCCATAGTAGGGAAAACCATTTCTTAGTAGTTTCAGCATTCACACACATGCAGGGGCCTGCACATCTGTGCATGCATGTGCACGAGCGTGCACACACACACACACACACACAGTATTTCCTTGAATCAGTATGAAGATCTTTCACTGTATGTCAAGTGGTCCAGATGTTCATGTAGTTTTGGCTGTTTGTTTTTTTCTCCCTGTGAAGTACATATTGTAATCCTTGAACATATATGCCCCATTCTATTTAGTTGAAATGGAGATCTTTGTTTTTCAAATTGATTAGTGAGCTTTTATAATGTAGGAGTCTTTTCTGTACATCATTTTTTGCAAATACATTTCCTGGTTTTCTTTAAACATTGTGAGAATGAAAAGTATTACAGATTTGTAAGATTTATTCACATATTTAAAAATTATATAAAGTCTTTTTTTCTAAATTTTATTTTATGTTATGTTAGTCACCATACAATACATCCTTAGTTTTTGATGTAGTGATCCATACTTCATTGTAAAGTCTACCATAAAATCCTTCTAGTATTTTATGATGATCTTTAAATCTTTGATTAATCAGAAATACAGTAAGGTATACAACTTATTTTCCCCTAATGTACTCTCAATGTAGAAGCATACTTCATTAAATAATTTATTTTATCCCCAGTGATTATCCCCTATATTTGCAACTTTCTGTCAACATTTCTTCATTACTAAAGATTATCAAGTGAATTTTTAAATTTATGAAGGAAATTAATTGCATATTATATCAGATTTTAGTGATAATCCTTTTATCAAGTTGTTTCTTCTCTTGAAAAAATCACTTATTGAAAAACATACAGCTAATTGAGGAGAAGATAGAAGAGTAAATTTATGACTTCAGGCATAAGTAATGATTTCCTAAATAGGACAGAAAGATTACCCATAAGGAAAATAAATGAGAGTTACACTAAAAATTAAGTATTTCTTTTCACTAAAATACAGCAATAAGAAAATAAAAAAGCAAGACATGAAGTGGAGAAAAATATTTGCAGTACATATTACCAAAGAAAACTCATATAAACTTCTATAAATCTAAAAAAAAAAGAAAGGGTCAAAAGAAAAATCACCTTGAAAAATCACTTCAATAAAGATCATAACCAAATGGTTAATAAATGTAAGGAAGGATGTTTACCCACATCACTTACTTTAAATGCAGAGTTACACTCGCAGCTAGAGAGGTGGACTGGCCTACCAACCCAGCCAAGCGGCAGCCCATTTGGCTCTCAGCAGGCATGCTGGGTGTGGGGTTTTGGCAATTGCTACCACTATCTGCTGTGTAGAGGCCATAGAGGGCCTCCAGCTGCCTTCTCCTTGCCTTCAGCCATGGCTGCAGCCTCCTCAGTCCAGAGACCTCTGTCTGGGCAGGCCATGCTCTGTGCCTGCCAGCAGCATCAAGCTTGACACACACTTGTAGGTTCTTTACCAGGACATGCAGAGACTGATGCATAACCTTTTGCACCCCCCTCCCCCTCCTAACCCCCCAGGTCTTCAGTCTCCTGAAACCAGCAGCCCTCTACACCAATAACAAGATGAGCCTGAGCGATGCTGAGATCTATAGCTTCGACTCTGACTACATGCTGGCATAGTACACAGATGCTCTACAATGGGGGATGTTCAGTGCCACACCGTGACATCCTGCCTGAGCACAAATACCCAGGGGGGATTCAAAGGGATGACTACTACTCCAACTTTGCTATCTGCGTACTCCAAGACATTCATAGGGGCCTCCAGATAAAGACAGAGGCCTTCCATTATGTGCAACTGGGGACTACCTACAGGGGCCTCTAATTGTGCAGGACCAGGAAGTGACTGATCTATACGGGAGCACCGAGCATACTCCACTGCAGCAGATCGGTGGCTTCTAGAGCAAAAGTCCCTCCATCCAGTAGTTCACTGACATCTTCCTGTTGCCAGAGATGGTATTGCTCTCCTGCCTGGTGGGCCACTACCTGGCCCATGACATGGAGTTTGTCCAAGTGAGCCTCTACAAGGATGTGATACATGTTGGTTGAGATGTGCCATAAAGGGTCTCATATACCAGTGGATCCAGTGAGACATGGAGAAGTTCCTCCTGAGAGAGGAGGAAATCTTTGCCACCCTGAGCAGCCTGGTGGCCCATGGGAAACAGGTGGCCTTCCTTACCAACAGTCCCTTCAGCTTCGTGGACAAGGTGATGTGACACATGGTAGGTCTCAAATGGTGTCAACTCTTCAAGGAGGTCATTGTCCAGGTGAAAAAGCACAAATTTTTCATTGACAGGTATAAGCTTTCAGAAAATTCAATGAGAAATTCTCCCACCAGTGAAAAAAAGGCCAAGATCTATTGGGGGGTGGGAACTGTTGGGCTCCCTATACCTGGTTTATGGCAACCCCTGTGTGTTCTCCTTCAGAGACCACCTCTACAGGGAGCTGGCTGATCGGCTGCTGTTGAACAGCTCGTGCCCAGGCCATTGTCATCTCCAGCCTGGAGTGGGAGATCCACATCATTGATGCAGAACGGAGCCTATATTCATGGACTCAGCAGCAGTGCTCACTGGACTGCTAGAGCACAGACAGACCTTCCAGGACACAGAGTCATGGCAGGTGCAAGGTGTCTGGATGAAGGAGCAGGAGGAGCTGAGAGGCATCACTAACGTTTTGCTTAACATTCAGGTGGGAGTGTCTTCCATAACCCCACCTACTTCTTGTGCTGCCTCCTGCACCTCTGACCTCAGCATGCCTCACTTAGCTACCTGCTTAACTGCATGGATTTCATCTCCTTCCCGTACTACACACCCCTGCTGCACAAGTGCCCAGCTCTGTACCCACTTCATACATTCTTCCTTGGCGACATGGCCCATGTCTGCTAAGGGTGACATTTTCAGGAACTGGCCCCAGCCCTCCTGGCCTGCCCACTCTGGGCATCTGTTCAGTGGTCTCCCTCCCAGAAAAAAATTAAAAAATTTACAATAAAAATAAAGAAGCACCTTTCACTGCACAGCATCAAAATGGCTAAAACAAAGAAGATACCAAGTGCTGACAGCATATGGGGAAACTGGAACTCTCCCACACTGCTAGTAGGAGTGTAAATTTTACATCCATGCTGGAAGACTGTTTGGCAGGATCTACTAAGGCTGAATATACAGAATCATCATGACCAAAATATCCATTCCTTTTATCAATTCAAGAGAAATATATTTCATTACCCTAAGTTGTACCTAAGGAAATCCATAGCAGCATTTTTTGTGCTAAATTTGACTGGAAATAACCCAACATCTATCAACAGTAGAGTTGGACAAAAGAACCGTGGCATATTCATAAAATGGCACAGTATCCAAGAAGAAAACAAACTACTGTTAATATAACAACATAGACATCACCCACAAACTGTAGCACAACAGGAGTCAAATACAAAAATTACTTATGATAATTACATTTATATAAAATCCACAACAGATGAAACTCATCTATAGTGCTGGAAATTTAGTTAATATTGAGGGACGAGGTGGTATTAGTGATTGGAAGGAGGCACAAGAGGTACTTATGGGTGTTGGCAATATTCTGTTGTTTGGACTGTGCATTTCCATACATGTGTTACGGTTAAGTTACTAGAAAGCAAGCAAGCAAGCAAGCCTGATATCTCCATTAAGAAGAATATCTGATTGGCAAACTCCTGTCTGTATCCTTAGCCAAACCCCACAATATCTTTCAGTGAAGCTTGAAAATACATGAAAGTAAACTTCAATCTGCTCCAAAAAATGGTTGATAACAGGAAGGAGTTATTGCTTTGGCTCTGCCGAATAGGAGTTTCTAAAACTCTAAGATCTTTCCACCTTAAAAATCTTTTCATAACTTTAAATATTCCAAAAGAATCGGTGTAGTCTTTTTGTGAATGCATGGATTCTTTTTGTTTCCCAAAAAGTAAATCTACAATCAACATCATTTATCTTATCTGCCAAGTCAAATGTGCAACCTGAACCATTTTTAGACTGAAAGGGGGAAAAAAAAAAAAAAGCACTTAAGTTTCCAACCTCTTTACAACTTCAGCCTAAGTGGGACCAAACAGCTGTGTCCTTCAAGAAGTAATCATCCAGTTGGAGGTGCCATAGCTCACAATTTTATGATGTAATGCACTCAGGGACAATTACCTTATCTTTCCATTTTTGTGATGTGAAATGCCAAGGATGCTGTCTCTTTATAGACTGTTCTCCTGGATTATTGACACCATTTTTATACCTGTTCCTAATTCCCCAACTGATAACATGAGTAGTCTCACTTAGCTTGTATTTTTTTTTTTTCCTTTTTCCACTGTTTTCCCAATCTGATTCATCCCTTACAAGGCTCCTTTTTGAAATTCTGAGGCTTCTTGTCTTCTTAATACTGCAAAGTGTCTACATTTGGTGGACGGGAATGACGCAAAGCGAGAAACGAACTCTGGTATATGCACGGACACATAAAGCCCTGCAGCACGATTCTTACGCATTTTTGGTGTGGCAGGCTGGCAGCAAGCTGCCCTTGTGAGTCTGGGGACTCTAGACCCATCTGGAAGAGGCCTACCGCCTGGAGCTGTGTGGCAGCAATGCTGGTGGTAGGCTCAGGGCATCCAACTTGTCCCACCTCTTTCCCCACTCATCGTTCTAACACAAATGACTTAGGCTCTCAGCAGGACTTCCTGTGGGGAGACCCAGGGGTCATACATTGTAACATTGCCTCGCTCATTTCCTTTAAGAGTCTTTGGCACATCCTAGTGAACAGAGCACCTTCTTGTCTTTTTCGCCAATCCAATAAACGGGTGCCACCACAGAGGCCCTAAAGACCCGAACCTTAAAGCTCAGAATCATTTCGAAACCACTCAGGCAGGAAATGTAAAAGCCGGAACTACATCCGGGTCAGCTCACCTATTTCCCCCTTGAAAACACAAGCTGCAGACCCGATTGCAAAGCTTGGCAACGTAGCTGACCTTGGAGTGGACGGTACTTTTTAGTTCAACGAGGGGGTGTATTTTTACCTTCAAGACTGGTGGAAAGAGCATTTGTTACAGCCAGATAAGAAGTAATCCTTTGGCGGTGATTCAGATGGATTTGCAGAGTAAGATTTTCTTGGAAGAAAAGTGAACCCTTAACTGTTTTCTTCTGCCACCACCGCAGCGCGAACAGTGATTTACAGCAGCATGTTGCCTAATTTTCCATCTGTATATTATTTGGAAAGGGTAAAACTTACGGTAACGTAATGTGCAAATGAGTGAAAACAGAATTTGTTTGCTTTCCGTCCTGCCTACACACAGTCAGGGGTTTTTCTGTGTGATGCACGGAACATGTTTGCTTGATGTGTAAGCTGTGTCTCAGTGTGAGTTCTGGGTGTGGTTCACCATCAGGCTGCTGGGAAACTTCGGGAATGTATCATAGGTACAACACCTCTGCCTCTGCCATTTGAGGTTATAGTAAGACAAGAAGATAATTTTCTTCGGTAGCATTTTTCAGCCCCTTGAGAACTTAGAGGTTCGGAGGATGGAGGTCGAGCAAAGGGGGTGGGATTCTCTCTCTACTATCTAATTATTCAACTGGATCTGTTCCTCTCTTCTCTCCCTTATGTAATGAAAACATGCTTCGTTAGGGATACAATTATGATTCATTTGAAATTCAGTCTCAAACGTTGCAACTTACCAGATGCGACAAATAATAATAGATGAAGAAAAAAGAATTTGAATTCCATGCAGGTCTTTGGATCTCATTGTTTAGGACAAAAATCATAATCAGCACTATGGATAATTATCACTGTGATATACTGATTATTCCTTTAAAGCTTCTCATGAATGATTATCCTTTTAATGTCTCCTAATGAGATTACTAAATCATATAGAAGAGAGGTAAATTGAATATTACATATTTGGAAAATAGAATTCCATTGGGTAACCTCATTCTACTGTTCTCCCTTTAGCAGCATCAAATTTCAGGATTATTTTTATTTGAGCTCAAGATATAGCTTGCTGTCCTCAGACAAACCACATGCCAAGTGCTCTGCTACCTGTTTCAAGACTTCATTTAAGAGAGAAGTCTTCTGGCTCAGTAGAAATGGGACACAGCATGTCAGTATTTCTGCAAAGTCTTCAGTAACTAGTGTGCACTGTTTGTGTGCTGTGTACCTGGCCTACATTAGTTTGCACTATTATGATAAGAAGTGTAATTACTGGATGAAAAACAATTACTGACACAGACTCATGTTGATTTTCTCTAATTTGAGGAAAGGTGATTATTCAGAAGTAACTGGAGATTAGAAAGCACTGGAGTTAACTATTTTAGTAGGAAAGTTAGCCCCTGTGAGTCCAGTTAGTCCTGCAATTCTGTGAAAGTAATCTGAACTTATTGGCTACATCATGAAGACAGAAGATAATAACACCTCCTTGTCCCAGCTTCCCAGTTCAGTCTTTCATCATTTTACAGATGCGCCAAGTCACTACGGAAACATGGTGGTCACTAAGGAAGCGCTCTGGAGCTAGGCGTGCATCAGGGAATGCGATCAATGGTTACATCTAGAGATACATGTGTTCTGGCTCATCTGCCTGATGTATCAATGTGTGAGGGCTATTTCTTGCACTTGGCTTTAGAGAATATGAGTAAATTCTAAGTAGCTTCTTTTTTTCCCAGATCTATATGTTTAACATTAAAAGAATGAATATGTACCCAGAGAATAACTCCCATCATCAGCGATCTTAAAATTAACATCTTAAATGTAACTTATTCTATATACTTGGGGCATTTTTTAATAATGAAATTGTAATTGGTTATTATTTCTGTCAAGGAGTTGAACTTGGCTGAAGCAAACAATTTTTCATTATGTATCAAATATCTCATGAGATGGTCTCTCATTCAGAGGTTCTTAGCTTGAGGTACAAAGATATAATTCAGTAAATTCACAAAACTTCTAAACACACACACACACACACACACACACAGAACCCTTAGATATATGGTATATATTCAGGTTTTTTTTTTTTTTTTTTGCTAAAGAAACCATGATTTTGTTATTACTAATGGTAGTACTAAATTCACATTTTGCTGATGAATCCAACTAAAATTTGTAAAACAAATCTCCATCTTCAAGTTTATGATTTTTTTTTTATAAAAAAGGCCAACATATTATATCCTGATACCTATTAGGATGGTAACATGGATTCCAAAGTAGTTGATCAAAAGTTTTCCCCAAGGCTTTGTGTTCATTCTCCCTCCTCTGTCTCTCTGTCTCTCTCTTGTTCTGTGTCTCTCTCAGTAGATACAACATGTCTTTTAGAACACAGAGAAGACAAGCTCCCAAAGATGTGAGTAATAACATTAAGAATCAGTTATGTAGTGACTCCTAGTTTCCTGACACTATTCGAAATGTTTTACAGACTTTATCTAATTTAATCTCTAAAACAACCTTTAGGAATTAGGTAATATTTTTTCATCCCATTTTTACAGATGATAACAGAAACACAGAAAAGTTGCATGCTATGCTCACAGTCCAAAGTTATTAAGTAGACTGGCCTCAGAGTTTGCGATTTAACTGCCACAGTTACCCTGCCTTGAGAATCAAAGATAACATAGCATAAGGAATGGTACATAATTCAAGATTCATGTCTCAGACTAGAGTAACCACAGGAGTCCTTTTACATTTCCTTTTTATCAGCAATACCACATCTTCCCAATTCCTGTTTCCACAGTCTCCGTAGCTCTCAATCCTCAGGCACATCAATGATTTTAGTGATGTGGAGCATGTTTCATTGTCTCTCCTTGTGTTTTATTTCCTTCAACCTCCCCAGAAGGGAAAAAGGATTTTATAGTCAATGTCATAAATTAGGATGGTAACCCCATCTTTACACCCCTTATGCTATGGCATGATGGGATGCAGTACCCAGACTTTCATATTTCAAGTCAACACAAACATGCCTATGAAATGTACCTATGAAATTTTGTGAAAAATTCAGTGCACACTCCAGCTCTTCTTAGTTCACTCATTAATGGTCAGAAAATTCCATTTTAGGACAGTTATATGGTTTAATGATGTCATCTATGGTATCATAATATCCCTGTTTATGTTTACTGGATAGAAATTTAGTTTGATTTTGTTCATAAGTAGCTATTCTCACTAGAAGAGAGTGGAAGTTTCAGCTCTCCAAAGCTGCAAAATGTTTAAGAATGAAGATTAACTGCCAAACGGTCAAATGAGAGATGTGCTGAATAAACACATATTTCTCTGATTAACAAGTAAAATAGGCATCCAGGAATTGACAAGTCATACTGAAACAAAGCCTCTACAAAATCTAAACAGAGGGTTTCTTTTTATTAATATGTTTTTTCCAATTTCTGGATAAGTGCATGTATACACCACACTTTTAGCAATTGCTTTATCAGAGTGTGAGGAAATCATGCAAATGTAAAAAGGACATGGAGTGATAATTCCCAGAACATCTGGCATGGAGGAAAAATTTGTCGTACTTAAACATGAAGAAGAACAAAAAGTTGGCCTAAGAACGTATTACTCTATTTTTACTTTGTTTTATATATTTAAGTTCTGTTACGTACTTTGAGGAACATAAAATATAATGCATGGTCATTTAGCCAAAGTTAAAATAATCTCTGATTTGCACAGAACCTTAAAGAAAGTATCTTTTGCAAAACTGAGCTCTTCTCAATTATAAAATCACAGATTTGTTAAATCAATCTAAAGTAGTAGTTAAATAAAATTGTTTATTATATTGGAAATAGTGTAACCGTCTGCTTCCAATTATCCAGGTGGTTCAGTTTTATAGAGAAAATGATCAGGAACAATATTTTTAAGACTTGGTATATAAAAGGTATTTCTCTCCATCCTCGGAGAAAGGGGAACCCTCTTACACTGTTGGTGGGAATGCAAGTTGGCGCAGCCACTCTGGAGAACAATATGGAGGTTCCTCAAAAAGTTGAAAATAGAGCTACCCTATGACCCAGTAATTGCACTACTGGGTATTTACCCCAAAGATACAAATGTAGTGATCCGAAGGGGCACGTGCACCCCGATGTTTATAGCAGCAATGTTCACAATAACCAAACTATGGAAAGAGCCTAGATGTCCATCAACATATGAATGGATAATGAAGATGTGCTGTGTATATATATACACATACATACACAATGGAATATTATGCAGCCATCAGAAAATGAAGTCTTGCCATTTGCAATGACGTGGATGGAACTAGAGGGTATTATGCTAAGTGAAATAAGTCAATCAGAGAATGACAATTATCATATAATCTCACTGATATGAAGAATTTGAGAAACAAGACAGAGGATCATAGGGGAAGGGAGGGCAATATGAAACAAGACGAAACCAGAGAGGGAGACAAACCATAAGAGACTCTTAATCTCAGGAAACAAACTGAGGGTTGCTGGAGTGGAGGGGGGTGGGAGGGATGGGGTGGCTGGGTGATAGACATTGGGGAGGGTATGTGCTGTGGTGAGCGCTGTGAATTGTGTAAGACTGATGAATCACAGACCTGTACCTCTGAAACAAATAATGCATTATATGTTAAACAATTTAAAAAAAGAAGATAGAAGGGGGTAAATTGGAGGGGGAGACAAACCATGAGAGACTATGGACTCTGAGAAACAAAATGAAGGTTCTAGAGGGGAGAGGGGTGGGGGGTTAGCCTGGTGATGGGTATTAAAGAGGGCATGTACTGGGCGCCTGGGTGGCTCAGTTGGTTAAGCGACTGCTTTCGGCTCAGGTCATGATCCTGGAGTCCCTGGATCGAGTCCCGCATTGGGCTCCCTGCTCGGCGGGGAGCCTGCTTCTCCCTCTGACCCTCCCCCCTCTCATGTGCTCTCTCTCTCATTCTGTCTCAAATAAATAAATAAAATCTTTAAAAAAAATAAAAAAAAATAAAGAGGGTATGTACTGAATGGAGCACTGGGTGTTACACGCAAACAATGAATCATGGGACACTACATCAAAAACTAATGATGTAATGTATGGTGATTAACATAACATAATAAAATAAAAAATGTAAAAAAAAATAAAATTTATTTCTCTTCAATGTAATTCCTTGTTATTATGAAGCTATGCTTAAAGATACTGACAATAGCTTCACATGATTTTCAAATTCAGTTCCTCGAAGAAGATATATACACTATCAGGCAGTCTCACTAATACTATCAGAAATTCTGAAGCATTGCTAAGGCTGCTCACTCCATTAATTACACTTCACGGCGGTAAGTAAAAGAGTGAGGGGCATGTGAAGTGTGCTAGCTATTGGTTTTTGTTTGTAAATAAAACTTCATTATTTTGCAGTAACAACCTCATGACTTTATTACTTTTTCTGTTACAGTGCAACCTTGAGCTTTAGAAAAACTCCTACAGTTTAACTGTGCACTTGACACTACATCAAAGTAATGTCTAAAGAAGGCAGGATTCTTCATGACCACATGTCTAAAATGATACCCAATATTAAACTCTTATTTTCAAAACTACTTGATAGAAATTATAATGTAAGTTTCCACCTGTTTTATTTTAATGCTGTTAATCATCAAATCCAGTAGTTTACTGTACATAGATCTGCAACCACATAATATACTACACAGATTTCATAGCAACAATTATTTTAGAATAGCATTGTGTGATTAGACTATCATAGTATGTGTGATTAGACTATCATAATATGAAAATATGTAATAAGTGTTGATGTGCATATGGGTATATCATGTATTTAAGTCTGATAGAATATATGGCTTAACCAATCAGTCATTTTGAAAAAAAGTCAAAACTTGAGGAAAATGTGAGTCATTTTATCACCACATTCCATCTAAATATTTTGACACAGATCCATCTGGATAGAATCCTGGGCAACTTATTTCTGATGACCTATAATTTTGATGTTTGGACAGCAGTTTTACCACAATTACATAAGTCCTTACGTTGGCACACTGAGGTTTCAAATAGAGATGGGAGAGCCTGCTTTTACAGTTGCTTATATGCCCAATCAGTTCAACAGGGTATGAAAAGCAGCCCATGGAAACATGGAGTAAAGGTGGTAAAAAAAATTGTAAAGCTTTAGGAAAAAGATAAATAGATCAAGTGAGCAAAAGACAGAAGCACTGTGGTGGGGAAAAAAAAAAGACTGGATCTATAACATAAAATGTGAGCTAACAATAAAAGAAATTCTATTTAGAAACAGATGCAACACTCAGCCTTGAAATAAGTATGAACAATTACATTGCTATATACTAAGCATATTTACTTGATTGTCACCAGAATTTATGCTTCTCTTAACATGAAAGCATGTGTATGCACAATATATATGCTATACATATATATATTACACACATCATATATATATATATATATATTTATTTATTTATATTATAAATTTGGAACCTGAAGCAGCTATTTCAGTAATAAAACATATGGTCTTTTTTTAAAAATAAAAACCTCAAAGCTCATTGGGAACATGATGGTAACTCCTGGGAATGGAATAATCTCAACCAACCATAAGTATCACACTCTTCTCTAGGTACATAATTTATTAGGCACACAGGCACACACTCCTACCTTACAATTTATCAAGTCATTGACCAAATTTCTCTCCAGTTTCTCCTTTAGGTCTCAGATTTAATTTGAATGTAACTACATCAGTCTCAAATACACTTTTAAAATTAGATTCTGACTTAGATTTTCCTGTGTCAAGTACATACATTTGTAACATATTTCAAAGCAAGAGACGTGCCTTTTAATGAGAAACCAAAATCCAGAATGCTGTATCTACTATATTGTTTAAATTGCTTAAAATTCAGAAAGCATGCTAACAATCCTTAAGTAAAATCCAAACCCTAGATTATCCTACCAGGGAAGAACCTGATGGTCAAAACAATCATAAATACACATCCCATATGAATATGTACTTGATGTTCAGCAAAGATAACACAAGAAGATGAAATGATGTGAGTCATAATTAAAAACACTCCAGCAATCATCTATAAAAGGTTTGTGGTAATGTGAGATGTCTTGTTTGCAGAACTATCATAATTCAGACTTGGCATTTGGATTTTCCTTGGTCACCACAAGTCTGTTCTAGGTTATTATTGCACACTCTATAGACTGAGTTGCAGCAATGATAGGAGCCAGTTTCCATATTAGTTAATTGACCATTAGCTTGGGATGTAGGCTAGATCCCAAAAAAGTGATCTTATTGGGAGGAGCACTGGATTTGTATCATCAAGACTTTTCTTTCTTTTGCTGATCCCTTAAGTGCATGCAAACACACATTACAAGCAGCTTGCCAAAGCACTTTAAAATAATGCCCCTAATTAAAACAAGCCACTTTTATTATTTGATGTACAAAAGGTTTCTATTAGGAGGTCTATCAAAAAGAGATTATATATTGAATATCAAAGTGGATTTTCTTTTCTTGAGCTGGGAAAGTATTTCTACCTTGTATTTTGGCATTGTAGATTGTGTGAAATGTGTGTGCTCGATCCCTTTGTATCCTGGGATTCGTGGATAATTTATAGTCATTGACATTGTTGATATAACACAAGAGCATTTAAAAATATAGCCAGGATAATGACTTTGGGACTAAGTTAATTTGGTTTGGTCCCTTTTTCATCAATTCTTTGTAAATGCAGTCTAATTTATCATACCCAATTTTGAACTTAAATCCAGTGAAATCTTGAGTTGCATTTCATTAGGTAATATGGTATAGGAATGTGATGATGTGTATTTTTTCCTATCTAATGGTGTGTTTCTAAAATTACCCACTGTCAGATAATTATAGGACTTCTTTTTCACACATAATTTATATATTAAATGATAATACTTTTCTAAAAATAGTTCACATTCAAGATATATGTTATTATATTCCATGTTATGGCACAATAGGCCTTTGTTAAGTCTGCATTTGGTGTAAAACCATTTTTACATCATTGTTTTGAAGGAAAGGTTGACCCTGATACCAAGTACTTCTATGCTTATCCCAGTTAGAGGTCAAAACAGGTTTTAAAAAAATATTATTAAATGAAGGGCAAAAATTACAGTCTGTTATTTGTAATTAAATCCCCATACTTGACAACTGATATCTAAACAAAAAAAGACTTATTTTTAATTAAGTATTCCAAGCAGGTATCTAGAAACTGTATCGAGAGGTATTTGCTGACCAACTCTATAAAAACTCAGGACAATGAACCCTTGAAAGGTATATTCTAAGGGAATATTTCTCAAACATTAATCTGCTTTGATTTTGCTCATGTGTGTAAATCACATCTGTACAGGATACTTATTATTTTCAGAAAAGGTCAATAATGTGGAAGTATGCAATGTGTGATAGTTTTCCTTTAGATGGACATAAAAAGCATCAAAGTCAAGTCACTATTCCTTTACAGTAGGGTGAGGATATAGATCATTAGGATTTCATTATCTACCCTGACCTTGAGAATGACTTGCCAGGATTTTCAAAATTGCATGTTAATATACCCAATATATGGGGCACCTGGGTGGCTCAGTCGGTTAAGCATCTGACTTTTGATTTTGGCCCAGGTCATGATAGGGTCGTGAGATTGAGACTAACGTCAGGCTCCATACTCAGTGTGGAGTCTGCTTATCCTTCTCTCTCCCCCACCACTTGTGCTTGCTCTCTTTCTCCCAAATAAATAATAAAATTATTAAAATATCTATCCAGTATGATTACCAAAAACATGCATTTAAATCATATTAGGTTAGCAAATTATAAAGAAATTATGATTTGATATTATATTTCAACCATTATCAATAGTATTTTGGTTCTTGATAAGATGGAGTGAACATACTGTACTTGGAGTCCATTCAACAAAGCTAAAACTCCTAAACAGAATGCATCGAACAGTAAGTGAACTCCAAAATGTAAATAGTAACAGGAAGTCTGGGAGGAAAGAGGAAGTAGAGGTTACATTGAATCAATAATCAAGCCACCCTGTGTTTTTTCCTCCAGGATCCCTTGGCCTAAGTGGAAGGTAGCATTGGCAGATGTACAGGTTACTCTAGGATCACTCTTTAGTTCAGGCCTATAGATAGAACAAGAGGTTTCCTGTCAGCAACATCAAGGCAACAGGAGCCCATAGTCATCTAGAACTTTGAGGAAAGTGAACATTCCTCTCTGGGGGAGACTGGGGAAGCTGTGGCCCCAGCACGTGTGGCACGTTTCTGTTGATCTTTTCTCTTTCTGTCCACTTGATAACTGGTGCTGGATGCCAGCACTGTGACAGGGACTGTGCAGCAGTACGAGGTAAATAAAGTGCAAGCATTTCAGCTGGAGAAACAAAAAGGGGGGGGGGGGCTCTAGGGAATTGGCAGATATCATGTACATCAAATAAAAGGAAGAACTTGAGAGAGACGATTTGTGAAGTTGTTACCAGCTCCTGGGAGTATCCACCCTCCTATACATGCCAAGGTATGCATGCATGCATAGATCTGTCCTAAAAAGTAGACAAATCATCTTGGGAACCAAACTAAGAGACAGACAACCACCCAGTTCCTAGACTATTGCAGTGTGTAGCACACTCTGGAAACAAAACAAAAATAATGTTGAAAACACAATTCAGAGTTGGCTAGCTAGAACAGTGGCCTAAACCCAAGTCTGCTAAACAAAATATAAACATTACCTGCAGGTTTTAGAAGCTGTGAGAGTCATAATACAACATTCTAGATGTCCAAGATACATTTAGAAAGTTTTCCATACCCAAAAGACAAGGAAAATATCAACAGGCATGTGATACAATAATCAATGTATGTCAGTAACATGATACAGATGTTGGAATTATTTGACAAAAATTTTAAAGCAGCTGTTAAAATGCATTCCAATAAGTAAAGTGATCACTTTTGAAATCAATGGAAAGCTAGAAATTCTCAGAAAATAAATAGAATATATAGACAAGGCTCAAAAGGAAATTCTGTAACTTAAAAACAACAACCTCCCAAGTAAAACCTCACTGGATGTACTTACTAGCAGAGTGGATATAACAGAGAAATGGGTAAGTAAAATGGTAGATAGATTAGTATAAATATAAATGACAGACACAAAACACATTAGAAAAAAAATATACAGAGCTTAAGGAACATATTGAACAACACCAAACGACACTAGAAGGAGAGGGAAAAAAATATAGTGCAGAAAAAAATTTTGAGTAAATATTGATTGAGTACTTCCCCAATTTTATAAAAGACATAAACTTACAGATTCCAGAAACTTATCAACCCCAAATAGAACAAACCCCATGAAATTTATATCAAGTGTAGTAAAAGTGCTAGAACTTAGAAACAAGGAAAAAACATTTTCAAGGCAGTCAGAAAACAAACAAACAAACAAAAACCTGCTATCGTTGTTGGAGAATAATGATTTGAAGGTTGACAAGTTTTATTTCAGAAGTGAGGGAAGACAGAAAGAGCGAAATAAAAATTTTAAAGGGCTGAATGAATAAAACTTTTACCTCAGAATTCTATATCTAGCAAAAATAGCCTTTAGGAATGAAGGGGAAATAAAATACTTTTAAATGAAATGAAACTAAGAGAAGTTGTTGCCAGAAGACCTGCCCTAAAAGAATCACTATGAGAAGGTTTTCAGCCGGAAAGACACCAGACATAAATTTGGATCATTAGGAATGAAGGAAGAGCAGCAGCAGAAATGGTTAAGTACTGGGTAAATATGATAGACAATTTGTATATACTGGAGATCTTTAAGATACATTTGATGATTGAATGAAAAAGTTTAACATTCTCTGATGAAATGTCAATGTTATCGTAGGGATAATATATGGCAAGTACAGTATAAGGAGAGAGGTAAGGAATATATATTGTGCTAAGGTTTCTATTTCCACTGCAAGTAGTAAAATATTGTTTCTAAGCAGAATTTGAAAATTTATCATCATAATCCCTTTGGAGAATGATTGTAAGAACTATGTAAAGAGAAACTATACAAAGAACAAAGAGGAGATCAATTTAAGTAAAATAATAAATGTGCAATTAACTCAGGAGACAAAGAGGAACAGAGTAAGGGAATGAGAGAAAGCAAACAAATGCTATACCTACTTTTAAAAATATCCATAATTGTATTGAATTGAAATGTCTAAACACTCATAAAATGACAGGGATTGTCAGAATTTTAAAAAGATGCAACAATTATCTTCTGTCTACAACAAGTCATGTTAAATATAGTAATATAGAGAAACTAGTTTCCAGAATGGCAGTGTGGGGAGCTCCATGGTAGCTCTTCTCCGTGCAACAACTGTAATAGGTGAAAACAACCATTCAGAATCTCTGGAAAGAGTTCAAAAGGATTTCAGCAAGTGGACAGATAGGTATTCAGGAAAATCTACTAAATCTGGGTGTTAACAGTGAGTTTCTGACATTTGAGTCACAACGTCCTCCTTTCTTCCCCCACCCCACCCCACCCTAAACCTAACCCTAACCCTAGTTCTATTCTAGGCAGGTGCAAGCAAGAAGGCAAGGCTCCCTCTCTCTCCAACTCCCAATCATGAACCACTGTTTCTCTCCGGCCACCAGCATCTATCATTCCTCTCCCACCTCATCCAGTTGAGTACTGCAGAAGTTCTCCTGTAGGCAAGTGCAGCTGGATGTCTGAGGCTTCCCTCCTCCCCTCAGCCCCTAACTCTTTTATAGTGGAAGCCCTACCCCAGATATGGCAGAGTGCCCCAAATACTCTAGCACCAGCTCACATTTAGGAGAGGCAAGCTGAGAAGATTGAAGTCTACCATCATTACGAAGCATCCCGTATGTAGAGCAGGGGTGTCACTTCAAGAAAAGTAGTTGCTTAATAGCAGCAGCACAAAGGTTCTGCCTAGGGACACACAACAGCTCAACATCATAGATGAATCTCAGAAATAGAATGTTGGATAAAAAACAACATTCAGCATATACAACAGCATATAAAACTATAGAGCTGAAAGCATTTAAAGGAAGTTCAGAGACAAAATCCTATTACTTTGGTGTGGTAAAAATTATTTTAAGAAAACAGCAAATGATACAAACAAATCTTGGAAGAGTATTAATTACTCATGGGGACAAAGGAGAATGTAATAGGAAGGGGAAATAAGGACATTGTTTTAGTACTGATATTCATTGGTATTAGTAATATTCTAATTTGGAAAAAAGGAGCTAAGCCCAAGCATGTACTTATTATTCTTGATACAAATATATGTACATCTAGAATACTCATATTATATACATTTTGATGTCATCATGTTTCTATAAATTACATAACAAAATAAAAAAATAAAGAGCAAAAAATAATAAAAATTCAAATTAAAAAAAAAAAAAACTAAGATGATGGGCAGGCAGAGCCCACAATCCCTAACCCTTAAACTTCTCTTAAAATTCCAATAAAAAGTACAATCCACGTTCTGAGTGAAGATAGAATATTGATGATAAGGAAGTGAAAACAGTAAAAGAATAAATCCTCTTCATGTCTTTCAATCGTTTACTCTCTCAAACAGTTTGAATACCAGGACTGTAAAATTATAGGAAGAGAGACAATAGGATTTTCTCTTATGAAATTCTAATGATCATAGCTAGGATGGGATTGTGTGGATTCCCCTTTTCTGATGTTTCCTTAACAAAGTTTTAAATTTGTCAGTTCTCTAAACTGCTTTTGTAACATTGTGTGGTCTTCACCCCAACATTTGAAAATTTCTGCTCTCATTATCTTTTTACAGAAACCACACAGTCTTCTGATCCATTTTGTGTTTCAACAAAGGTTTGTGGTTCGGAAGGAAAAGTTTCATTGAATAATTCAAGTAAATACTAGATTTAAATAAAGTCATTCATACTCATTAGCAATAATAAAACCCAAGAAAACAAATTCTAGCTTTTAGTAAGTGAAAACGCTATTTTCACATTCAGAAATATGAAAATGACCCTAAGTCTTAGAAACCTCATGATATTCCCTTTCTCTCTAGAATAGCAATTTTCTGTCCTTTATAATTAGCATTTCAATTAACTGTAATACTTGCAAAATGGGAATAAAGAAATGGACTTGACTGGAGTGTTTTCCTTTCATTGAATAGAAAAGAAAAAGAGGGCGCCTGGGTGGCTCAGTTGGTTAAGCGACTGCCTTCGGCTCAGGTCATGATCCTGGAGTCCCTGGATCGAGTCCCGCATCGGGCTCCCTGCTCGGCAGGGAGTCTGCTTTGCCCTCTGACTCTATCCCCTCTCATGTGTTCTCTCTCATTCTCTCCCTCTCAAATAAATAAATAAAACCTTTAAAAAAAAAAAAAAGAAAAAGAATACTGCTCTCTTAAAATATTTTTTCCAGTTTTTTCAAGTTTTAGTAAAGATTATTAAAATTGTATTGACATTTAATTAAAGTTCTATTTTCTTTTGTAAGTTTATATATGTTACAATGTATATAAATAAATGTAATATTAGTGTTAAAGCCATCTACTGACGTGGATCTATTTTCATTTTCTTAGGGAAAACAAGGACCTTTTCCCTCTCTCTGAGCCAACCTTGATGGGAATAGCTTGTACATGAGGCATGAGGCAAGAATATATCTTCTTGGCCAAGGCCTCTTCAGAACAAGAGACCCTTGACAAGTTACATCATAAAAAAAAGAAGGATATATACATTTTAAAATATCACAGGTAGAATAAACTATAATTAGAGGTCCACTGGAATTTTGTCATCAAAGAAAGAACATAAACCACCTTGAGAAGGGAAACTTAAGATACTTTTCATTATTAATGCTACATGGGAAAAGGTCAACCTCGAGTCCCTAAGTGACAGGTAGTAAAAGGAAAGCAATGAACAGTTCAAGCCTGATCCAAATCATTGAGATGGTGACCTGTTATCCTTCCATAATAAAAATGTTTGTAACATACTTTAAAAAAAAATTGTTTTTCATTATGAACTTTGCATGCACTGATGTTCTGTCTACATACAGTAATAAAAGAGCTCCATTATTTAATAATTTGAGTTCTTGAAATGAACAAAACTCTTTGATAACTGTAGATGATCCTAACAAACTTAGATAAAGCTCTGTGGACATACAGATGTTTCTGGGTTCTGTTAATGGGGGCTATTTAATCAGGTTTAGAGAATCAAAAGTTTTCTTAGGCTTGCTAGATTACAAAGCACCCAACACTAAGTCCAGTCTCTTTTCCAGTTGAAAAATAATCTAACATAACAATCTCAGTTTAGATGGTTCCAGAAACAACCTTAACGTGTTAGACCAGCAGCGTGCACCTGGGTCACTGAAAATAGCTTCACCTCAGGATATGTATTTCAAATATCTACTTCAGACTTCTGTTCCACTTTCTTCTTACTTTTCATTTTCACTCCTCATCTAGGTCTTTGTTACCCCCATCCTAAACTCTTGGCAATTCCCACTCATTCACGTTTCTGCAGCCCTCCTTTATTCTGCTACCATCCCCAGTTTCATGTCCTATGTCTACCCTTTCAAAACCTATTTGTCTTGTACCCATTCACTTGGCTTTCCCTCCACCTTGTGTTTTCACCATCTTAATGCTCCACATTATGTAAGGGAAAGACTCTTAAGTTCTCCAGGGGTATCTGGAATTATCTTTTCCCATTTTATTAGATACATTCCAGAAAGGCTGAAACACTGGGTAAAGATCATAGAGTTTATTAGTGAAGAGGAGAGAACTTGGTAATTGTATTAGGACTCCCAGTCCAGTGTGTTTTTATCAAAACACAAGTATTGATATATCACGGGGGAGGAGGGGAAAATTAAAATATTAAATTTTGGTGTTTTTTAGAACTGTTTTAGTTTTTAGGATTTTTTTGCATTCCTTTATGACTATTTTAGAACCTACTCAGGTTTTGGTAAAAGTAATATAGAAACATAAATATCATATTTCCCTAAGCTCAGGCACTGATTTGACTATTTTCAAAATATATACTGGTAATAACTTCTCTCTACAACTTCATCTACTATGATTTCATTAATATATTTTTATGTGCTAAACTCAATTTATTAGTGATTTAAAACACTGATGGATATATAAACGAAGTCTCCTTCTCACTCTAAGGAAACTTAATTAGAAAAAAATCCTCTAAGTGTATCAGTTCTGCCTTTGATTCTTTCTGTCACCCCATTTTCAACCCTTTCTCCTGAACTCCTGAGCAGATATTTTCTTGAAGTGGCTTTCAACCGTTTTGCAACACCAGTATCTTCTTAAAATTTTTTTTGAGAAGGAGGGGATAGGGACAGAGAGAGAGGGAGAATCTTTAGCAGGCTCCATGCTGTGCACAGAGCCCTATGCAGGGCTCAATCTCACAACCCTGAGATCATGACCTGATCCTAAATCAAGAGTCGGATGCTTAACTGATTTAGCCATCCAGGCACCCAACGCCAGTATCTTCTTGATGGCCCTGATCAACTTCTGCTTCTTTCTTCTCATCTAAGGCCAATGTATAAAATGACACAGACCCACGCTTTTATTTATAACAATTAACAGAAAAAGGAGTTATTTTAATATCAAATATTACAGTTACTATAAATGCAAACATTTCAAAAGGAATAATTTTGACAGTTTTTTTTCCCCCAATATCAAAGGAGCTTACTATACGGCTAGATGTGTCATTTTATATTATTTTCCAGATTTGAGGCTATAACCCTTCAAATAAAAGTGTATTATTTATAGAAAATTTGATTTTAGTAGTAATTCCAGAATGTAAATATTAGAACCATTCAGTCTAATCAGACTGACCCTAGCAATGAATCGCTGCTCTCATGAAATTCTAAATATATCCACGTAATCTACTTTATTTGCTTTGAGAGTTTCCTGGCAATATTCTGTGTCTGTGGCTTAGGTGCCTTTCACATGGCTAAAGGATTTATTCCAAGTTTTCCCATTAACCCAATAAGAGATTTCAACTGAGAGTACTATAATTCAGATTTTCTAATTCAACCCTAGAATTTCAAAGTCCAATTTGAGATTAAGACAAACACTACATGCCCCAAAGAAGCCGCTAATTAAGTTTTGTAACTGAGCACAGTTTTCTTTGAAACTTCATTCATTTGGATGGTTGACATTTTAGGTTAAACAAAGAAAATCATGTAAAAAAAAATTGGTTTCATATAATGGATAGGATTTAGACTTCATACTCTTATAGCTTTCTCCCTTAGAGAATTAAGGAAGTTATATAACGTTAGTATTAATTACACTGTAAAAAGTAGTTAACATGTAGGGCATGTAAGATTAGTTAACATAGAGAGTTTTATCACACTAGAGCCATTGGTTGGACAAAAATAAAGTTTGCTCAAATGATTACCTCCTTCCTGCCTCACTGTTATTAGGAAAACCTGAAGTTTGACTTTCGTCATACTGGTTTGTGGGAACTGGCCTCATGGAATAAATGTTTACAAGATCAGTCCTTGAAAGGATATTGTCAGCATCTTTAAACCATGGGTTTGAATATTTTATTCTTCTCTTCTTTACTGTGTAATTTTATTTTTTAAACTTTTAAAAATATCCTAACTATTGGACTTTATAATAAAGTTATTTTTAGTCTTTCTTCCGAAGTATTCTTACTCTAGTTCAAATTTACAGTAAAAAATTTGAGTACAGCATTGAATAATAGAACCATATATCCAAGGGCACCTGGGTAGCTCAGTCATTAAGGGTCTGCCTTCGGCTCAGGTCATGATCCCAGGGTCCTGGGATCGAGCCCTGCATCGGGCTCCCTGCTCAGCGGGAAGCCTGCCTCTCCCTCTCCCACTCCCCCTGCTTGTGTTCCCTCTCTCCCTGTGTCTCTCTCTGGCAAATAAATAAAACCTTAAAAAAAAAAAAAAAAGAACCATATATCCATATGTAATCGGTGATGTTTGCCTCTTTCTGTAATTTCCCATATACTTTCATTGTTAGTCTTACTTTTACTGGATCTGTTAAAAATTAAGTTTTTTAAGGTTTTGGCCAAGAAAGCAAAATCATTTTTAAGTTGTTCTTCTCATTCTTCACGAAGTTTGAAAATATTGGTGAATACAAATTACATGAACCACGAACACAAAGACATATAGACCTTTCTTATAATTATGTTAAGTGACCTGATAATGAAAAATCAATCTCCATCTTAAATAGTTATCCCTGGTGGGTATTCTGGATTGTTTTTCTCATTTCACTCTCCTAACTGGAGAGATTGGGCATTGTATTATATTTCCAAGAATTCCGTGCCCCTAGGCTTCTGGATGTAGACTTGTTTCTGTCAATTATATTAATGTGTAAGATTTTTTAAAGAAAAATGAGAGCAAGAGTCACCTTTCTGCACTGGTAAGAAAGATCATGGAAGTAGGAAACAAAGTTGTGTTTTGCATCATTTCAATATTTACATTGCAGCATTTTGAGTAGCAAGAGGCAGTTATATGAGCAGTAACCGATGAGTTAGTAGGGGTTCCTGACTGCAGCTTCCAGATTCCTCAAGTGCAGATACTGATGTACTGCTTTGATCTCAACTCTTCATTGGTGGCTTGAGAAGTAGTTGCTCTTCCGATGTGTCAATTCTGTATTGGCCTGAGATCTTTTATAGAGCACATGTCTCCAGCACCCCACAAATTCTGTACATGATTAATTCCTTTGATTTGTAATCTATGAGAAAACCACTAAGATGATTTATGTTCCCAACACTGGACTTTGATACGGTAACTTTATTTTGGGATTCTGTTAGATTTAGTATTCCTTAATCTGCCTCTCTCACAATATAGCTTTTATTTTATTGATTTATTTGAGAAAGCAAGATGCACAGAGAGAGAGAGAGAGACAGAGACAGAGAGAAACTTCAAGCTTACTCTCGGTTGAGCACAGAGCCCTACACGGGGCCAATTCCCACAACCCATGAGTCCACGACCTGAGCCAAAACCAAGAGTCCATAGGTCAACTGACTAAGCCACCCAGGCACCCCCAGCTTTTATCTTTTTTTAATCAAACTCCATATAAATTATTTGAGCTTTGTTTTACTCATGGACTATCAGCATCATTTTATCCTCAGCAGAAGAAAACAGAGATTAATTGATTTTAATTTAATTTGAGAAGCCCACTTCTGGAGACTTTTCTGGTATTGATTCTAAATCATGCTTTCCAAAAATATTGTTTCCGAATCATTGATTTTTCTCTAGACTTTTTTGGACTTTTGATGAGCATTACCTAAACCAGAAACATCCAAAGATTTCAGTGCCCATCTTTCTACTAATTTTTCCATAAATTATTTATCATTGGCTTTCTCTGGACGGAGTTTAGAGTATAGCACTTCTTTATTTCATTTATGTAGTTAAAAGTTTAGTATAAATAAAACAAGTAGTATTTATTGAGCAGCTTGATGGAAAATAACACATCCAAGGCTGGTCTACAGTGTATGCCGTGCACACCTTATGATTTATCTGAGATAAAAGTGGTGTATTTTCACTTCAGCTATACAGACTGAAAGGAGAGCAAGATTCACATAAAGATTTCTTGGACTTAAAAACTGAATACCTTTAATAGCATACTTAGTATTCAGTGAACCAATTACTATTGATAAATTGTATTATCTGTGCCTGAATTTTCTAAACTGCAAGACAGGGCTAGTATTGGGGGCCTGACATAAGCAGCTGCTCAGAATATGCATATTTTGACACTATCCCATTTCCACCACACCACTTGTTGCTGTCAAGATGTTCTTTAATGTGATAAAAGTTCTTCCTTTGAAAGTTACTGGTATTCATTTGTTGCAGTATTTTAAATCTTTACAGCCAGTTTTAGTATAAATAAGTATCTGAACCTTATGTTCTTATCTGGTCATCACTTTATACGTTTTGAACATATTGTACATTTGTAGGCATACAATAACATAATTACTGACTCTTCAACTCTACATGTAGGAGCCTGTACTTTCAGAAATTACCTGAAATGTACAAGGTTCTGCTAAGCAACAAATACAATGGCTAAGTGCCATCGTTATTTTTAGCACGGACATAAATGGGCACATATGTGCACCACTGTTTATTCTAAGTCCAGAAAAGAGATTTTAGGAAGGAACAGAAACTTACTGAAGAATATTGCCCTTTCCCCCCCCAAAAGCAGTAAGTACTAAGGAAAAGACTTGAGGTTTCTTTCTCATACCCTAAATTTTAGTATGAACAAAACAAGTTACATTTCATTTTCTGACAGTTTGTGGAAAAACAATAGAAATATTGAAGCAGTTTTATTTAAACTCTCTTCTTTACCACAACATCCACTAATATATAGTATCTAATAAGTAATCTCTGTAAGTTGGTTTCATTTAGAATAAATGAAATCTTTTTATCTATTTTTCTGAGTCTTTATGAAAATGCTCATTTAAATTCCTTATGGGGTATCAGTAGTAACCAAGTACTTTCTTGGGACATACAGCATGGACTGTTTGTCCTAGCGATATTCATTCCCTCATTCTTCCTTATTAACAAACTACAAATTTTTGTCCTGGAGAGTAGTGAGCTCTACTGAATATTATCGTTCTTCTTCTTTGCTATTAGAGGTCGGCACATGACAAATTTCCAATCACTGAGGCATAACTGGAAATCTGTGAACTGTTTCCAAAAAAGTCTTTGATTTTCTGGTAAATAAAGTAAGACTCAGTTTGTACTACCCTATTCCTGCCAGGAGTCGGACATGGAGTCTGAGTTGCAATAACCCAACTGTGCAGGAACCTAATTTCCCTTCTCCGGAGGGAAAGGTTCTTGATAATCAGGAAGGCAGCTTTGCCTAGTCCTGTGTCCTTCGCCAGGTTAACAGATGGTTATTGAACTGAATAAAAAGATTTAGAGTTTAGAGAGCATGACTAGGCTTAATCTAGATTAATATCTCCCTACGTACCTCTGAATGCTTATTTCCAACACTTAGGAACACTTTTTCCTCTCCCAAATCACTTGGCAAATGGGACAGGGGCAGCCAGCAGCAAGGGCCAGGAACTGGCTCATCTCATCACACATTATTTCTCCCTTTCATATTCTTACTCTTTCATACACCTCACCATGTATGACGGCTAGTTAAAAAAAAGCAAAAGGAAAAAAGTAAACCCCCCCCCCCAAACACAGCTGCTTAACAAATGTGTGGTTTTATCAGAATCCTAATAAAAATTACAACAAAGATGAGGAAAATAATATGTAATATTGATTTACCATGATGGAATCACCATGATTAAAAATAGTTTGATTTCTTGCCCCAACCATGACCTTTACTTTCCACGCTTTGTGAGGCTCTGCTTCATATATATAATCTCTACGCTTATTCAAACATGTCAAAGATACAACACTGCTTCTACTAATAATTATGGTTTTACAGGTTACACATTCCTTTTCTCATCTGGGGTTTCATTCAATCTCCACAACCTCCTGGATACTGAAAAATAAGCAGTCTCAGAAGTGCAAAAACTAGGAGCAACATTTTTGTCACTTTAAATAAGAATTCTAATTGGAGTTCCAGAAAACTTCAGAAGATAGTTGGCAATTTTAAAGGTACAATCAGTGAACTTGTAAGGCTGTCAAAGAAATAACAAGTGAATAAGTGACACGGAAATTCCCCAGAGTGTCAAATGATTTGGATGAAAGTTATCGGCTACTATGGATTTTGGATGAGCAGAAAAGTGAGTGAACCCTTTTTTCTAAGAAGTAATGCCATTATCTTAAGTGGAATGCAGTATTGCTTGCGTTGCAGAGTGTCTGTAACACAGGAGTTGTTTGAGGATTCGGCAGGCTGATGTCCCATTGGAGAACAGGATTAGAAGAGAGAAAACTATGGAGTGATCAGACATCTGCCAAAACCAGCTCTTTTTTTTTTTTCCCCTTAATGGAAATTGTGCTAGGACACACGTGTCCGTGCTCTAATGAGCCAAATTGAAGTTATTTATTACACACTGCTTATTGTAAAGGTTGGATAATATATTGACACTGGTTGGGAACCATTCCAGCAAGAATTTTATTGAAGTGACAGCAGTAAGAAAACTGGTCGTATCCTAGTCATTATTGACATTTAAAGACTGGCTTCCAAAAATTAGAACTTAAAGCAATGTCATATTGAAGTATTTAATTCTACTCCATCATGTTTTTAAAAATCAGGATTGACTTGGTTTATCTTTCCAGAAAGAAAAAAAAAAGTTATTTACATATATGTATCATATATATGTATCTACAAATTTACTTTAACTATAGAGTAAAAATGAAGAGAACACTACCACCTCTATATTGCTTTTATTAATATATGAAGAAAGAAGAACGATCATCTTTGGGATGGTAAAGAAAGGCTAAAGCATGGGTTTTGCCCCGTCATTTTGGTAATCAGTAACTCCAGGGATAAAAACTGACTTTGTAATAGAACAGTTTTTTTTTTTCCCTTCTTAGAAAACATATGCATCCATAATAAACTGGATTCTCTGTTTCAAGGCAATTTGTATAACAATATGGTGGTTTGCAAATGTTTACTATAGATCAGTTTTTCTACAAGGCATTGCACAAGGATTATGTAGTTTAATTGCAGAACAACAGTGATGTATTATTACATTCAATTCATAAATGAAGGAATGGAAGTCAGAGGGATCATGCCGACAGCACGTCATGGAGAACTTATCGAAGCCTAGTTTTTACTTAAAACCTCCATGATGCTATAGTCCTCATACTCCAATTATCTGAGGTCTGCGAAAACAATAATCCCAGCTGTCTGAAATTACCCTGTTCCGGCAAAACACAGCCAGAGCACGTCCCAGAACCCCCTTTCCTCTACAATGCAAATACACTGTGCATCCACCAAGTAAAGGGTAGCTTTTATGAAAACAAACAAGAGCCCAAGTGGGAAAGAGACTTCTTAGAATATTTCACTAGTGAGCCATTTTCCATAAACCAGATTCAAACAACTAAGAAGAATTTCCACCTGCAGCACTTTCCTATTATTCCTGTAACCAACTATCATAAACCAAGAGGTTTAAAACAATCAACGTTTTATCTTACCGTTCTGGAGGTTAGAAGTCCAAAATGGGTCTCACGGGGCTAAAAGTGTTACAAGGGCTGAGTTTCTCTCTGGAAGCTGCCAACATTCCTTGGATTATGGCTTCTTTCTTCCATGTCTATAGTAAGCAACAACGACCCTGCTCTCACACTTTATCACTCTGACACTGACTCTTCTGTTTCCCTCTTCCACATTTAAGTACCCCTCCGATTACATTGGGCTCACCTGGATAACCTAAATACGCTCCTAGTTGAAGGTCAAATGATTTGCAAGGTTACTGCCACCTGGAAACTTAATTTCCCTTTGCCATATAACACAACAGAGTCACAAGTCCCAGGGATCAGGATGTAGACACCATTTATGAACCATTATTCTGCCGCCCACACTACCACTTTAAAAATAGCAATGAAAAAATAACAATGGAAAATCAGAAGTTGTAGCAGGGACAAAAGGTCAAATGTGGACAAAACCTCAAATTGTTTATCAACACATCCTAAGCCCCACAAATCAAGAGGATGATCCTGACAGGAGCATCAGAACAAACACAAAAATCCCTCTAAAACTGCTTGGAAATTTCAGAAGCAGCATGGAAGGATAGCTCCAATTTGGCTGCCTGAAAACAGCATGACCTTAACCAAGTCCGTGAACTTGTATTTCTAGACCTCCGATTCCTCATCTTCAAAGTAATAGTGAGACAGTCCATCATGTCATTCCCAGTGGTAGAGTATGATCTACTGAAAAGCAGGGTTTCGATGAAGAAAGGAAATTTGGAGAAACATGAGTACCAGTGGCTTGTGATAACACTGCACCTAACAAAACACAGGACAATTAACATTTCACTACTTTAAAAAATGTGCAAATCTGACACTGATAACAATAGTGCAATTATGAGTAGGGGACCTTATTTTTTCTTATAATTTATGGACAATGAAGTATGTAGCCTTAGAAGCATTTTGGTCAAAGTAAATACCCCTGATGACTATTATATAGAAGTAATTTTTACTTTTTTTTTTTTAAAGATTTTATTTATTTATTTGAGAGAAAGAATGAGAGAGAGCATGAGAGGGAAGAGGGTCAGAGGGAGAAGCAGACTCCCCGCTAAGCAGGGAGCCCGATGCGGGACTCGATCCAGGGACTCCAGAATCATGACCTGAGCCGAAGGCAGTCGCTTAACCAACTGAGCCACCCAGGCGCCCGTAATTTTTACTTAACTTAATTATGTATTATATTTGTTGTCATAAAGATGAAAATTAATTGAAATATTATAAGCAGAAACACAAAAATCTCTTAAGAATTAAAAACAACAGCATTAAAACATGATTAAGGGGCTAGTGAAAGCAGTGGTCTTAATACAAAAATGTATAAATGATGTGGAAAACCATATGAATCTCCTATTTACAACATTTCACATCATATTAAATTAGGATCAATGATTTTATATTATGTCTCATATTGTAAAACCAAAATAAAAACTCTAGTCCCAATTATTTAAAATAATAAACAAGTAATAAAATAGAAAAAGCAGAAAAGTACTTTCTGATATCAAATATTGCCAATCTTTAAAAAAAACTATGTTAGAAGTATTCTCTAAATATATACACCCCTTTCTCTTCATATTACATATAATCATATACATGTGATTCAAACACAACTTTGTGGGTATTGATTTTATAATAGTCCAGAAGCTGTTGAAATGCTGAAGATCTCTTGCGGCTAGGAAAAAAAAAAAAAAAATCAAATTCAAGGAAAAGCAGATGGGGATAAGGCAGAAATATAAAACCAGTAAGGAAAAAGACTTTCCAAAATATGTGAACCTGGACACTTCTGTAATCTCTTCGGTCCTTATTTTCCTTATTTGTAACATACATAATGTTTTTCCTGTCTATCAAATCTATGATTCTATAAAAAATGAACTGAGATGGTCCAGGAGATTCAAGAAACAACTGGAAAATGAAAATCGTTCAATATTAAAAGGAGTACGAGCATTCTAGACAAAGACTGAATAAATATGACCCTCCCAGAAAGTGGCTTTGCTGACAACGGGTTGGGAAGCTGCGGGGGAGGGAGGTGGGAGCAGTTAGGGTTGGAAAGACGTTTGGGATCTTGGGCCAAGATGAATTTGCAAAAAAATTCAAGTAGATAATTAGAGTGTGGTTTAGGACCAAAATCATGGGGGGATATATGGAAAGACGGTTTCTCCCCAAAGCCACAACAAACAATGACATTTCAACAAAGCTGAAACAGAGGTAGAAAAAGCCTGAAAGGAAATTGGAAGGTAGTCAAATTGTCATTTGTGGCTAGAACCAAGCATGAGAACTAATACATAGCTGATACTCGATCTGTTGCCCACCTGTCTTTTACACATCTCCGTACCATTTATACAACTAGATAACCAGAATTCCAAAGACTGTGCATCCACTTTGCCCAAGAACCTTGTAACTAGTTATTTTCTTCTTAGGAAAGCTACAGGGGTACCTAAGAAATGGTGGAAATCTAATAAGGAGAAATTCAAACTTAAAAGAAAATATTTACTGGATTTCTGCCTTGTCAATGTCATTATACCAGATACCAGAGTGAGAACTCTGGAACAGAGTAGTAAGAATATTTTGTTAATGCAAAGTTTCACAGAGCTCAGTATCTGCCACATAAGGGCCTTTAATAAATATTGATGATGACGAGGATTGTTGAATAATGAATCTGAAGGCTTAGATGTTCATTTTAGTCCTGCTACTTACTCATTATGCTTCCTTCTCCAAGTCTTTGATGACTCATCTCAGTTCCCACATTTATTAAGTGGTAAAGACGAGTAGCTTTTACACGCCCAAAGAGATGCTTTTTGTCATCTCTAAAAAATGATAAAAATCCATACGGCTGGACAAAGCTGGTTGTTGCAGAGGTATTAATTTGAAAATGGCGATACAACATATCCACAAGGGTTATAAGAAGACACACAAAATGCTGGTGATATAATGACAGCATACAGCAAATGCTGTCAGAAAAATACACAACAGGGGTGCCTGGGTGGCTCAGTCAGTTAAGCCTCCCACTCCTGGTTTCAGCTCAGGTCATGATTTCAGGATCCTAGGACCAAGCCCCAGGTCCGGCTCCTTGCTCAGCAGGGGAGTCTGCTTCTCCCTCTGCCTCTGCCCCTCGCCCCAATCATGCTCTCTCTCTCTCTCTCTCTCTCACACACACACACACACAGGTAAATAAAATCTTAAAAAAGGAAAAATACACAACACTTATTTTCATTAACACATCAACAAGGGATTATGGTATAGAATTAGCGCCGACTGACTCAGTAGACTTAACGGAAGGATCAGAGTGGATAAAAGAAAATGTTTACTGAAGGATGAGCTAAAGAAAGTGTGTGCCAGTGTGGTCCATGTTTCAGAGATCATATCCACAGCCGTAGCCTTAACGCTGTGCTTAGTCACCCCGCCCTCAGTCACCCCCCGCCCCACCCTGACCTTTCACAGAGCTTCAGGTGAGAACCATTCCAGATTCTTGAAAACGTTACATCCGTTTGAGCCTAACGGCACTCACCGATGACTAAAAGAATTCTTTGAAACGTTGCAGAGAAAATGTCAAAAACTGCTACTGATCTTTATCCTAACAGTATAAATATTAGGTATCCTGGGGCAGAGGAAGAGTGACTTACAGTGGTATAAAGAAAATAATAATAAAAATGTGTATATTTGGTTGAATATGGAAGAAACCACAGAGAAGTTAAAGTTAAATTTTAGGGAAACCACAAAAATGATTAGATTATGGAATTCTCTCCCTGGAGAAGTAAAGAAACCTTGCCACTACTAAAATTACAACTGGGGAAATTTAAGAGAGTAGAGACAATAAAGGAATTTTAAACAGAAAGGAGAGGATATCGATGACCTTTGATTTTTTTTTTTAATAGCATTCTTGGACACCAAACTGCTTGGAGACGGCAACCTTTCTTCTGAATTAAGTGTAAATAAATCAGAAACATATGTATTAAAATTCTAAAAATGACCCTGGTCATCCCTAATGGGGTGGGGAAATTTACTCATTAAATTCCAGCTATTTTCAATTTAGCAAGCACTGCACAAAGGGAATGTTAATGAGAATAGGTGTAGCCAGTTAACATCAAGGTTAAAAGCAAGAAGTGTCTGCAAACAGACTTCTGAGGAGGTCTCTGTCCACCTCTTCCCTCTCTGTGCTCTGTCTTGACCAGTATCAAGCCAAAACGTATCTTCGGGTGACAGAAACTAATTTTGACACAGAATGCTCTGTGTTGATTTCCAGGACTCTGTTGTGGCCTCTCCTCAGCAGATTCCTGCTGGACTGGACAGGAAAACCACTTTGATACATAATTCAATAGAAAGCCCAGGATAACTTTTCAAATTTACTACTGACAACTGAGAAGATCAAGAATGACATCCCATTTTTCTTCCCGGAATTTCAAGCACAGTGAATAAAACTTTTTTGTCCAAAGGGCATATTCTGCATGGGTAGCCACATCACTGGGGAGAAACACACCAAAAATGATCCGAGTTTGTAAATAAAAAGGAAGGGATGGATGGGTGTGTCGCTATGGGCTTTTCTTCACATTCCTACCCTCCCCCCGCCAAGGAAAAATATTCCTTCTGGATGCTCAGATTAAACCCTTTTGCCATAAAAGGCAATAAAATGATGTTCCTTATAACAGTTTGAGGGTCCTAATCTAATGTGATCTGAAATGATACTTTAACATAAGACAGACAAAAAAAAAAAGAGCCTAATCAGTATTAATGCTTTTCAATCACTTTTCCTGACAAATAGTTAAGAATTTCTCTTAAAATTATCACAATTTTCCTTCACAAAAGAATTCGGATAAACATCCATATATTTAGTAAAATGTAAAAATAACTTTTTTCCAAGGCAACACTTGTGAAAATTTCAGAGGTAAATTTATAAAACTTCAAAATGCCCTACCATGGCGATATGTCATATAGTCTTTTACCATTTTATGGTAATGTGTTCTCTAATTTATACACTCACTAATACTCTATTCAAATCTTCATTACTCAGAAATGTATAAACATGTTTGTAGCATCTCTGTGGATTACTGATAATATTTTCACAATTTTATATCTGAGGTAAGATGAAATATGAGAGTGATTCATGCTGATCATACTTCAAATTTGTTTGAGAAACTTGTCAATTCTAAAATAATGAATCTATTTTAGGGTTAAGAGGGATATGAGGCTCATGGCTTTTGCCATTCCTTTATGTTTTTTAAAGGAAGGCCCGTGATGTGATGAGCACTGGGCGTTATACACAACTGACACATTATTGAACACTACATCTGAAACTAAGGATTACTATATGTTGGCTAATTGAATTTAAATAAAAAAATAAGGGATGCCTGGGTGGCTCATTCGGTTAAGCGTCTGCCTTCGGCTCAGGTCATGATCCCAGGGTCCTGGGATCGAGCCCAGTGTCAGGCTCCCTGCTTAGCGGGGAGCCTCCCTCTCCCTCTGACTGCTGCTCCCCCTGCCTGTGCTCTCTCTCTCTATCTGACAAAGAAACAAATAAAATTAAAAATAAATAAAGTGAAATATTTATATTAATAAAATTATTTTCAAAACATGTTAAGAAGTGTTATTATTTGCTAAAAAAAAACCCCTGTAGCTTTATTTAGTGTTTACGTGGAAGTATATATTAAGAACATATAGGTGTGTGTGTGTTTTAATATAAAACATATTATATAATATATACATATTTTATAGTTTTTTGCATATACATTATATGCATTTATACACATATATACATTATTTCTATATGGTATATATAACATATACCACATATATTATAGAAATACATATGTATATAATTTTCACATCCCTTAGAATGACCTTCTTTTTTCTCCATGAATAATTATGAATTATCAGGAATACCTGAAAGGCTAAGTAGGGGTTTTTTAGCCATTTTTACCATTGATCCAAAAGTTCAATGATCTTTGATAATTGGCTACACTTTTAGTTCTTGCAGATGTAATAAATTACAGGTTGGAGCTGATGTCACATCGTTCGATATGTTTAACCTTCCATAGTTTCATTATTTGCTAACCCTTGCTTTAAAAACATGAAATCATATTAAGGAGGGCACTTGTGATGAGCCCTGGGTGTTGTATGTAAGTGATGAATCACTAAATTCTACTCCTGAAGCTAATATTACACTGTATGTTAACTAGCTGGAATTTAAATAAAAACTTGAAACAAAAATAAATAAATAAAAATAAAAACACGAAATCAGATACCCTTAAGTGAATTTCTCTTTACTGCATTTTCAAAACTCTGGGTTAAAAAAAAACTCCAAGTCAAGTCAGAGTTTATAAGAATGCCTCAAAAAAGAAAGAAAATAAAGGTTTATAATGTTTGGAAAACTTTTAGAAGCTTTGTTTCCAGTATTTTATTTTACTTACCAACCTTGGTCCAACACAAACTAACTAGAGTCAGGATAAATCTAATGATTTTCCAGCAAATAAATTCCAAGCTCGCAAAAACTAAGAACTGATAATAATAAGGACAATATTTTGATATCCACCCCTCCTATTTAGCTCCATAAAGAGGAAAACTATGAAAACAAACAGTGGTCCATCCAAAAGGCAGAAGCACAAACATGACAGGCCTTGTGGTATTATTTCCTGAATGGCTCATGTGATTTTTTTGGAGAGTATTTTTATAGGCTAAATTACAGAATCATAGAATCATGGAATTTTTAGAACTGAAAGGAATTTTAGTAATCACTAGGGGGCTGTTTAGCAAACTCTCCCTTAAATGTTCAAAATAATACCCGAGAGAGCTAGTATAACTTCCAAAGAACCTCCTCTGTCCAAAGACTGCTTCCTATACGTGTTGAGGTACAGGGTATAAGGCACGATTGTAGCTATCGTGTGGTCTGGTATGTCAAGTATAAGTTTGGCTTCTGTAGGATTCTCTCCAAGGAGGTTTATTTATTGGTAAAGAGATTCATGGGCATACATATTTATCTAACCATATCCCATACAGGACTTCAGATAATATCACTAGGATAAGTTTCCAGGGTATAAGAATGTATGCCACTAACTAAAATCCACATCATATAGCAGAAACTGTAGCTTAGCTTTTCATTTGTAGAGTCACATCTTAGTGGATTATAATACTTTTTAGGGTAGAGTGTACACACTACATTTCTGTAACTCATACAGAACCTAGCATTGCATACAGTAGGGACTCGATATTTGTTGATTTCTACGTTGCTGTTGTTTAAACTTTTAGTGGCATCTATCTTGAAAAGAAAAACAAAACACAACACACCAGAGTATCAGATGGGCAACTAAACCATGCTGTTTATTTTAGTAAAACTATTAGGGAACATTTAAAATTTAACTGCTATTAGGGAAAATTTAACTATTAGGGAAAATTATTATTATCTCATGAAAGCCTCACAAAAATCTAGTTGGCAAGTGAGAAGACTGACGGAGAGGGAGGCTAATTTGTGCCAAGTTACGCAACTGTTAAGGCACAGCACTGAGCTTCAAACTCAAGTGTGTCTGTTAAAGCACACACCCCTCCTCCCCGCCCCCAGCCACCATGACAGAAAGTGACAGAAAGCCGAAAGGAATTGCACATTAGTTTGTCTATTTTTCAAAGGAAGGCTAACAATTCTGGGAAAAATCATTTCAAGTAAAATACATGTAATGATTCTAAGCATTGTATGAAAAGGAAATAGTAAACTAAGGTAAATTGAAGAAAAAAAAAGCTAAGATAAACCATGTAATCTCATTAAAGAGGAAAAACAAAACATAATTATTCTCCTCAGAAATCTCCCCTTAGTTGGGGGGAGTGGCTCAGTCGGTTAAGTGACCGACTTTTGGCTCAGGTCATGATCTCAAGTCATGACCTCAGGGTCCTGGGACAGAGTCCGGCTCCGTGCTCAGCAGGGAATCTGCTTAAGAATTCTCTCTCTCCCTCTCCTTCTGCCCCTCCCCCCACTCATGAAGATCTCTCTCTCTCTCTCTCTCAAATAAATTTGTTTTTTTTTTTTTTTAAAGAAAGAAATCTTCCTTTCACCCTTACCCAGTTTCTTCATGTAAAAAAGTAACACACAGTTCCTTGGAAGAAAATATCTGAAAAACATGTTCCCGAATATGATGGTCTCAACTTCCTTCTCGGTCTATTCCTCTCAGTCTAACTCATAACTCTGAGTATATGTGGTGGTAATGGCAATCCATGGAGACTCACTTGATTAGATAGTCAGTGGACCCATCTGCTTCCATGCATACACGGTAGTCTTGCAGGTTTGTATATTTTCTGCAACCGTAACTTTCAAGCATGCACAGGTCTGATAAACTATCTCAAAATCATTTTTAAATTTTCTATTCTCAATATGATGAGCTTTTTCCTTTCCTAATCTATTAAATAGTTACACTTCTTCTCTGAACTCCACTGTCTTTTTAGAGAACTGTAGATTTAACTTTGATCTTTTGGATCAGCACAATTTTAAGTGGACTTCACAAATAGTTAAAATCCATTCTCTTTCTTTTCTCTTTCTTTGGGCATTTCCCCCCATCCTTGTAGGGGGTTTCTAAAGCCACTGGATACCTTTAATTTTATTTAGGTATCTTGGATCTCTCAGTAGGAAAAAAGAAAGCTTTCCACTGAAAATAAATCAAAATACTGGGTGGGCTTGTAAAGTTCCAAAATTACTTTTAAGTCATATTTAGCTGCCAAAATTGATATAACTTATCAGCTTGAATTTTTAGTGCAAAGAAATTTCCAATTATTTGAACCAACTTTTTAGAGTAAACAAGGATATGACTCCTTTCTACATTCAGCAAATTTTTAATACTGTGTTTCTTTGACTAATTTTTATCTGGCTAGGTGAAAAGTACAATTAATATGTTATGTGATTAGAGAAAGATTAATGAACTAATGGGAGAACTGATTCCATCTGAACTTAGTGCTATTATAGTATGGAATGCCTTAAATTTCAATGCCTTTATTCAATGTCTTAAATTTAAGGTAGAACTCATGAACAGTAACCAATAACAAAGGCTCAAATTTTTAACATGTAATAGTTCTAATTCATTAACACATTATTTAATGAACTATGCTTTACTGTGCAAATGCAAAAATATTCTTAAACTACATTCATTAAGTCTGATTGTTCAATATTCAATACTTTTATAAAAGATCCCATTACAGTGACTACTAGGATTACATAGGAGGGGAAAAATTATTCACATTTCATTTGATAGGAACCAAGAAATATGTATAATTTCATAAGAAATTTTGCTTGTTATTTAAGTGGCCCTTCATCTTAACTTCAAAATTGTCAGATTTTACATATTTGCTAAAATATTTGATTTTATTTCAGTAAGCTTCATCTCTTCTTTCTAAATACAACCCACACAGAGCGCATTTCTTACCAAAACCTTTCCTGTCTGCTGCCCATGGAGTGATTGACTTATTCTCTGTGCTGGATCTGACAGAGTACACTTTTCTTTTTCTTTTTCTTTTTTTTTTTTTAAAGATTTTATTTATTTATTTGACAGAGAGAGACAGCGAGAGAAGGAACACAAGCAGGCGGAGAGGGAAAGGGAGAAGCAGGCTCCCCGCTGAGCAGGGAGCCCGATGCGGCGCTCGATCCCAGGACCCTGGGATCGCGACCTGAGCTGAAGGCAGACGCTTAACGACTGAGCCACCCAGGCGCCCCCCAGAGTACACTTTCCAATGGGAGATCATACCTTATTGTTTTATAATTATAATTTATGTCTGCCTTCTCTTTTAAAATAATGGATTCATAAGTGGACGAACACCTTTGTTTCATCTTTTTCACACCAACTACTTGACACTTTACCTAGCATGCAGAAGATGAAGTAGAATGTAAATTTCCACTAACCAATAAATTTCACAAGAACAGGACTTTTTTGTTGCTTTTTGTCGTTTTCATTGCTGTGATCTCCCAGAAACTACCTGGCACAGAGGAAATACTCAATTAAAAAATATTCATTGAACTAATAAAAGTTCTACTGAATTTGTATTAGTATATTTAATTAGCTTATTTCAGTTATTTATTTGATTTTAATTGGATCCTGAAGTGTCTAATCACAAAAATTATTTGCCTTTCTATTATTTACTATGAATTGTATTAGTGTATAAAATATTTTCCGACTTTGAGTTTAGACCTCAACACACATTTCAGTCATGAAAGTAAAAAAAAAAGAATCAAATCTGCAACATCAAATTATAAGCCATTCCAACACGATCCCTGTTTAACACATGTGCATTACATCTCCCAAGTCTGGAACTATCATCAGAAGATTTAACCAAACTGTGTTTGAATCTTAACACTGAAAATGGGGTGGAAACATTGCTGTACAGTCTCACTCATGATATTTCTGGCACTATTTAGGTCATTTCATGCCAAATAATTGCAAGAGGCCACGTTAGATTTCAGAAGTGCTATCTCGTGCCAGGAATAGGAAGATAAGTGAACATGATGAAACTCTCACAGGTTAACAATAATTACAACAATGTATTTTTCAAGCCCTCTCTTTGGCAATCTCCTGTTTCCAGTCTATAATTTTAATTGCTCCATTCATATTGAATTAAATGTGAACTGGTAAAATTTAACTTGTTTATTTAAAAGAGCACTGGACTGTGAAAATCAAGAGACCCAGGTTCATGTACCAATTGAATCATTAACAAGCTGCGCGTCTTTGGCAAGTCACCCCTGTTTCCTTACTCTTAGGATCCCAAAATGAAGAAACAGGAGATCTAGCTGTATGATGTTTGAAGTCCCTTCAAGCTCTAAAATTCTAAGATCCTTTTGACTTATCCCCAAACTTTGGTATTTCCGAATTTTCGCTCATATCATTATGCTTCATTGTTCTTTCTTTAACTTAGAATACCCTCTTTTCTCTCCTTGCCTTTTCAAATCTTGGTGGCTTTTCAAGACCCAAGCTATTTCAAATTTCCAACAACAATCCTTTCCTGACTGCTTATGTTCTCAATGATTTTTCTTCCCTCTGATCTCTTATGTGATTTACTGTGGACATTTTAATAGCCACATTAATACACTATTGGATATGTTAGTGTATTTTTTTTAATGTTCAACAGTATTGTGTATATATTAGTCTTACATCTCCAAGTAGATTATGATCCTTTTGTGGGAGAGATAATGGCTATGCTTCTTTTGAATGCCGTAAGGCTTTTAGTAGTCTTCCAGGTATTCACTAGTTGTTGTTTTAAGAAACACTGATTGCTTAATTGATTATAGAAGGAAACCTGAAATATTTGTGCAATTGAAAAAACTCCACAATTAAAACTCCATAGTTTAAGCTTTTTGCATAAAATTCTTAAGCAAGATATGACTAAATTTCCCATTCTATTGGTAATGGTGGTATTTGAAGGGCCTTTCATTCCCTGATTTATGTACCTTGTTGTTTCTGAGAATCAGTTTTGTTTATGGATGTGCAAAAGGCTTTTGGTGAGACCCCTGTGTGTGTTCAAGTACTGGGAAATTATACCATCCCAGATGATTCATTTTGGCTAAAAGATTTCTTCATATGGCCTAAGGAATGAGAACAGATTTTAGTACCATCTTTGTCAGGAGATCCCTGGGTGATAAAACTAATAAATTATTATTATGTCTGTGCTCAGTTTTCCTATTACATACTAAACTCAGTGTTGTTCTCCTGACTTACTTCACAGATTAGATGAAGATAAAACAAGAAAATTAAAATTAAAACAAGAAAATTATGCTCTCTCTCTCTCAAATAAATAAATAAATAAAATCTTTTAAAACTGCTAGAATATCAGTACTTTCAGCTTGCTTTTTCTACCCTCAGTTTAGCTGCCCTCCTTATCAATCGCACTGGGATTTTTTTCAAATTTGGTAGGAAAGAGTCTGAGAAAAGAATTGATACATGAATCTGGGATTTTGCTTTCTCTGTAGAATAGCCAGAAACAATGGATATGAGCACCATCTAAAATGCCAGTGTCAAAATAACTTAGATTTAAAAAATTATCTTTCTATTTTCTGAAAAAAAAGTTTTCTCCATAAAATATCTCTAACATAGTGTACTTCTTATTTATGGAAATGTATGACTTTTCTACAATGGATAAATTTGCTAAAGAATGTGCCTGAAGATTATAGCAAAGCCTATTTCTTATTAAGTTCCTCAGTGTCATAATAGATTGTTAAGATATGTGTGAGTGTCCATTAGTATGTGTTACATTAATAATATAGTTCTTTACTGAGGTAATTTATAAAGAAACTATAAAACTTTATGGAAGAAGACTACAATTACACAGTTCTGATAAACATTAAATAAAAATGTCAGCAGAGAACAAGTGAATGAATTGTCTTGGGTTTTCTCTTGAGAAAGTCTACTTAACTTTCCATTAGTTATCTGTTAATTTGATCTCTTCTAGTTTGTTCAGTTTTAATATGTCTTATTTTATGTTCTTGAATGCTCATTCCTTTTTTATCTCCTTTTCCTTTTTCTTTCTTTTGGCTTATTATTTATATTAATTAAGGGCTAATTTTAATTTAATAAGGGCCATTAATTACATCATTTAATCTTCACAATAGAGCTCTGAGATAAGTAACATTACTATCTTTATTTAACTAAAGACAAAAATTAAGTTTTAATAAGAAACTCACCTAAGTCCACATAGTAAGCAAATGGCCATGTCACTAACAAAATCCAGGTCTCTTTGAATCCAGAGTGGATGCTTTTAACTGTAATCCGTTCTGCTCTTGTCTCACTAGCATTATGTTTATTGGATCTTAATTTTTATTCCTTAAAGAAGTTCTTGATCATTGATCATTGGAAATAATTTTCACACCTGAAATTTACAATCAGAAGAAAAATTTTTACTTTGGTTAGTATATTTGTTTCTATATCAATATTTAAACCTCATTAGATAATAATATACATCAGAAATATTTAGAGAATTTTAATGTAATCATAGAACATATATTTTTCATCATATAACTCTCTACACACAGACACATAACAAGGCAGATTGCTTGGTTTTCAATAAAGTCATTCACTCGTTCATTCATTTAAGCAAATTCTTTGTCAAGGTCATAAAAAAAAAACAAGAAAAGACTGAGAAGCTATCATAGATCTGAGAAGACTGAAGAGACATGAGGACTAAATGCCACGTGGTAAATCTTGGATTAGATCCTGAAACAGAAAAAAAAAATTAGTGGAAAAACTGGTAAAATTCTTAACAGTATTACTAAAGTTAGTGGGATAGTATTGACCAAAGCACCAAGGTATGTATTATGTTTACATTAAGGAAAGCTGAGCAGAAGCTGTGCAGGAACTCCCTCAACCATCTTTGCAATCTTTGTGTATATTTCAAGCTACTCAAAATAAAAAGTTTAAAGTTTAAAAACATGCTTTATTGAGTATCTATTATGTGCTATATGATGTTAAGGAAGAGTCCGGAGAGAAAATTAATTCAGCTCCTGACCTCATTGAGTTACAGTCTAATTAGATTAGGAGTTCTGACTGTAAAACAACAGAACATTCCTTTATAATGATGTCCATAGAGAACAGATGGGTATAAAGGAGGGTAGAAATCAACTCCACTTGTCCAAGATAAAGGAAAATACATAGAGATCCAGAAAATTCTTCACAAATTTATCATATTATCTAAATTTTAGTGGAGCCAATGAAAATGGATACTATTTAGAAGCCAATATTGCTTCCTATCCTAAGGATAATCTTGAAAAATTTATGTGAACTGAGTATTTCTCCTTGTGACTAACATGTAAGATAGGTAGTTATACAGAATAATAGTTACAGAGATATAATAGATATGGATATAAAATTTTCCTTAACTCTTTACTAAGATATTTTTGTCAAATTAGTGGTAGTCTATTTTATTCTAGACATTAATAGTATCTAATTAGCGAGAGACCCAAGAGAATAGTTGTAATATATTAAACATTTCAATTAGTAGTAGACAGTATAGATAACAATTCTCTAACAGAACAAGATTCTATATAATCTTGTAGTTAGATTGTAGAAATATTCTACTTTTTTTTAAGAAACAAGGACTTATACTTTGACTTTTCTCAGCCTTGTTTATAATACCATCTTTCAATTCCAGATAGGAAATTTTTTCTTTTTTTTTTTTTTAAGTAATCTTTACACCCAATGTGGGGCCTGAACTCAGAACTCAAGATCAAGAGTCGCATGCTCTACCAACTGAACCCAACAGGCACCTAGAAATTTTTATCTTAATATTCTTCTCAACTATTCAATTACATTTGCTACATTGAACAGAGTTATGAAAGCAAGTGTAGTAATTGGTTTGATAAGAGGTTTATGTTAATGTTGATAAATATAATATACTTGAGAGAATAATTATAAACCAATTATAGGATCTATTTTTGTAACTAATCATTTAGAAACCCATTAACAGAAGGTTCTCTGAAAAGAAGAAATACTGTGCATGTCACTATATGTTTGGGTATTATAAATATAGGATTGGAAAGGCTTTGTGAACATTTAAATACATTTTAACCAACATCCTGCAGTCCATTTTCTATCAGTAAAATACCTTGGAGTTTACACTTGTAGAGTTTCAAGAAATCCAGATGGACCACATTACCATTTGGCTTCTCTGAGCACTATGAAAACATGACTGTGTTTCTCACAAAAGTATACAGTTTTATATTAGTGTTAAGTGCTGCAGTATCTTTAAGCTTTTAACTTATTTGACCTGTTCAAAACAGAATATTCCATTTTGTTGTCATTTGAGAGTTATGACTCATGATGATAGTGGTCAGTTTGCCAGTCAGTAATGGGATTATTTACAAATATACAATCAATAGCATCATGCTGCCATCTTAGGTATGTAAAGCTGATTTTTTTTTGACACAGCGTCAGAATTATGTGAACTTTCATTTGTTTTCCTGGCAGTGGTAATAAATTTGGCTCAGTCCATCTACATTTTGTTTTCTAGTCCTTCATATGACCTGTGTCTTCCATTTGCATTTTAGTTGTCGGAGTTCTCAGATACAATAAATCCCAGTACAGTGAAATAATAAAGTTTGCTTTTGGTTTACCAGCCCCTACTTTCTCTACCTTTTGTCTCTCTTGTTTACTCAACCTTTAGATATTCTCTCAAGAAATGTTCTCATGGTAGTAACTGATGACCTCATTTACATTTCAGCATAACAAACAAAAGCATGTCAGTTTTTCCCAGTGATATTTTCTGTTTTGGCAGTTGAAAATGTATTTAAGAAAAGGAGACAAGATATTACCTCTATAATATCAGCTACAAATAGGCCTATAATGAGGTCTTCTTGAAAGGAAAGGTAAACATTTCCATTAACCTAATATGGGTGATTTGTATGGATGTTTACCTCCCAGTTTGCTGGGAAATGATTCACTTCACTCCTGTTCTTGTGGCATAATTAGGAAAAAGAGTCCCATTTCATTCTCAAAAATGTCCCAATTTAGATATGAAATGATATAGTTATTTAGCCATATAAAAGTGCTAGCACACAAAGGGACCCAGACTTTGCCCACAATAGGATAGAGTGAGGAACAGATGCATGAAAAGACAGATTAATTAATGTGCATCTTTTTGAATTCTTCTTTTTGACTATTTAATAATCCTGCAATTATTGATAATAAGTTATGATACTTTTTTTCTTTGTTTAAGTCTTTACTTACCTCTATTGCCTTAAGTGAACGGAAGGCCAGATTCAATGTCACACTGTAGAAAAGGCAAAGTCAGCATATATTTTCTGGTAAAAAATCCCATATCTGATATCTGTTTCAAATCTTTGTAGGTGAGGTGAGTATGGAGATGATGTTAAAAAGACTGTATTTGGCTCAAGATCCAAGCCCCAGTATAAAACTAAAAATTGCAGGTGCTCCAGCAAGACTGAAAAGCTTTATCTGTTCCAAAGAAATTGAGTGATATCACATTTGTCATTATTTCAAAAAATGTAGTCTTAAAAAGTGCAGAAAGAAACATACAGAACCAATTAATAAAATCCTTGGAGGAGTGGAACGGTTCAGAAAATCTGTAATGTAATATACTTTCAAAGCGTGCTATTTTGGTCACTGGTCTAATTACATTCACAATGCACATCATGTTTCTGCAGCACATCCGTGACAAAGCCACCAAGCCAGTGGCTGACAGTTTCCAAAGGCAGTTCAGATATCAGAATGGCAATGGCAAATTTATACTGTTGCACACATTAGTTAGTTGGGTCACACATTTCACAGGAGTCAGAGTATATTTTGTAAGGCTATCGCTGGGGGCCTCTTCACTGACTCTTTCTCACTGTTCAGATATTTCTCTTTACGCGAATACCATTGATCACACAATGAGATGTAAATTTGTAACTGAGAAAAAAATCAGGTGTAGGAAGGTTTATTTAACTTTCGTTTAAACTTCATGACAAGGCAAGCCCCCCAAATACCAGAGTAATTTTAGAGAAAATCATGCACACTGCCAAATAGAGCAAGATGGGGGAAAAGCGTATGCTTCCATTTAGATCCACATCAGCAATAAACACACCTCAAATGAAATTTCTTAATGATGAAAATAAAAATTAGTAATGAGTATTTTTCTATCTGTTGCTGATGACTCATTATAAACACAGCTAGCTAAGTCATAAGCAGCAAAACAGAAACCCTTGAGCCAGATCTAGTGATTTATTTTTTTAAATATCATTCAATATATACTTAAAAATTGGAGTTTTCATATAAATGTATGATTTAAAAAAAATCTGTATCGTTCCTTAGACAGGATGTGTTTCCTTCAATTAAAAATAATCCTTTACGCTTCTTACCATTCTTATACTTGATCTTTTTTGTGTCTGTATAGTTTATCTGTCTGCACTGAACATAGGCAGTCAGCACTCAGCACAGGGCCCTCAGGGCCCTCCTTGACTATATTGGCTAAAAAACTTTTTAAAAAATTACTTTCCCATCCTTTTTTGCAACTACAGAGGCTGGGAAACTTAAAATCTACTTTCCCATAGTTTCTTAGAAGTAAGTTCTGGATGTGACTTTGCTTCTAGCAACTGATAAACTAGGGTTAGTTTTGGAAGACAGAGGTAAGGTATTTCTGTCTCCAAGAGTGTCCTTGGAGATGTTAAGTGTTTAGTAGCAGTTATGCTAATGGACCCAGCATTCCGTGTCTGGTAGCCTGCTGCCAAGAGATAGTTGTAGAAGCCTAGATGTTAGCCGCAGGAGTTTGCTGAGCCCTGGACCACAATTATGAATTGACTATTGGAAGAGCAGTCCCGTGGCTCCAGCTTCTCGTCATTCCATGATGGTGTAAGGGAGGACCTAATTCTCTACTATCAATCTCTCTCTCTCTCTTTTTTTTTTGCTTGTAATAACTAGAAAGATTTCTATTTCCTGTGCTAGCACAGTCCCTTTTAGAAATCCCTGTTCTTATTTTTTTTTAAGATTTTATTTATTTATTTGACAGAGAGAGAGAGAGCACAAGAAGGCAGAGCAACAGGCAGAGGGAGAGGGAGAAGCAGGCTCCGCACTGAGCAGAGAGCCCGATGCAGGACTCGATCCCAGGACCCTGGGATCATGACCTGAGCTGAAGGCAGATGCTTAACTGAGCCACCCAGGCATCCCAGGAATCCTTCTTCTATATTTAAAACCAAGTCACTCTTAGCTGATGTTTATTTTGGAAGAATTGTAGAATTATCACTCTTACTCATAGAAATGTAATTAAACTGATGTTCATTGTCCCATGAAAAAATGTAATGGGACATTTTAGGTAACCTGCACTGCTCCAATATCCATTATAAAGTAAATACAAATACTTTTGAGTCAGAAGTAAGAGATTGGAAGGAGCAAGAGCAGTCAAAGAAGAGTATCAAAGGCTCACTGGCTTCATGGATTCAGATAGCCTCAACCAGTATCTGCTGGCAGGAAAAAGGAAAGGATGCCAAGGACCACCTTCCCCCAGACAGGGGAATTCACTGTGATGGAATAAAAAGTCTGTATTCAGGATTTAGACTCTTAGTAGGAAGGCCCATCCTGAAGCAAAGATGTTGAGGCTCATTACCTGTACTTCGAATCCAACACAGACACTCTAACATGGTGGGCATGCTCTGGGGACAATGGCTAAGGACACAGGGGTCAAGTGAGACTCCACTTCCAGGTGTTGATGTACAAAGGCTCCCATAGAGTGGCCAATTCAGTGAAAACGGAGAGGGACATTAGCTTCCTGCTAAACTACCTAGCTATTGCTGGCGCCAGTTTTCATATGACAATATTGAAACCCTAAGCTACGAAGTAGGTCTTGTTGGCTCCATAATGTCTTTGTCTGGGGACCTAGGATAATTATTTTCTCCCCAATTCTCTCCTTAGCACTTTTGTCTATCTAAGACTTAAATGCTTAGGTTAAATACTTACATTCAAGCAGCCTAATTCCAGTCTATGTGACTTCTTTCAAGCCACTGCAGGAGTCTCACGTAGGTCTCCTACCCACGGTGTCTTCCCAGAATCGCATACCTCTAGCAGATTAACCATCCGACTTCCAAAGGATTCCACTGAGTTTCTGTCATCCTTAAACATGAACACTGGCACTCTACAATGCAGAATGGAAGTGTTTATGAAAAACTATTTGCAGGCGCCTGGGTGGCTCAGTCGTTAAGTGTCTGCTTTCAGCTCAGGTCATGATCCCAGGGTCCTGGGATCGAGTCCCACATCGGGCTCCCTGCTCAGCAGGAAGCCTGCTTCTCCCTCTCCCACTCCCCCTGCTTGTGTTCCTGCTCTCGCTGTCTCTGTCTCTGTCAAATAAATAAATAAAATCTTTAAAAAAAAAAACTCTTTGCAACTTAAACATGCATATGTCAAGAGCAATTTCCTCAAAAGAAGTAATAATACAAGAACCCTATTTTTTTCCAGTGTGCTGGCAGCAGTAACCAGTGATTTGTCTCTATAATTACCATAGGAGATGCTGAAGCATGAAGCTCTTCACCCCACAAGGAGAAAGACTTAATGTCATATGTGGCATAGTCAAGAGAGAAAAAGCTGCTGCCGGGTAGCATCACAGAGGGCAGGTCATGAAGGCAAAGATTCTCTAGAGCCACACGCCCCGAGAAAGGTCAGTAGTCCAAGTGGAGATATTTTGTGACTTCCAGACACTTAAGCTTTTCATTAAAAAGGAGGCCTCTGCGACATATAAGACAGTATCCATATGGCAAACAACTAAGCTTAAAATTGCAGTAAAGATGCACACAATGCAGCAAGCATAAAGGTAATAAAAAATATGAGGAACTCTGCTAGTGAAGATAAGATGTTATTCTTACCCCAGTAAGGACTTCGTCCATCTGTTCCTATTGGGCTGCCATGCGGTCAGCGTACAATGGCACTCTGGCAAAATGGTGGCACAAATTATTCTAAGAAGTTATGTTCATATGTTGATTCGAATTTTATTCTTTTTTCTTTTTTTTTAAGATCTTATTTATTTATTTGTCAGAGAGATAGACAGAGAGAGAGTGAGCACAAGCAGGGGAGTGACAAGCAGAGGGAGAGGGAGAAGTAGACTCTCCGCTGAGCAGGAAACCTGATGCAGGGCTCAACTCCAGGACTCTGGGATCATGACCTGAGCGGAAAGCAGACGCTTAACCTACTGAGCCACCCAGGCATCCCTGTTGACTAGAATTTTAAATAAGAAGTATGCAACAAGGCCCACTGACATAGACCAAAAATTTCACATTAAATGTCATATATATGAATTAAAAAGCCTCTGTAATATTCACTTGCCTAGCCATTCTCCTCAAAGTCTATAAGCTGTTTTCTACACCTTCAATATGTTTACCCGTCTCAGTGCATTTGGTCCTGCTCCTACCCTAACATCAAGTCAGTACGTTCTGAAAACATAATCATCTATTATTTGCCATTATGTGATTCTGTATAGACAACAATAAATAGGAACATCCCCTGCTGTCATATTCATAGGCTCCTATTCAAGTGGGAGAGAGAGAAACGTAAGCACACGATTGCAATATAATATAGCACATGCAACTACACAAGCACGAGCAAGGTAAAGAAAAGTAGGCAAAGTTGTGATTCAGTCTTACTGCACCACGCCAGCAAACAGGGCAGAACATCTTCCATATGCTTCCATACATTTACAACCGTTTTTGCAGTCAGTTTGAGGCCATATGACTATGCCTGCTTGTGGGCTGTATGTCACTTAAAAGAAAGTCTTCCTCCTCCCTCTCTTCTCTTTGGTAATGACCACGAAGGCCTTATGGAGATTGCAGAGCCATAGAATAGAAGCAGCCAGAACTCTGAGTTTATTGGAAGGAGAGGTCTTCCAGAGATTGAGGAATCAACTTTGTCTTGTCAAGCTCATGAAGTTTTATGTGTTTATTATAGCAACTAACATTTACTATTTTGGCCATACCAGAGAGAAATAATTTGCCTGGTCAGCTTAGTTAAATATTACAGCTTGGTACTGGGAATATAAAATTGGTACTGGGAATATAAAAGATTTTGATGGGAGTCACAGATGAGAGTCATCAACTAGCATAGTCATAGAAAATAGTACATATGTATATGAAGACATACAGTTTTGAAACAATCTTCAATATTGGGTATTGCTAAAATATAAGATTTGATAGTCACATATCAATTGGCAGGATGGGAGAGATAAGATCCTCACATATCTTCAAGAATTTTTTTTAAATCATCAGGTTCAAAAATGAGGCATTAAGGGTTTTTTATAGGGAGGCAAAACCATGGCCAAGTTTGTGTCTTTTAAAAAGGTTCATCTGGTAGCAGAATGGAGAATATTATAAAAGAGGTTTGGCAGATAAGTTAAAAATCTGTTACATTAGTCTGGGTAGAAAATAAGACCCTGAGCAAAAGCAGAGACACAAAAGTAGCAAGTTTTAATCTAATGATGATTAACAAGGAAAAATCTGAAGTGCTGAAGTAATTATTATAAACAGGAGAGTTAGGGTGAAAGAAGAATCAGAGTTTGGTTCCTAATTTCTGGCAGATGGATCATGGCACCACTAACTAAGAAGTTATATAGAAGAAAACAGACTTGAAAGCAAAATAATGAGCCTAGGGCATAATGAGTTTGCAAATTTCCAGGAAATAGAAATATGAGTAAGAAAACTCGGGGGTAATGGCTAGAAATACAGACTTCTCACGCAACTCTGTGAACTTAGTAAGAACTCAATATAGCTGTTTTTCTTTCTTTTTTAAAAACAAGTTATTCGTGGTAGGAAATTTGAGAAGTAGGCCAATGATTAGAAAAATATTATTTGTTAATAAACTAAGTAGCAAAAATTTTGATGATGTTACATTGAGAAGAAACATGCAGGGGCATCTGGGTGGCTCAGCAGGTTAAGTATCTGCCTTTGGCTCAGGTCATGATCCCAGAGTCCTGGGATTGAACCCTGTGTTGGGCTCTCTGCTCAGCGGGGAGTCTGCTTCTCCCTCTCCCTCTGCCCCTCACCCCACTCGTGCTGTCTCTCTCTCTCTCTCTCCCCCTCTCAAATAAATAAAATCTTAAAAGAAAAAGAAAAGAAACATGCAAATGCCCTAAGAAGATTTGAGATTTCCAAAGAATTTCTGAAGGAATGACAACCATGCCCTGGTTGAATGTCGTTCAGTCTCAGCAGTGGAATCCATTTGCTGAAGAACTATTTCTACACGTACCTGAAAATGTACTAGGAAGGAACAGATAATTATTTCTGAAAAATAAGTAAAAAAAGGGAAAAGTATGAAGCAGAGAGGACAGAGGAATTAAAAGAAAAAAACAAGTTTTTCTATAAAATCTTGTGAAAAATTCTCCACTGCAATATTTGAGATGATTGACGGAAGGAAATGAAAGAAAATAAAAGTTTGCTGACAAAAAGAGGAATTCACTTCCACCGAACCTGCCACGGTGACATTTCCCCGGTCCATACATGATGTACTTTCTTATGCTGTTTGCCAGGTAGGTGGATGCTTCCCGGTGGCACCTCCACTATTTTACAAGGTATTAATGTCATCCTGGTGTCCAAAACCCGTCAATGTCACTAAAGGTTTTCCCCACGAGAGTTGCCATAGCACAGCTGTCAAAAACGCAGCCACTAAGTTTAAATAATCAGTATGACATTTTACAAATGAGTAAAAGCCAAGAGACTCAAAGTTTAGAAAGTTTATCCTGAACTAACATTCTTAATTTTCTCAAAGCTTTAAAGCCAAAAGGGAAGGAAAAAAACCCAAGGAGCTGGTAAAATTTTTGAAGTTGTCTCAGCATAGTTTTCTGTAACTAATTACCTTTTTAAAATGACTTTTTGCAAAACTAATATAATATTTTATAAGGAGCAGACTCTGAAGGCAGCCCTGTCAAATGGTCAAAATCTTGGCCTGCCTATACCTGGCCTTGGTTGTTTTCCTGTGTGACCTTCTGAAGTTGCTTAACTTTTCTATTTCCTCCTCTGTGAAAAGATAATAAAAACACTCATTTACCCCTAGAACTCTGGTGGAAGTCAGTTAATGAATTAGAAAAAGTTATTCTGAAAATTATAAAAGCGCTTCATAAAATCCAATTATCAGTCTTACTTTCAGAGCTCTATTTTTTTCTCAAGGGCATTTGCACTAAACTAGATGCAACATATGCATAATTAAGCTGTTATGTTTCTTCTTATGTGCAACCAGATGTGTTAGCAAATGTTTGGAACTAAGCAAGCGGAGGATTTTTTTTCATGTATATTCTTCAAGACATAAAATATTATTTCGCTCAAAAGCAGCTACGAGAAATGAACAGTATGCTCCATGGTGTCTCTATTGAGAAACATTTATGATGAAAATGAGGATTACTTTCACTGATTCTAGAACAACACGTTTTTATATCTCTGGAATTGAGACAGTTTATAACTGTTGGCATTTCATAATTTATTGACAACGCTTTTTGCTTTTCTTTGTATAGGAAATAGTATATCTTAGATGAGATGAAAATATGTACAAGTTTTTGAATAGTGCTTTCAAAATGACTTCTTTGTGAATTCAAAGTGAAATGTTACTCAGTCAGCAAAATAAAGATCTTTTCTTTATTCTATAAATACAGAAATTCAAGATCAGAGCTACTAAGAGCAAACGTGTGTTAGTTCATGCCTTCAAAAGAGATGCCAAGATGGAATTAGATATAGATTTAATGGGGGAGAGACGGGAAAATGCTGGAGCGCCCTCAGACTCTGATGCTGATCTTACTCCTGTGTGAGAAGAGGGAGGAATAAGAAGTATATTTCAAGAGTCTGTTACTGCAGCTGGGCTGGTGGGAAATCATGAGGCTAAGTCTCTGGATGGAGAAGTTCCAAGTCTCACCACAGTGGGCCTGCCTTAGCACCATGCTGAGTTTCATTACTGGCTGAGAGCTACCTGAGAGGGGAATGGCCTTGGCATGACTGGTGCCGTGACTGTGGTGGTAGATCCAGAGGGGCAGTAGGTAGGATCTTCCATCAACTGTGCTCTCCACAGCTGGAAAGATTAGCTGTGTATTTTCATGGCCAGCACCCATGGTTTAGGCACTACAGCTCATAAGGACTAGAACTACCTCCTTTCTATTATGAAATCTTTTTATTTTTTTTCATAACTAAGAAAAAAATGTACTCCATTAATAAGTTACGTTTTTGTATCACATATGAGTTTTTATTTCCCAGATGTTAAAGTTTGCTAGCATGGAAAGCCTACTAATTTAGTCTTACAGAACACAAAATGAAAAAGTTGCTCCATGTTTTCAGCATTCACACTGGGGTACTTAGTTGCATATTTTATCCCTGACCCACAATCCTCTCATGTATTTATTAGCAGTGTTGTGAAAAGGTAAAAAGTAAAGAACACCAGCTGAGGATTCAGGAAACCTTAGTACTTGTCTTTTCTTTGCCCTGAATTCTTCCTTCCTTCCTTCCTTCCAGCCTTCCTTCGTTCCTTCCTTTGTTCCTTCCTTCCTTCCTCCCTCTCTTCTCTTTCTCTCTCTCTCTCTGGCTCTCTTTCCCTGTCTTCCCCACTTTCTCTCTTTTTCTCTCTCCTAATGACCTCTGGCAAATCATTCAGCCTCTCTCAGTTACAATTTCTTTATAAATAAAGTGAATAATAGCATTTGAAATAGTTAACCTGTGAAAATATGTTCAATTAACTGACTAAATAATTTAGAGATAATTCTAGGTCAGGATTAACAATACCAATGGAACTTGGATTTCTGTAGGAAATGCTAAATTGGACCAGTGTAAGGGAACACACCAGGCTGATTCTGTTACTTTCAATTCAAGCCAGATCTGTGGTTTTCTAAAGCAAACTTGAGTTATGCTCATATTCTAAGGACACATCCACTGGTGGCATTGCCTACTAATAACACTGGATTTGCACAAACTGTTATGTTTCTGAAAGGGAAATATGCCTCTAATCTGTGGTTTTTAAAATATATGTATAAAATGTGGAATAACAGAAACTGATCCAAAGAACATGGTTTCTTATAGTTTCAAGATGGATTTTTGGAAAAGCCCATTAATTCTTTCAAGGTAGCTCTATGGACTAAGGCTACAAGTATATTGTGTAAGACAACAGTAGAAAACAGCTGAAAAGAGTGAATGGATTGAAAAACAAGTTAAATTATGCCTCTGAGTTCTGGTTTTAAGACTGTATCTTTTGAACATATTTTCATAATTTATAACTGAATTAGATAATATTGTGATGAGGATGTAAATAATATGAGTTTATATTTCAAGTAAGATATTTTCATTTTGATTCAGACAGTATATTACATAAACCACCTTTCTTGATGAACAGACTAAAATAATTGAAATAAGTGGAATAAATGACTCTATTAATTACCATCCCCATTGAAATGGATAGCAAATTTAGTGCCAGTAACCAAATCACAATGACTATATATTCAGAAAACTTCTTTTCTTTCTCTCTCTTTTTTTAAGGATTTTATTTATTTATTTGACAGAGAGAGAGCACAAGTAGGCAGGCTGCAGGCAGAGGGAAAGGGAGAAGCAGGCTCCCCGCTGAGCAGGGAGCCTAATGCCTGACCCGATCCCAGGATTCTGGGATCATGACCTGAGCCGAAGGCAGACGCTTAACCAACGGAGCCACCCAGGCGCCCCTAAAAAACTTCTTTTCTTTCTTAGCAAAACTAAATAAAATTGAAGAAGTCCTAAGGTTCAATAAGGTAAAAGTGAAATGTACATATGCCATTCCAAACAGTCAAATTAAGAGCCATAGAAGAAAGGAGCAGTTAGATGTTTACAATTGAACAGTTACAATTTGTATGGAAGTTAATTTTATGTATTTTACTTGCTTTTTTAGGTGTAATTTACATATGAAAATCACCCTTTTAAGTATATAATTCCATTAGTTTTGACAAATGTATTCAAAAAACAATAAGCGCAATCAGGATCTAGAACATTTCTGTCAACCCAGCGGTTTCCTCTTTTCCCTTACCCTCTCCTCAGCCCCAGGCAAATACTCATCTGCTTTCTCATCGCTATGGTTTTGCTTTTTCTAAAAGTTCTTAATAATGGCACATAGAATGTAGCCGTTTGGGCTAGTTTTGTTCACTTAACATAATGCTACTAAAACGTACTTAGGTCATCTAATAGCAGGGTACTCTCTTTCTGAGGATTATTCTATCATAGGTTGTATCACAATTTGTTTATCCATTCTCCAGTTGATGGACATTTGCAGTGTTTCCAGTTTTAGGTTATAATGAGGAAAGCTGCTATGAATATTTAGAGCAATTCTTTGTGTGAACATCATATTTTCATTCCTCTTGAGTAAATAGCTAGGAGAAGGACTTCTACGTTCTATGATAACTGTGTACTTAACTTTATAATAGGTCAATAGCTTTCCAAAGTAGCAGTCTCTTATTGCATGCCCACCAGGGTTGTATAAAATTTTCAGTCGTTCCTTATCTTCACCATACTTGGTATTATCAGTCTTTTTGTAATTCTAGCAATTCTGGTGGGTTTGAAATGCTCATTTGTGCTGTCCCAATGAATAATGAATGATGTTGAGGATTTTTCATGTGCTTCTTTGCCATGTGAATGAGTATCTTCTATTTTTGAAGTGTCTGGTCAAATCATTTCCCCTTTTTAAAAAAATCAGTATTTTTATCTTATTATATCACTTTAAGAATGAATTATATTCTGTATATATGTTTTTTATTGTTGATATGTTTTATAGATAGTAATGTGAATGGCGTGCCTTTTTGTCTTAATATATTGAGTGCATTTGAAACAGCAAAAGACTTAATTTTGATTATCCTATTCAATTTTTAAAAGTTTTTGATGTATGCTTTTTGTGTCATATTTAGGAAATATTTGCCTAATCCAGTATAATAAATATGTTCACCCATTTTCTTCTAAAAAATACATATCTTTAGTTCTCACTTTAAGTTTTATTATTCACTTCACATTTACAAAATTTTTGAATAATCTCTGATTTTTTAGTACATGGATAACCAATTGTTCCAATAAAATTTATTAAAAATATTATTTTTAGTAAACTTTTATTTCAGAAGTTTCAGGTTTATACAAATAATGCACAGTACAGAGAGTCCTTGTATACCCCACACTCAGTCTTCATTATTATTGACATCTTATAGTAGTATGGCACATTTGTCCTAGTTAGTGAACCAATAATTGCATGCTATTACTAAAAAACCTCACACTTCTTTCAGCTTTCTTCAGTTTATCCCTAATTTCTTTATTCTGTTTCAGGATCTACTCAGGATACTACATTACATTAATAGCCATGTCACCATAGGCAACTCTTTTTTGTGACAGTTTATCACACTTTCCTTACTTTTGATGACCTTGACAATTTTGAGGATTGTTAGTTGGGCATTTTGTAGAATATTTCTCACGTGGTGTTTTCTCATGATTAGACTAGAGTTCTATGTTTTGGGGAGGAAAAACACAAAGACAAAGTACGATTCTCCTCTTATCACATCATATTAAGTGTATGGACTATCAATATGATTTATAATTAACCTTAACCTTGATTGCCTGGTCTGAGATTGTTTTTGCCAGATCTCTCCACTGCAAAGTTATTTTTTCCCTTCCCTTTCCATACCATTCTCTGGAAGAAAGACACTATGGAGCTTACATTTAGAGAGTGAGGAGATACATTCATGCCCTTAAGAATAGAGTATTGACATAAATTATTTGGAATTCTTCTGCATGGAGATTTGCCTATGTTATCCCACTTATTTACTTAATCATTTATTTACAGAAGTATGAACCCATGAATATTTACTTTAAACTTTGTTTTATAATCCAGTACTATTTTCTTTTTCTCAAATTGTTTCCACTGTGGTCATTGGGACCCATTTTGATTGGCAGATAGATCCCTTTGACATTCTACCATCCTTTTGGGGATGGTCACTTCCTTACTTTCTGGCACTGCAAGGTGTTCTAGGCTTATCCTGCATATTTCTTTCCTAGTTCTAGTTTCAGGCATTTCACTAAAGAGCCCAGGCTTCTTTTGTTAGAGAATGGACTTACCAACAAAATTCTAGGTGCCAAGTGTGATCATTGCTACCATGTATCATTGCTTCTTGGCCCTCTAAGCTGAAGAAATATATGTGTGTATACTAACCTGTGTGCATACACATATTTATAAATGTCTATGTGTAATAAAATACCTATCATCAGGCTAAATCTGAGTACACATTGATGTCTGAGCCATTATTACATGGATCATGCTAGCTTCCTACACTTTCTGATTTGAGTTTCCAATCCAATAAGCTCCTACCATCTAACATCCACTTATTTAATTGTTCAATTCCAGAACACATGCATGGTGTTTGCAGAATTGGTAACTGATACTCCACGGAAAACAAATTTTATCAACTAGTTTAGTGCATATCTACAGTTCTATTCGCCTTTAGGCTTATAGACTATACTTACTTCTAGAGATACTTAGATCAGCCCTTTTCTTTCACACCTTCCCGTGAGGCTATATCACTGAAGCATTGCAAGGATAGACACTATAGAAAGATGTTCTGATTTGCAAATCAGAATACCCACTAAAGGAGCTTTTATTTTTTATTTTTTGAGAGAGGAGAGAGAGAGAAAGGCGGGTCAGACGACTAACCAACTAAGCCACCCAGGTGCCCCAACACTCTTTTTACATACAAATTGTTTACATTTTTATAATGTCAAATTTGATTGTTGCTATTTTGGATTCTCTAGGTTTTATGCTATGCTTAGGAAAGACTTTTATACCCTCAACATAATAGTTTCCTAGTAGTTTAATGTTTTTAATTTTTACATTTAGGTCTTTAATCTATCAGTGAAGTTGGTAACATCTGTTCTTATTTCTACAATCATTTTGTTATGAAATAATTGATTAAATCAGGACCTTCAGAAAACTTTTTAAAAAATCTTATAATTAAATGTCATTTTATATGCATATAGCTTTCTGGCGCTAAAGTCACTCTACCTAAAATTCTGAAATCACTAGTTATTCATTGTTGTCAACCATTTAATGCTGTAAATGATGTCAAAGTAATAGTAAAATATTTCTTTATTTGGTGGGTAACCAATTTTTTTTTCTTAAAGCTTGTAGATTTTCTTCATGTAATTGGTATTCAAACATTTCATTTACATACGACTAGTTTAGTAAGAGTCCCTTTCCAAATACAGTGGCACTTTCTGATACAATATTTAAGTCTTTCTTCAACTCAACAAAAAGATAAAAAATAATATGGAAACATAATCCACTGCTCAAATTATGCACAATAAAATAAAATCTGGATACCTTAATGAAAGACTCAAATAGTATTATTCATAGAGGAGTATGAAATAGGAAAATTATATTAAAATATTTTTAACATTATTTTGAAAATAGAAAAATATTTACTTAAAGTTGACAGGCCACTCATATGCTACATTTTGTAAATTATGTCCTGATGACAAAGTGTGAGAGCACTTGCTGGCCATAGTGATAGATTTCCAGTAGTTCAAATTGCCTTGTCGTTTCTTGCCTCTGTGCTTTTACCTGTTTGGTCTTCTCTGGGGAGTAGACTTTTGCCAACTACCCAGCTATTTCCTTCTCATTAAAGGCTATATACTCACATAATGCCCTGTATTTTCCCTTTTATAACACTCATCAACCTACAAAGCTATCTATTTCTAATTACACTATAGACTCTTTTGCAACTCTATTCCTAGTACTTATTACAATTCCGAAGATTGTATGTATTTAATAGACCTTTCTGTTAAATCATGGAGTCTCTCCTTAGTGATTTTGTGTGTTCATTTCTATCGTGAATGGAATCTCTTTTTTTTATTATATTTGATAACAGTTAATTAAAAGCATATAAGGCAGCTACCAATTTTGGTATAATTATCTGGTTATCTTCCCCTTTAATGAAGACTCATTATCCTAGAGATTTACACTTGATTATTTTGTGTTTTCTGTCACCTTTTTAATTTTTTTAAATTTTATTTTATTATGTTATGTTAATCACCAGACATTACATCATTAGTTTTTGATGTAGTTTTCCATGATTCATTGTTAGCGTATAACACCCAGTGCTCCATTCAATACGTGCCATCTTTAATACCCATCACCAGCCTAACCCACCCCCTCACCCCCCTCCCCTCTAGAACCCTCTGTTTCTCAGAGTCCATAGTCCCTCATGGTTCGTCTCCCCCTCCGATTTCCCCCCCTTCATTTTTCCCTTCCTACTATCTTCTTCTTTTTTTTTTTTTTCTTCAACATATAATGTATTTGTTTCAGAGGTACAGGTCTGTGATTCAACAGTCTTAACGCAATTCACAGAGCTAACCATAGCACATACCCTCCCCAATATCTATCACCCAGCCATCCCATACCTCCCACCCCCCGCCACTCCAGCAACCTTCAGTTTGTTTCCTGAGATTAAGAATTCCTCATATCAGTAAGGTCATATGATACATGTCTTTCTCCGATTGACTTATTTTGCTTCCACGTCGTTGCAAATGGCAAGACTTCATTTTTTTTTTAGATGGCTGCATAACATTCCATTGTATATATATATACCACATCTTCTTTATCCATTCATCTACTGATGGACATCTTGGCTCTTTCCATACTTTGGCTATTGTGGACATTGCTGCTATAAACATCGGGGTGCACGTACCCCTTCGGAACACTACATTTGTATCTTTGGGTTAAATACCCAGTAGTGCAATTGCTGGATCATAGGGTAGCTCTATTTTCAATTTTTTGAGAAACCTCCATACTATTTTCCAGAGTGGCTTCACCAGCTTGCATTCCCACCAATAGTGTAGGAGGGTTCCCCTTTCTCCGCATCCTTGCCAGCATCTGTCGTTTCCTGACTTGATGATTTTAGCCATTCTGACTGGTGTGAGGTGGTATCTCATTGAGGTTTTGATTTGGATTTCCCTGATGCCAAGTGATGTTGAGCACTTTTTCAAGTGTCTGTGGGCAATTTGGATGTCTTCATTGGAAAAATGTCTGTTCATGTCTTTTGCCCATTTCTTGATTGGATTCTTTGTTCTTTGGGTGTTGAGTTTGTTAAGTTCTTTATAGATTTTGTATACTAGCCATTTATCTGATATCTCATTTACAAATATCTTCTCCCATTCTGTCGGCTGTCTTTTGGTTTTGTTGACTGTTTCCTTTGCTGTGCAAAAGCTTTTTATCTTGATGAAGTCCCAATAGTTCATTTTTGCCCTTGCTTCCCTTGCCTTTGGCAATGTTTCTAGAAAGTAGTTGCTGCGGCTGAGGTCGAAGAGGTTGCTGCCTGTCTTCTCCTCTAGGATTTTGATAGAGTCCTGTCTCACATTGAGGTCTTTCATCCATTTTGACTCCATTTTTGTGTGTGGTGTAAGGAAATGGTCCAGTTTCATTCTTCTGCACGTGGCTGTCCAATTTTCCCAACACCATTTGTTGAAGAGACTGTCTTTTTTCCATTGGACATTCTTTCCTGCTTTGTCAAAGATGAGTTGATCATAGAGTTGAGGGTCCATTTCTGGGCTCTATTCTGTTCCACTGATCTATGTGTCTGTTTTTGTGCCAGTACCATACTGTCTTGATGATGACAGCTTTGTAATAGAGCTGGAAGTCGGAATTGTGATGCCGCCGGCTTTGCTTTTCTTTTTCAACATTCCTCTGGCTATTCGGGGTCTTTTCTGGTTCCATACAAATTTTAGGATTATTTGTTCCATTCCTTTGAAAAAAGTGGATGGTATTTTGATGGGGATTACATTAAGTGTGTAGATTGCTCTAGGGAGCACTGACATCTTCACAATATTTGTTCTTCCAATCCAGGAGCATGGAACGTTTTTCCATTTCTTTGTGTCTTCCCCAATTTCTTTCATGAGTATTTTATAGTTTTCTGAGTACAGATCCTTTGTCTCTTTGGTTAGATTTATTGCTAGGTATCTTATGGTTTGGGTGCAATTGAAAATGGGATCGACTCCTTAATCTCTCTTTCTTCTGTCTTGTTGTTGGTGTATAGGAATGCCACTGATTTCTGTGCATTGATTTTATATCCTGCCACTTTACTGAATACCTGTATGAGTTCTAGTAGTTTTGGGGTGGAGTCTTTGGGGTTTTCCACCTAAAGTATCATATCATCTGCAAACAGTGAGAGTTTGACTTCTTCTTTGCTGATTTGGATGCCTTTGATTTCTTTTTGTTGTCTGATTGCTGTGGCTAGGACTTCCAATTCTATGTTGAATAGCGGTGGTGATAGTGGACAGCCCTGCCGCGTTCCTGACCTTAGGGGGAAAGCTCTCAGTTTTTCCCCATTGAGAATGATATTTGCTGTAGGTTTTTCATAGATGGCTTTTATGATATTGAGGTATGTACCCTCTATGCCTATACTCTGAAGAGTTTTGATCAAGAAAGGATGCTGTACTTTGTCAAATGCTTTTTCTGCATCTATTGAGAGGATCATATGGTTCTTGTTCTTTCTTTATTAATGTATTGTATCACATTGATTGATTTGTGGATGTTGAACCAACTTTGCAGCCCAGGGATAAATCCCACTTGGTCTTGGTGAATAATCCTTTTAATGTACTGTTGGAGCCTATTGGCTAGTATTTTGGTGAGAATTTTTGCATCCATGTTCATCAGGGATATTGGTCTGTAATTCTCCTTTTTGATGGGGTCTTTGTCTGGTTTTGGGATCAAGGTATGCTGGCCTCATAAAATGATTTTGGAAGTTCTCCTTCCACTTCTATTTTTTGGAACAGTTTCAGAAGAATAGGTATTAATTCTTCTTGAAATGTTTGGTAGACTTCCCCAGAAAGCCATCTGACCCTGGGCTCTTGTTTGTTGGGAGATTTTTGACTACTGCTTCAATTTCCTTAGTGGTTATGGGCCTGTTCAGGTTTTCTATTTCTTCCTGGTTCAGTTTTGGTAGTGTATACATCTCTCGGAATGCATCCATTTCTTCCAGATTATCTAATTTGCTAGTATATAGTTACTCATAATACGTTCTTATAATTGTTTGTATTTCTTTGGTGTTGGTTGTGATCACTCCTCTTTCATTCATGATTTTATTTATTTGGGTCATTGCTCTTTTCTTTTGATAAGTCTGGCCAGCTGTTTATCAATCTTATTAATTCTTTCAAAGAACCAGCTCCTAGTTTCTTTGATCTGTTCTACTGTTCTTTTGGTTTCTATTTCATTGATTTCTGCTCTGATCTTTATTATTTCTCTTCTCCTGCTGGGTTTGGGCTTTATTTGCTGTTCTGTCTCCAGCTCCTTTAGGTGTAGGGTTAGGTTGTGTATTTGAGGATAAATCTTTTTTTTTTTTTTTTTAAAGATTTTATTTTTTTATTTTTTGACAGAGAGAGAGACAGCGAGAGAGGGAACACAAGCAGAGGGAGTGGGAGAGGGAGAAGCAGGCTTCCCGCTGAGCAGGGAGCCCGATGCGGGGCTCGATCCCAGGACCCTGGGATCATGACCTGAGACGAAGGCAGATGCTTTATGACTGAGCCACCCAGGTGCCCCTAGGTTGTGTATTTGAGACCTTCCTTGTTTCTTGAGAAAGGCTTGTATTGCTATATACTTTCCTCTTAGGACTGCCATTGCTGCATCCCAAAGATTTTGGACAGTTGTGTTTTCATTTTCATTTGTTTCCATGAATTTTTTTAATTCTTCTTTAATTTCCTGTTTGAACCATTCATTCTTTAGTAGGATGCTCTTTAGCTTCCATGTATTGGAGTTCTTTCCGACTTTCCTCTTGTGATTGAGTTCTAGTTTCAAAGCATTGTGGTCTGAAAATATGCAGAAATATGCAGGGAATGATCCCAATCTTTTGGTACCAGTTGAGACCTGATTTGTGACCTAGGATGTGATCTATTCTGGAGAACTTTCCATAGGCACTAGAGAAGAATGTTTATTCTGTTGCTTTGGGATGGAATGTTCTGAATATATCTGTGAAGTCCATTTGGTCCAGTGTGTCATTTAAAGTCTTTATTTCCTTGTTGATCTTTTGCTTAGATGATCTGTCCATTTCAGTGAGGGGGGTGTTAAAGTCCCCCACTATTATTGTTTCTTTGCTTTTGTTATTAATGGCTTATATAATTGGCTGCTCCCATATTAGGGGCATAGATATTTGCAATTGTCAGATCTTCTTGTTGGATAGACCCTTTAAGTAGGATATAGTGTCCTTCCTCATCTCTTATTACAGTCTTTGGTTTAAAATCTAATTTGTCTGATATAAGGATTGCCATACCAGCTCTCTTTTGGTGTCCATTAGCATGGTAAATGGTTTTCCACCCCCTCACTTTCAATCTGGATGTGTTTGGGTCTAAAATGAGTCTCTTGCAGACAGCATATTGATGGGTCTTGTTTTTTTAATCCAATCTGATAGCATGTGTCTTTTGATTGGAGCATTTAGCCCATTTACATTCAGGGTAACTATTGAAAGATAGGAATTTAGTGCCATTGTATTGCCTGTAAGGTGACTGTTACTGTATATTGTCTGTGTTTCTTTCTAGTCTCTGTTACTTTTAGGCTCTTTCTTTGCTTAGAGGACCCCTTTCAATATTTCTTGTAGGGCTGGTTTCATGTTTGCAAATTCTTTTAGTTTTTTGTTTGTCCTGGAAGCTTTTTATCTCTCCTTCAATTTTCATTGACAGCCTAGCTGGATATAGTATCCTTGGCTGCATATTTTTCTCATTTAGTGCTCTGAATATATCCTACCAGTCCTTTTTGGCCTGCCAGTTATCTGTGGATAGGTCTGTTGCCAATCTAATGTTTCTACCATTTTAGGTTACAGACTTCTTGTCCCGAGCTGCTTTCAGGATTTTCTCTTTGTCTCTGAGACTCATAAGTTTTACTATTAGATGTCGGGGTGTTGACCTATTTTTATTGATTTTGAGGGGGGTTCTCGTGCCTCCTGGATTTTGATGCCTGTTTCCTTCCCCAAATTAGGGAAGTTCTCTGTATAATTTGCTCCAATATACCTTCTGCCCCTCTCTCTTTCTTCTTCTTCTGGGATTCCAATTATTCTAATATTGTTTCATCTTATGGTATCACTTATCTCCTGAATTCTGCCCTCGTGATCCAGTAGTTTTATCTCTCTCTTTTTTTCAGCTTTCTTATTTTCCATCATTTTGTCTTCTATATCACTAATTCTCTCTTCTGCTTCATTTATCCTAGCAGTTAGAGCCTCCATTTGTGATTGCACCTCATTAATAGCCTTTTTGATTTTGACTTGGTTAGATTTTAGTTCTTTTATTTCTCCAGAAAGGGTTTCTCTAATATCTTCCATGCATTTTTCAAGCCCAGCTCGTATCTTTAAAATCGTCATTCTGAACTCTAGTTCCGACATCTTACTAATGTTTGTATTGATTAGGTCCCTGGCAGTCGGTACTGCCTCTTATTCTTTTTTTTTTTGTGGTGAGTTTTTCCGTCTTGTCATTTTGTCCAGAGGAGAATAGATGAATGAGAGAACAAAATGCTAACAGGGTAACAATGATTCCAGAAAAATATACACTAAACAAATCAGAAGAGACCTGAAACTGGGGGAAAAGAAAGGGAAAGAAAGAAAGAAAAAAAAAAAGAATATGATCAAGTATGATCAGGCTGGTGAATAGATCAGTGCCACACACTAGATTTTGGGTGTATTTTGATCTGTTAGTAGAAACTGCCTCCCAAAATTTTAAAGAAAGAAAAACTTATATATGTACAAAAAATAAGGGTAAATACAATGAAGTGATGGAATATGACTGCAAAGATGAAAATTGTAAAAGATTTTATAAAAGGAATTGATAAGAAGTTGGTTGAAAAAGGAAAGAAGAGAAATTAAAAAAAAAAAAGGAGAGAGAATGTGATCAGGCAGACTAGAACAAAGCTATACACTAGAGATTTAGGGTATATTTTGGTCTGTTAGAAGAAACTGTATACCAAAATTTTAAACAGAGAACAACTTATATATATACCATAAATAAGGTTAACTATTATGATGGGACAGAATATGACTCTAAAAATGAATAAAAAAGATTTTTTAAAAAGGGATTGATAAAATGCTGGTTGAAAAAGGAAAAGGAAAAACTCAAAAAAAATAGAAAAAGAAAAAAAAGAAAATTAAAAAAATTAACTTTGAAAGATTAAAGAATCAGGGGGGGAAAAGCCACGAATTCTATGTGCAGTATTCCACTAGCGCTGGAGTTCTGCTGTTCTCACTGATGCATAAACTTGGTCTTGGCTGGCTGTTCTTGCTGATCTTCTGGGGGAGGGGCCTGTTGTTGCGGTTCTTAGATGTCTTTGCCGGAGGCAGAACTGCAAACCCCCTTGCTGGGGCCGGCCTAAGTAATCTGCTTGGGTTTCCTCCGAATCTCCACCCTGGAGGAGCTGAGAACTCGGGGTCCCACTCCTCAGTGAGCCCCCAGAGAAAAGCAGTCAATCACTCCCGTCTCCCCGGTCTCCGGCCGCACTCCATGCTCACCCGGCCTGTGACCGAGCATTTCTATCTCTGGCACGCGACCCTGTGTGTAGTCTCCAAACCCAGCAGATTCCCACGGTGCGCTCCCATGCCCCTCCTCCTGGGGGAGGAAGGGGAGTCTCCCCCGATCTCCGCTTGTTGGGTCCCTGCTGGAGGAGCAGTGGCCCAACTGTGCCGCAGATCACAGTTTATGGCAACCCTGAGCTGAGAGCCCACTCCTCAGCTCCGTCTCTGCAGCCGGCTTCCCCGCTCTGATACCTGGGAGCTCTGCCGCACTCAGGCACCCCTGGTCTTCCTGTGACCCTGAGGGTCCTGAGACCACACTGTCCCGGAGGGTTCCACCCCCCGCTTAGCCACCAGAGTGACGTCCCTCAGCGGAGCAGACTTCTAAAATTTCAGATTCTGTGTTCTGTGGCTCTGTCACTTGCCAGAAGCGGCCGATGGAGGCCCCTCCCCCGCCGTCTATCCTCCCGAATATCACCTCGGATTCACTTCTCCGCACGTCCTACCTTCCAGAAAGTGGTCGCTTTTCTGATGAGAGAGTTGTTGCTCTTCTTTTCTTCGATCTCCTTTTGAGTTTGTAGGTGTTCAGAATGGTTTGATCCCTATCCAGCTGAATTCCTGGGACCAGATGAAATCCTGGTCTCCTACTCCTCCGCCCTCTTGCTCCTCCTCTTATGTCACTTTTTAATTGTTTTTGTTGTTTTGTTACTGTTTTAGTTACTTTCTATGAATTTCTCAAATTATATTTTTTATTACATGAAAATCAATAAAGTTGCACCTCCTTATTCTCCTATATAACTTAATACTGTTGTGGTGGTTGAACTCTTGAACATTATATTTAATCTGTTTGCTAACAGGTTTTAATATCATATAAATCCTTATCTTCAAAATTAGAACATTTTTGGAATCTACATTCTTTTTAAAGAATGGTTTTGACAGATTTACCTCAGAGTTAATCATACATGTGATTGATTCTCATGCTTATCTCAGGACATTTTGCCCACTAATTTTCTTTCTGGAATTTTTAATATTATTTATCTCTCAAGTTAGCTAACATGGGAACACCTGGGTGGCTCAGTCGGTTAAGCATCTGCCTTGGCTCAGTCATGATCCCAGGGTCCTGGGATTGAGTCCAGCATGGGGCTCCCTGCTCAACTTCTTCTTCCTCTTGCCTTCCCCGACCCCCTCGTGCTCATGTGCTCTCTCTCTCAAAAAATCAAATCTCTAAAAAAATTAGTAACATGCATTTTTAAACAAGTTGTATTACTATTATTATTATTACTTTTTACTGTGGGCATATAAGTGATATATTTTCTGATATATATATTACATAAGAATGACCTTATACTCTCTGCATTCATTAAAGAACACTCAGTTGGGCATAATGTAATGGAATCTTGTTCTTTCCCTCTCAAACACTGTAGACATTGTTTCCATGTCTTCTGGTAATTTGATTCACAAAAGAGAATTCTGAAGCCAAGTGGTTTTTTTATTCCTTTGTAATAAAATATTTTTCCAGTATGGATTCTTGTGCTGAATGTAAGTGCATGTGCACGTATACATGTGCACACACCCTTGTGCATGTAACAGATAATCATGACAAAGTGAAAACAACTACAGAATCTAGGTACGATGTATACAGGTTTCATTTTACAATTCTTGTGACTTTCCTATACTTTTAAACACTTTCATGATAAAAAAAATTGCAATTCAATAATTTTCCAAGATGTTTATAGGTGTAATTTTTTCTTTGAACCAAATAAATGCATTGTTCTGTATACTAAGGTGCATTTTGACTCAGAAAAGTCTCTACAAACATTGCTCTGACAATTGCTTCAGTTTCCATATCTTGTTTCCTACTGTATAGTGACAATCATGTGTCTTCCCTGTCTATCATATTCTCTCTTACTTTTTACAGTTTTCTTTTTATTGTACATTTTAGGAAACCTCATTTTCCCTTTACTGATTTAATTTCCCATTTTGTAGATGCTGCACTTTGCTACCAATGCTGCTTTATTTTTTAATTTTGTTGGAGCTATTTCACTCTTCCTGAATTATTTCTTACTTTTACTTCCTTTTAATCACACCTTACAGTCTTTGTAGCTCACCTCTGTCTCTTCAAGTCATCCTGTCTCACTCTGATACTGTGGTTTCCTCTTCTGACTTCGAATCATGTCTCACCAGATTTCTACATTTTATTTTCATGCCCCCAAAAAACTTTCTAGCATGTTTTCCTTTTGCCTATTTCTTCATTACTCCTGTCAGTGTGATGTTACCTTTTTCCTATTCTATCATATTTTATAAGTTGTGAGCTTTCTTTCTTTTTCTTCCTTTCAGTATCCATTTTTTTTTCCTTGAAGTGGGAAAGTTCCAGATTGTATTTGCCAAATGAATGAACAGACAAGCAGATTACTTATATCTTGTTCAATGTCCACTCGCATGTTTGAACTCCCCTGTCACATTCCCAGATAAAAAGTAAGTTCATATTTAGGGTGACCAAACTTCCTGTTTTTTTTTTTTTTTTTTTTCCTGGATATGGCTTAGTTTTAGTGCTGTGAGTTCCACATCTTTGAAAACTCCTCAGTCCTGGGTAAATCATGACAGTTGGTCACCCTAGAACTGGCAAAACTATTAGCCCTGTGTCTAGTGATTAACTGGTTTTCATTTTGTTCAACTGGGTTTCACTCCAGAGTTGCCATGCTATGAGAATACCTATAGACAGCATATATATCATAGCACAATTTATATAATGAGGAGCAAAGAACCAATAATAATTATGAGCCCACAAACTCAGTTGGACCTCATAATTAGAAAGGACTTTGGACTTTCATCTCATATGAAATTATACATTTACACCCATCTTACCATAAATGCAAGAGCAAGGAGACTGAGGCTAATATTTAAGAAAACATGAAAATATCTATGTTCTTCAAACTTGATCTAGGGTGAGCAGCAATAGTAGATAACCAGTTTTGTTGATCTGGTTCAAGTTCTAAATCCAGGTCAGCTGGCCTCATTATTAATGGTATTTCTTCCCAGATTCTGGCAGATTTTTCTGTATCTTAATGTGTTTTTATTAGGACTTTGTAAAACGTCAGAGGTTAGCTCAGATGTCGTTTTTCAGTGAAAGTCTTGGTTTCCATTTTTTATTTAGAAAATACTGAGTTAATTATTGCCTGCTTCAAATTTAGAAAAAAACATTTATAATTAAAGTAAATTTAACAATCAAAGACAAAATGACCAGAAAAACAAACAAACAAATAATAACAACCTTTAAGGAGGAGTTGGGAAGTTACAGGAACAATGCACTTTTTAACTGTGCATCCTAGATATCACACATTTGGATGTGGATACCAGAAATGTAGTTCGTATTTTCCTCCTGCAATCTGTGAAGTATATACATTCAGAAGCTAAAGAATTCTTTATATACTTGGTTCCTTCTACTTCAAGAGGAGTTACTTAAAGACATTTTAAACGTAAGTTATTTTATAAGTAGGTATTATTTGTCAAGTTATTTAATAAATGTGATATTAAAAATTTTTTAATTTAACTTTTTTTAAAGTTTTATTTATTTGAGAGTAAGAGCACAAGTGGTGGGAGAAGCAGACTCCCCACTGAGCAGGGAGCCCGATGCGGGGCTCGATCCCAGGACCCCGAGATCATGACCTGAGCCGAAGGCAGATGCTTAACTGACTGAGCCACCCAGGCATCCCAAAATTTAACTTTCAAGAGCACATTCATAATCATTTATAGACAATAATAAATTTGAGTTAAGCTTTCCTTCAAAGGATAAGATGTAGGCTCATATATATATATGCATTGTGTGTATATATATATATATATATATATATTAGAGAGAGAGAAAGAGCTGGTGGTGGGGAGGGGTGGGGGGGAAGAGAGAGAATCTTAAGCAGGCTCTGGCTCTGTATGGAGCCCGATGGGAGGTTGCGGGGAGGGGGGCCTGGATCTCACAACCCTAAGATCATGACCTGAGCTGAAATTAAGGGTAGGAAACTTAAGCAACTGAGCCACCCCGGTGCCCCCATATATGTATTTCTATCTATTTAGTAATCGACCTGATAGAAGCATCAATAACAAGTAGTCATATTGTTTATGAACACATACATCTACTTTACCATACTATGCTCAAAATACCATTTATGCTCAAATACCATTTGCTAGAATGTATATGATTTACCAAGTCAATAAATAAAGATGAATTCAGTTAACTTTACAAAAAGTAAGAATTAACCTTGCAATGGGAGGTTGATATCAATTAATGTCACAACTGCTTTTGGGTAAAATAAACTAAACTGGGGGAAAGTAGTCTTCATCTTTTTATTGCCTCAATATGAATCATGGTTAGACTTTGGCTGGGTGTCACTTCAAGTGGGTAAGGCTTACCAGTAGAGAACCTGGATTCAAAATCAAACATACCCAGTTAAGGCAGATCACTTCACTATCAGTGAAAAGTTACAAAGCGGCTCCTATCATGGTTCTTCATTTCGGTTCCACACGTGACTCATGCATGTATCTGGAGACACTAAACTAACCTCACGTGGAGGTACTGCTAACACCTTGATCTCTAAATTCAGGTGGACATAGGTTTAAATGGGCTTTTCAACTCAGGAGCTGTGTGATGGTAGGGTAGTATTTTAACTTCAGCTTTTGGTTTTCTTTAATCTATAAAATGGGGTAATAATATTGTCTACATTTTAGGGATATTGTATTACATAAAATAATACATCTAAAAGCCAATTATATTTTATTGCCTAAAGCCATTCACTTGCAAACACCTGGCATATTAAAAAGTGTAATCCCCAAGTGTCCAGAGAGAAATTCAAAAATATTGGGGCACCTGGGTAGCTCAGTCGTTAAGTGTCTGCCTTTGGCTTAGGGTCATGATCCCAGGGTCCTGGGATCAAGCCATGCCTCGGGCTCCCTGCTCAGCAGAAAGCCTGCTTCTCCCTCTCCCACTTCCCCTGCTTGGGTTCCCTCTCTTGCTGTGTCTCTGTCAAATGACTAAATAAAATCTTAAAAAAAAAAAGAAAGAAATTCAGAAACATTAACAATAAATAGTTATGCCTACCAAATTCTGTGAGCTCAGGTTTAATTGATCCCCAGGTTGAACTGAAGTGGGCCCCAAATGAAATAAAAATATTTCACAGACCACTATTGACATCTTATTTTAAAAACGAACAGCCTTTTTGGAATAACTGCTCACAATTGTTAGCTTCTGGTTTCATAACAAGGAGAGAATATTAAAGGATTTCTCATATCTTCAAAATAGTCACATAATGTTGACAAGACTTTTAGTAGAGGAGAAAAATGACCATCAATTCTTTTGAAGGAAGGCTTACATATTTATTATGTCAGAGCCAGGGACCATACCTTTCTACTGAGTTTCTATGTCTGACTCTTCAGATGTTCGCCATCCCTCATTTCTCACCAAGCTTAGTAAAATGACATTGCTTGAAGGGATGACCCTCTCTTAACTTGGCTTTCCTGCCTACTATTGCTCATTTGTTTCTGTTTTTGTTTTTTGCTCAAAACCTACTAACTGTATATACCAGAATCTTAATATGTAAGTCCCTCCATTTAGGGCAAGATGATATGAGATGCAAAGATTTGGTTCCAGGCCAATAAGGGAAGCATGGTAATGGTGCATATAGTAATTATTGTTCTGGTGACCGTTAACATATGGGTCTCCAGAGAATCTTGTGGTAAATTTTTATAACCATTTAAAAAAGAAATATAGAACATGTATTGGGGGACATCAAAAGGTCAGGAGCAAGAAGGTCCTGGGTTCGAGTCAAAGTTCTGCTACTTACAAATTGTATGACTTGGACTTCTCAATAGCCATGTTCTCATCTGAAAGCAAAGAGTATAATAACACCCATTTCAAGGGACTGATGGAAGATTAAATATGTGGAAAATGCTTAGAATAGGTTTCAGTGGGTAGTAAGTATTTTTGAAATCTTTGCTCTCATTTTTTATTATGCTATCTTCTTACTTTGGTGACTTAAAAATCTAAAAGTTAAACATTTTTAAATAGTTCTAAGAGGCTAGAAATCAACAAGATAAAGCTTAAGATCAGGGGAAAGGTACATAAATTTTAAAATAAATATAAAATAAATAACATTTTATGATAAAAGAACCAAGAATATACAATGGGTAACAGACAGTCTCTTCAATAAATGGTATTGGGAAAACTGACAGCCACATGCAAAAGAATGAAACTGGACCACTGTTTTACACCATACACAAAGCTAACTCAAAATAGATGAAAGACTTAATTCTAAGACCTGAAACCATAAAACTCCTAGAAGAGAACAGAGGCAGTAAACTCCTTGACATTGGTCTTGGTGATGGTTTTTAGGATCTGCCTCCAAAAACAAGGGCAACAAAATAAAAAATGAACAAGTGGGACCATATCAAACTAAAAAGCTTCTGTACAGCAAAGGAAACCATCAACAAAATGAAAAGGCAACCTACTGAATTGGGGCAAATATTTGTAAATCATATATATGTATATTCAAATCATATAAAGAATTCATTCAACTCAATAGCAAAAAACCCAACAATCAAATTAAAAACTGGGCATGGGATCTGACTAGACATTTTTCTAGTAGGACAGCCAACAGGTATATGAAAAGATGCTCAACATCACTAATCATCAGGGAAAGGCAAAACAAAACAACTATAAGTTATCAATTCACACCTGTTAAAATGGCTATTTTCTGAAAGATAAGAGATAGCAAATGTTGTCAAGGATGTGGAAAAAAGGGAAACCTTGTGCACTGTTAGTCGAAATGTAAATTTTCCATTATGGCAAACAATATGGAGGCTCCTTAAAAAAAATTAAGATAGAATAACTATATGATCCAGTAAATCCACTTCTGGGTATTTATCCAAAGGAAATGAAAACACTAACTTGAAATTATTTCTGCCCTTACATGTTCATTGCAACATTATTTACAGTGGCCAAGATATAGAACAACCTATCTGTCCATTGTTGGATGAGCAGATAAAGAAAATGTACTATATATATAACCACAATGAAATATTTTTTAGCCAAAAAGAAAGAACTCTTGACATTTGCAACAACATGGACGGTGCTTAAGAGCAGTATGTTAAGTAAAATAAATCAGACAAAAAAAGACAAATACCCTATGACCTCACATATATATATGGAATCTTAAACAAAACAAAAAAAACTAGTATGGCGGTTCTTCAAAAAGTTAAAAATAGAACTACCTTAGGATCCAGTAATTGCACTGCTAGTATTTATCCAAAGGATACAAAAATACTGGTTTGAAGGGGTACATGCACCCTGAAGTTTATAGTAACATTATCTACAATAGCCAAATTATGAAAAGAGCCCAAATGTCCATCGACTGATGAATGGATAAAGAACATGCGGTATTATATATACAATGGAATATTACTCAGCCAAAAAAAAAAAAAGGCATCTTGCCACTTGAAACAACGTGGATGGAGCTAGAGAGTACAATGCTAAGTGAAATAAGTCAGCGAAAGATAAATACTATATGATTTCACTCATATATGGAATTTAAGAAACAAAACAAATGATCATGGTGGGGTTGGAAAGAGAGAGAGAAGTCAAGAAACAGACTCTTAACTATAGAGAACAAAATGATCATTACCAGAGGGGAGGTGGGTGGGGGATGGGTTAAATAGGTGATGGGGATTAAGGAGTGCACTTATTGTGATAAGCACCAGGTGTTGTATGTAAGTGTTGAATCCTGAAGTTGTACACCTGAAGCTAATATTACACTATATGTTAACTAACTGGAATTTAAATAAAAACTTAAAAAAAATAAAATCTTTAAAAATAAATTAAAAAAACAAAAAAACAAAACAAAACAAAACCCTCATAGACAGATTGGTGGTTGCCAGAGGCTGGGAATTAAGGATGAACAAAAAGGGTAATGGCGAACAAAAGGTACAAACCCTGGGTAAGTACCAAGGTTCTAATGTACAGAATGGTGACTACTGTTAATAATACTGTCTTGTATATTTGAAAATTGATAAGATTAAGAGTATATCTTAAAAGTTCTCTTCACAAGAACAAAAATTTTTGTAATATGTGCGTTGATGGATGTTAACTAGACTTAATGTGATAATCATTTTGCAATATATATACATTGAATCATTATGTTGTACATTGGAAACTAATACAATGTTATGTCAATTATATCTCAAAAAATTTGAGAAAATAAATACATGCATACATAAAGGCAGACATATAAATAGCATTTATTATTAATAATAAATGCATATATAAAAATAAGGTAATACATTGAAAGATAAAACATAAAATTTTTGCTTTGAGAATAATATATTTTTAAATATTTATTTATTTATTTTTAGAGAGAGAGAGAGAGAGTGGGGCAAGGAGCAGAGGGAGAGGGAGAGAGTCTCAAGCAGCCTCCACTCTCAGTGCTGAGCCTGACACAGAGCTCTATCTCTCGACACTGAGATCACGACCTGAGCACGAAAGAAGAGTTAGATGCTCAACTGAATGTGCCACCCAGGCACCCCTGTTTTGAGAATAATATTCATGAATTTTAGAACTTGATTAAAACTACTGATTAAACATTGAACTGCCTATAGGGGCTCATGCTGGCTCGGTCGGTAGAGAATGGGACTCTTAATCTTGAGGTTATAAGTTTGAGCCCCATGTTAGGTGTAGAGATTACTTAAAAATAAAAACCTTTATAAAGAAAATAAAAATAAAACTTGAACTGATTATAGATTCTTTTCTAATTTCTTTGCATTAGAGAGTAAGCTTATGAGTCAAACATGTACACTGAACACATCCCTTTACACATTCTATTGTAGTAGAATAGTAAGAAATAGCAATATTTATACTAAACAGTAACATATACCACTATATACACAGGTGCACATATATATAATAGTGTATATGTGTACTATTATAATGCACATATGTATGTGTATATTATATGTATATATGTGTGTGTATAATATATACTATCATAGCTTCCACACAAAACATTCCTGTTCCTAGACTTATATCCACCTCCTGATTAGCATGTTTTCCCATGCTGTGGTAGACAGAATTATTGCTTTCTGTGTCCTTTGTGTGTATATACATACTGCATTTCCACTCTTGTTTTATTTTTCCTTTAGTCACTTTCCACTTTAACTTCAAATGCCTAAGCATCTCTTTATCTTCAACAAGTATGCAGTCTTGGCATTTGAGTCAGTGATCTCATCTATTAAATTAGGACCACCATGTCAAAGCTTCATGAAATATGAGTCAAATGTATTGCAAAGTGCTTTCTAAATGTGAGGTCATAAATAATAAATAGGGTCTATTTATAACAGACAGTGAATAAATGGTGGACCTTTAAAAGAAGTCTCGTATTGTTTAAATATTGTCTGATATATGATGAGGAAAGAGAAAAGATAGTACTACCTTTGTTTCTACTCCGTTCCACTATAAACCTACTCTATTTCATGGACTTCTAATGACATTTCTATTTAAAATAAATGTAGGGGCATAATTGCAATTCCATAAAAGCATATCTAGAAATTCAAATGATAGACAGTGCTATGACTTGGTTATCACAGGTGCCAAATAACCTAATGGAAAAGAAATCTTGATTCACCTTCTGACTTCATGGAACCACAAAACTCCAGTCACTCTGCTATTTCACTTAAGTGTGTTATGTCCCAGACAGGCGCTGTCTGAAAATATTGAGTAGCATGAAACTCAACTCTAGGAATAAAGCTCTGTGGGCCCTGAAATTAACCATTTTTATTTCCAAAAGAAGCTAGAAATGAACTATAGTATCACAGAACCTAAAACTGAAAAATACCCACTGGCCCACTTTATTCCCCCAGTGTTTCTACACATAAAGCATATCTCCCCAAGGAATACTAACAATGCTTCCTTCTGTTAAATGATTCAGAGGATGGCCTTTACACAATTGCTTTCACTTTTACAGTTTGAAAACCCCAGCATTCATATATTTAACCCGTGACTTTTTCTTTCTGTTCCTATATCTGTAAAACCAGGTTAATTCAGTGGGGAATATGGGCTGGTCCATATTTTAGCACTTCCTGCACTTTGCCTACCACTAAAGGGCCAGAGTTATTTACCACAAGAGCCAGAGGCTATTACTATAGTCTCTCATACATCACACCAGAACTTACACTTAAACAGAGAGAAATCTACTCTCAGAATTGTTCTCCAGACACACAAAGGTAGCATTATTCACTCTTTCCTCATCATATAACCATACAGAACTGTCTTATAATTATCTTAAATACTAAAGACTTTTTTAATTAGAATATTACTTTCATGGATGTCTTGCTAGAAAGCCTGAGACTGCATTAAATTGCCTTAGGATTACAGGAGAAAAAAATTCTGTTGAAATTTTTTAGCTGGAAGGGTGCAAAATTTTGAGAGTTACCACCTATAAAACATTAACACAAATGGAAAAGTATGATTAGCCAGCAAACAGTGGGACCCTTAGGCACTGGGTCAAGAAATGAGAGGAAAGAGTTTTGAAAGACTTTGAATATGAAGGAGAAAATCAAGAGTTGGAAAGAAATGGAAAACACATTTTGCCTATGGCATACCCCTTATGTAATCTTGTGCCTTGCAAAATTTTAAAGGTTTTGACTAAGATGTTAATTTATATGCATAAATATGCTTACTTGATAATATTTGGATTTAGGGTATTAATAAATGATGATTAAAGAAAATTGTGGCCTTCACGTGTGCCTAAGGGCAGCCTTGACAGGCTTTCCAATAATTACCATCTTTCTGATTACAGAAGGAAAGTTGAATTTTAAAGCAGAACACCAAAGTTTTAATTAAATGTACAAGAGAGTTGATACTAAGTCATACAAGAGAAAATTACTGAAGCATATCCAATTTGATCAGAAGTCAAGAATTTTCAGTAAAAAGAAAACCTCTTAATCACAAGATCTTGTTAATACCAACACACTCATCTTATTCATCTGATAATTCTGTCAAATTTTAATAAGAAGTATCCAAAACCAATATCATCTAAACACTGCTTTCACAGAACTATGGAATTGCACCCTGTCCTGTGTTTTTGACACATATCCAGGATTTATATTACATGTGTACTAACAATAGAAAGGTATTTTTCAAATTAAAAGTACTGGAAAATGAGAAAGAGAGAAGTGTAATAGGATGTGGGAATCCGGTGAATTGATTTTCTTCATCTTGGCCTAGTTAACTATTTGGCTGCTCATTTCCACGGTAGTCATTCCCACGTACTCAACGGTATGTTCCTTTGATCTAAAAATAACTAAAGAATTTATTAAGTTCTACCTAATTTTAATAGCAGAGTGGAAATTTTTTAAAATTTCACATTGAAGGAGCGGACCACATTTACTACAGGCTGTTCATATTACTTCATGGTAAGTATGTTACAATGATTATATACTACAGGAGAGACTTGAGTTACTGAATAATAATGAACATAATAGCCAGCATTCATTCATTGGTTACACCTGACTGCCTTCTTATTTTGTTCACTGCACTGCCTGAGGCAGCACGGAGCCAGACAAAAATACATGTCTTCTTCCTTCAAGGACCTCTCCTAGGTTGTGTGTTAATCAAGAATCTAAGGACTGGATTAGCACTAAGAACATAGGAAGAAATACTGTGTAAGGATATCCAACCACACTGGGGCAGGGTCTAAATCTAAATCAGAAGCTTCCCAAGTCCACACACATACACAAAAATAATAATCCTTGGTTCATAACACACTGTCATCATAGATCTATGCATAGCCCTTTAAAAAATAATTTATATCGTATTTATGTATATACCTAAATAATATACTCTTCAGTTTTGCTTGCATTTATCTTTTAATTGGATTTGTTTGTTTTTACTGAAATAATGAACACCCAAGAACCCATCATTTAACCCCAAACTAAAGCAAACGGACGTATTTATGATTGATAGTTCATATCTACCTCTCCCTTCCATCTCTGCCTCTCTCCTATCTTTCCCCACCATCAATCGCAGAATTAACCACTATTCTGAATTGTAGTATTATTTCCAAGTTTTAATTTTTTTATATATACACATGTACCTAAATAACATACAACATGTTGCTTCTTTTACATTTATAAATTTCAAAACACAAGTGATGTTTCAGAGTTTGAGCAGGTACTACTTGAATCATTACTGAGTACTCGCTGTCTGATCAAGAGTGTTTCAAGTGCTGTGGGTACTTTCTCTAGGAGGCAGGTGTAATTTCATCACTTTCTACAAACTACTATGAACTTACCAGTTTGTGGGGACTCCAAAGTGAGAAAACAAAAAGAAAATGCCAGTTCATTCTAAGAAGAATTTTGATTCCTTCCATTTTTTACACTCTGTTCTTGCCATCATATTATTATTCTACTTGAAGTGTAAAAGGTATAGCAGAATCATCTGAGTGAATTTTCAAAGTATAAATATGGGTGTGAATCCTGCAACCAGTCTAGTGTGCAGAGGAGACCCTAGCCTCGTTAACACTGAAGAAGGTTCCTAGATGATGGTGAATTGCTTTGTGGATTCCATTCCCCAAATCTGCGAGGAACAACAAAACTTTGAAAACAAAACAACTGCTAAGCTGTTTAAGTTCTTCTCAGCATGTCTAAAATCTGGGGATTTGCTACCAGATGAAAGAGGATCCCTCGAGAGGTAGTATGTACAGTAGTGAGGAGGATAGATGCTAGAGGAGATGGTCTGCGTTTAGACTCCCAGCTATGTGAGCTTGGGCAAATCACTGACTCTCTCTGTGAGTCAGTTTTATTTACTTATTTGAGATGATATCATGATAGAATCTTCCTTATGAGTTTATAGTGATAAATTAATACAGGTAAAACAGTACCTGTTAATAGTCACCGTTACTAGATTATGTTTTTATCCTGTGGGACTGTTGTAAGGATTCTTTGGCTAGGATTTATCAGGCATGAATTATTAGAGATCGCAGATGTAAATCTGATGTTTTCACTCATAATGTAACCAAGAGGGATATCAATTGATTACTATTTATGACACAAGGCAGATACAGTTTTATGAGATCTGTAGCTTCCACAATTTGGAGACTTCTCTTTAAAAATACAGAATTATGAATTTAAATTTCAGTATGAAAATGATTTATCTAGAATGGGAAAATAAATCACAAAATTAACAAACTTCTGATATCTACCACACACATTAAAAAAAACCCAGAAACATAATATCAATGTGTTTTTAATTTAGTTATCTGCCTGACACAGTTTTATGATACATTTTGCCCTACAGTTTTTGGCTTAAAACTCTAACTTTTCATATGATAATGTATTTGTAATAATTTCTGTGGAGAAAGACTTGAAATTGCTTTTCAGCACAGCTAATAGAAACTTGTTTTTATTATTATTACTCAGTGCTAAGATTTTAGGTCACAGTTAAGTATATGCCTGAAAGAAAAATCTTTGTTTTAGCCTGATTATCAGTTGATGGGAAAAAAAAAAATTTACAGATCTCAGCAACAGACTCAATATATTTTTTATACCTCATACTGTCCTCACTCCCCACACATCAAGGCCCGGCCGCTGAAAGACAGGGGGTTCCTACCTTGATATGACCTTCAGCTTTGTACCTTTATGCCACCATGTTGGACAAGGTGTCACAGCATTTCCAGAATTCATTCCGACAAGGGAATGGTGAGCTATAAATGAACTGTGTATGCACAGAAGTCATTGCCAAATCCCAAAGTGATTGCTAAAAAGATATCCTACCAAAGCCAAAGATATCCCGATTTCCCCATAGGCGGATTCCAAAATGTCCATGGCTACTGCACAGCCACTTGACACTGAAGCTGGAGTGAACAGACAAGAATGTTAAGTGATTTAAATTTAAATAACTTGCTTTGGTAAATTTTAGTAAAAATATTAGACTATGAATACACTGCTCTGGCCTCTGCCAGGTGGAAGGTGCTCATGCAAGTGAGGAGGTATGAAGCTTAAACCCTGATCTGATGCAGGTAAAAACCTTATCAAAAGAATTAAAGATATCTTCAAAAATCTGTACTACTTCACCAGTAACTGTTGCCAAAGATCATATTGGTTATAAACACAAGAAAAAAATACAGGTTTCCTTATAGAATAACTAAGTACACCTTTCTTTCCATTTCACTTGAAGTTTTGGGGGAAAACATGATATCTAATTGACAAGAAAGGTAAATGTTGTTTATTTTTTGGTCTGGAAAAACACACATGTATTCTGAGGTAGAATGACATCTTTTCAAGGGGATATATATGATAATAACTTTTATATAAGTCTCTGCTTGTGGTGGATTGCTTTGGTCTAATTCCTCTAAACTCTAAGGTTGTAATATTTTTTTTTCCTCTGAAAAAGGAACATTAGGTTATATGTACAAAATATTTATGATCCTGTAAGAATGATTAAAGGACTTTTCATATTAGGGTTTTTTTTTCCTACAATAAAACAGATTTGACTCCAGTGATATCAAAGTATTATTAAATTTGAAAAGTTATTTTAACAAATGTGTTATCAAACAAAACTTCATGAGACCATTTTCATAAGGCATACCTCATTCATTTCATTTATGTATCATTTCATATTACTTTGATTAAGTATGTTAACTTCAGGCCATTGAATACAGGAAAAAAAACAAAACAAAACAACAGCTCAGTAATAATTTATGGTTTGCCCAAGGTAATACAATTTTGGAAACAGGATTAAAGTTCAGGTGCGGTGGCAACTCTCTCACCCAGGAATGTCTTCTCCCAAAATAAACTGAGCAGACTTGTCAAATGATGTGTTTGACATGCATTTCCTAAGAAAAGATTGGTATGTGATTTGCAACAATCGTATCATCATTCATTTATAAGTTTAAAACTATAAGAATCAAAATTTAGGACCAAACATAATTATTTTATATGCTAGCATTACTTTCAAGTGTTCAATTAACTATTGCTTTGAGAAGCCAGGTGTGGGCCATTTTGCATTTTGTAAGAACCAAAAAACATGGAAAATGCCAGAAGGTATAATTTACCACCCAACACAAATAGCCCAAATACTGTATTTGATAGCAAGGATCAGTTTTCAAGACCCAGCATCCCAATTTTCTCCTGTCAATAAATCCACTGCTTTATCACAGACACATTGCCTTAGGGAAAACTTTCCCCAAATTGCTAACTTCCTCTTTATGCTCTGAATCAAAATCAATCCCAGAAAAATGTGCCTAAAGCTGCCTAAAGAAAGTTTTCAATAGCCATTTGGTCTTTTTATAGGAAGAGATTCCTTCTGGCTTTTCAGGAGACTCTTCTCATTTTGAAGCTAACATAAAATCTGATTAATGTAACAGGACTACCTTGTACTCTTCTCCATCTATAAATTTTTTCAGTCTCATATATGAAAATAACTGTCTGGATCAGCATCGCAAAATGGAGAACAGATGGCTAAGAGACAGCATAATGAGGAAAACCACAGTGAATAAGACACATTATTATTCATTATCACTCATATTCATGCTAAGTATTTATTACGCATCTACCTTTAGGTGATTTACGTTTTAATATTTTGGAAAATAAAAGTCTTCCAAAAAAGTTTCCATGAATACATTCTCTCTCCATCTGTCATCTGAAACCATTATTACAGTTTACCAGTGGAATGTATTTTCTCTTTAGAGATAGAGGGCACTGGAAAGGCCTATAGAAAACATATAAAATAGGCATAAAGCTACCTATGAGGACATCAGCAGCTAAGTAGGTATTAAGGATGTACTCATAACAGGTCTTGGATTAAAGACATTAATGGCAAGTAGCTATTGCTAAGTATGGGTTGGTGACAGAAGCCAAAGGAAAGAGGAAAATAAATGGAGGAGTTGGTGAGGAATGCCTGGGAGCCCACACTTAATGGTTGCCTTGAGAAGCACCTAGGACACAGAAAGAGGTAGAAGAAATGGAAAACCAGGATGAAGGACTTAGGTGAGTCCTTCTTGAGCTCTGTATCTTGTAGGCACATTTCAAAGAAGATTTTGCTCTGTATAATTACAACCGCTTAGTCAATTTTTTCCCACAGTGTCTAGAATCACAATAACCACATGATTGCTGACACTTTCCTTTCATGAAATTACACATTTCAATTTCATAATGTATGAGACAACATGACCGTAAATAATATAAACAAAACTTGTCAGAATGAGCAATCACCTAAATTTTTACATAACTTTTATATTTATGTGGTGAGTAGAATTTTTTTCTTCCTTTAGAAAACAGGATATGCTTTCAATTTCATATCACATCACTGGAGATTCTTTCTAGAAGGAGGTTTTATTTTTAGGGAGTGTGTAACATTGTGATATTATAACATAGTAATAATAATATGCCTTGTAGCTGGTTTTGCTTTTACATTAGACTTTCTGAAGACTTCGGTTTCTTTCTTTTTTAAAAATTTTTATTTAAATTCGATTAACATATAATGTATTATTGGTTTCAGAGGTAGAGTTCAGTGATTCAGCAGTCTTATATAATGCCCAGTGCTCATTACATCACATGCCCTCCTTAATGTCCATCACCTAGTTACCCCATCCCCCCACACTTTTCCCCTCCAGCAACCCTCAGTTTGTTTCCTGTGATTAAGAGTCTCTTACGGTTTGTCTCCCTCTCTTATTTCATCTTGTTTTATTTTTTTCCTCTCTTCCCCTATGATCCTCTCTTTTGCTTCTTAAATTCCACATATGAGTGAAATCATATGATAATTATCTTTCTCTGATTGACTTATTTTGCTTAGCATAATACCCTCTAGTTCCATCCACGTTGGAAATGGCAACATTTCATTTTTGATAGCTAATATTCCATTGTATATATATATATATATATATATATATATATATATATATATATATAT
>NC_058414.1:28977582-29075249 GCF_002201575.2 Neomonachus schauinslandi | reverse complement strand
TATATATATATATATATATATATATATATATATATATATATATATATATACCACATCTTCTTTATCCATTCATCTGTTGATGGACATCTGGGCTCTTTCCACAGTTTGGCTATTATGGACATTGCTGCTATAAACATTGGGGTGCAGGTGCCCCTTCGGATCAGTTACTCTCTTTGAAACACATCTCAAGATTCTAGATTCTCCTCTGTAGCTATTTTCCTTATAAGTAAGCATGATAAGTATACTTGAATACAAATATTACTTTATGTAGGTAGTAAAGAAGCATAATTTTATAAGTGTTTCATAATGATAATTAAATATAGCTACCTTTTACAAGGATGACTTAGGTGTTTTACATCTATATTCTCAAATAATCCCCCAAAATGTCTTGATGAGGTAAATATTACTTCTCTCTCCTTTTTACACATAAGAATATGGAGGCCTGGAGAAGTCAGGTCACACCACTAGCATGTGGTGGGGTGGTGGGGGGTCTTGAATTTGAACCCGCACAGTCAAGTTCTGGTAGAGTTGTGCTCCTAACCTCTCTGTTATTCTGCCTTGCTCTTGTGCTTGTGCATATATTATGTGCAGGGAACTTCTCTGAACTCGTTACATGTATTAATTCGATCAATTCTTCCTCAACCCTGTTATGATTATGTACCACCACTATATTCATTCTATATATGAGGAAACTGAGAACCTGAGAACTGCATGGTTTGCCAGAGTCAACTTGCTCTTAAGGCAAGGGAAATACCAAAGACTTCTATAAATAGAAGAAAGCGTACCTGCTTAGTCTGTATGTCCCAGTCCAGCTGATTCCAAGCTAGTTGGATGCAGCACTAGGAGGTGAAGACAGATTGCCTAACTCCCAGTCTAGTGCTTTCTCAGTTCTTATTTAAGTACAAAGTACATACCAACTGGGCTAAGCCCCCCAGAAAGGACGCTGCTTGCCTCATGCTTCTAATTTTTACAATAAAATCTTGAATCTCACTTGTGAACCAGGGTCCAGCTGATCCAGAGATTTTGCTATCAAAAAAAAAAAATTTTGAATTTTAGCTGGTTACCAGGATTTGGTAAAGACAAAAAAAGAATATTCTAAAAAGCAAAGAAATCTACAGTTTATGATATAATTAGGGTAATGAAGGTAATGATATATATATACACAATATGCTGTGTTTCTGCTAATAAGTTTCATTCAACTTTTCCTCATTCGGAATTGTAAATATCTTTATGCACCTGTAGACTGGAGTATGTAATCTGCCCTATCCTTTTGTTCTCCTGTGTTCTAGATTGCTCGCATATTCTCTGATCTACCTGGGAATGGTCACCAGTAGTGAACATCTAGAAGTGAACCAGAAGTGAACTGGTGGTCACTTGTGACCACCAGTTCTTTTTATTACTAATTGGATATAAATAGATGCTGTAATTTGCAGTTGTTCCATGTTTAGACTTTAAATACAACTTCCATGCAATGATTAATTAAATACTAATTTAATTTTAAAAACATTATTTTCCTCCAATGAATTCAGTAAAAACTTCACCCCAAAACTGCCTCTCTGTACAGTGGCAAGGTCTTCCATTAATTTCCCTTCCCTGTGCAGGTTGGGGTCTGTCCTCAGTACAACTGCACCAGCTTTCTCCGGAGAGATTGATCATGAGGTCACCTCAGCTATGAGAGAAAGTAAGGCAGCTGCAATGGACAGCCATGAGACAATTAACTAGAGTATATAGATTTAGCCAGTATTCCGAGAATGCTAATTTTTTTTCACAACCGAGAATTTATAATAAAAGAAGAAATTACTAACTAAAAAATGTACCATAAAATATTTTCAAATTAAATGCAGCCAGATATAACATAAACATATGCATGCCTATGGATGAGATATTCATTTGATGACTTTGGAACTCAAAATTATATCACATGAGGTATCTACCCCAAAGCCCACTTTTTCTCACATATTGCTTTAATTGCTAACTACATCTCAGGATCCCGTTTGGAAAAGCTGACAGGAGACTGGCCTGGTATGTTATATTTGGTAAGTTTAGGATTTACAAGGATTTCTCAAACCAGGCAATCATCAGAATAAAGCGTAAAAATCCCTGTAGGGTACACCGTATTACAAAGTCTGCAAAATAAATTTATTGTGTGTTCTAAGTAGTCAATCCACATAACTCGCAAACACAACAAAGCATGGAAAGTTTCATTTGTCCAAAGTAATCTTAACCGGTGACCAAGCGTAGTCGAGGCATAAAAATTCATGTGTCACATGTGTGTATTGGAGTCTACAAGGAAAGTGAGTGTTGTGTTATGAGCCTCTACTTCTTTTTTCTATTAAACTTCTATTTTCTCTTGCTCACAATTATTCACTTATGTTGGCTCTACATGGGGATTGAGAGGAAATCTTCAAAGAAGGAATTCTAATGGAGCCATTTCTTTAGTAACATACAGAATTATTTTATAACAATATTTTAAACACAGCTTTGTAATAGTTGGTACAGCCACTTTGGAAAACAGTATGGAGTTTCCTCAAAAAGTTAAAAATAGAGCTACCCTATGACCCAGCAATTGCACTACTAGGTATTTACCCCAAAGATACAGATGTAGTGAAAGGAAGGGCCACCTGCACCCCAGTGTTCATAGCAGCAATGTCCACAATAGCCAAACTGTGGAAGGAACTGAGATATCCTTCAATAGACAAATGGATAAAGAAGATGTGGTCCATATATACAATGGAATATTACTCAGCCATCAGAAAGGATGAATAGCCACCATTTGCATCAACATGGATGGGACTGGAGGAGATTACGCTAAGTGAAATAAGTCAAGTAGAGAAAGACAATTATCATATGGTTTCAATTATTTGTGGTACATAAGGAATAGCATGGAGGACATTAGGAGAAGAAAGGGAAAAATGAAGGGGGGGGAATCAGAGGGGGAGATGAACCGTGAGACACTATGGACTCTGGGAAACAAACGGAGGGTTTTAGAGGGGAGGGTCGTGGGAGGATGGGTTAGCCTGGTGATGGGTAGTAAGGAGGGCACGTACTGCATGGAGCACTGGGTGTTATACGCAAACAATGAATCATGGAACACTACATCAAAAACTAATGATGTACTGTATGATATATTACAAAATGCTCACCACAATTAATTATCATCTGTCCACCATACAATGTTACAATATTATGGACTATATATCCTATGCTATACTTTTCATTCCTGTGATTTATTTATTTTCTAGATGGAAGTTTGTACCTCTTAATCCTCTTCACTTACTTTGCCCATCCCCCTATCCCCTTTCCCTCTGGCAACCACCAGTTTGTTTTCAGTATTTATAGGTCTGTTTACATTTCCTGTTTGTTTTGTTTTTTAGATTTCACATGTAAGTGAAGTCATATGGTATTTGTCTTTCTCTGACTTAATTTCACTTAGCATAATACCTTCTAGGTTCATCTATACTGTCACAAGTGGCAAAATTTCATTCTTTTTACTGCTCAGTAATATTCCATTGTACATATACTACACCTCCTTTATCCAATCATGTACTGATAGAAACTTAGGTTGCCTCCATATCTTGGTTATTGTAAGTAATGCTGCAATAAACATGGGGGTGCGTGTATCATTTTGAGTTAATGTTTTCCTTGTCTAGGGTTTTTGCTACCATCTCCTTTTTTTCTTACTGTCCTCTTTACTACTTGAATTTTTCTTTTGGATTATTACTTCAGTCCTAGTGAAAGAGTGTGAATGTGTGTGTGTGTGGCTTGGAGAGAGAGAGAAACACTGAGAGAGGAAACTGTATTTTAACAAATTCTTCAGAGACTTCTTCTATGACCTAACTTAAGAGCCACTGCCCTAGATTTCCATTCTAGTATTCTTTTTACCCCCTAGTGAAGTGATGTGACTCAGTTTAGTTAAATTCAATAAACATGCTTTGAGTATCTGTTATTGATCACAGATTTTGTTATGAGCTGTGTATACACATATGAGTAAGAGATAATCTGTCTTCAGGGAACTCACATTTAATATTCTATTTTTAAACCATTATGTATTATCACAATGACATTTCTAGACTCTTTAAATAATACAATTGCAAGTTTTCCATCCATGTAAGAAATTCAACACCAAGAAGTAATTTTGAAACAAAACTTTTTTGATCTCAGTTACATTGCAAGATTTTGAAATGAGCATGTCAATAGTTTATTTTGACATGCTTCTATGAATTTCACATACAAAATTCTGTTTTATGCATTTACCCCTTAACTGCTCATCTGGTCTCTATAGCTTATGAGGTTTGAGAGGCGGAGATCAGGAAAATCTCCTGAGTGCCCAGAGGCATCACGACTGCTTTATTTCAAACCCTTGTTTAGAGAAGTGGGTTCCAGAAATGTTCTTCAGTTTTAAAATTTCAGGGAAAATGTTAATAGAAAATTTCATAACTTCTATTGAATGAAATTAACTTTGAAATGTAGACAGCTATTTCAATGATGAGTCTGATACAGTATTATCAAAATACCATCAAAAGGTTTAGAGTGCATTTTCCAATCTTACTGTTGATAAGAACACTGAACAAAAATCAGGCAAGGCATCAGCTATTGTTCATTAATAAATATAAGATTCGTTATGTTAAGTTTTTAATTACAAAAGAATCAAACGAATAAATAAAGGAAGTAGAAGAGTCCAAAGTTCAGGGCTGATTCCTTTTCAAATGTGAAACCTCAGAGTTTTCAATGTATTCTTCTTGAGTTAGAAAATGATTTTCATACTAAATTCTTCATTTTTATTTCTTTCATTCATTGTGCTTTTTTTTTCTTTCAGACATTGTATTGTGTCCTGTCATCTGACATTACAAAAAACACTCTGTACTTTTTTTTTTTCCCCACTTCAAACAATTGCTAAATACCACACTATGGACTTTGCTCCTTTTGTGAAATTCCAGAGAAATCTGCAACTCACCTCAGACTTGACGTGTATCATAAACAGGCCTCAGGCCCTCTTCTGAGTTCATGCAGAGCATGGCCTATCTGGCAACAATGAGCTGTGGCCTTATTTCTGGCAAAGCAATCATTCAGGGGAGCCAAGAATAAGAATATTGGAAGGAACTGCCCATATATCAGACTAAAAAAAGTGATGAGTGTATGAAATCTCCCAATGGGTAGAGAGCCGTTCCTAAATTATTCTGGCTGCCTTTGCAGACACATAGAATGCCCTTCCCTTACTTTGTTCTCATTGGGATCCTCCGCTTTCACACAGGAAACCAACTGTGGGGACACAGTCAACTCCTTCGAGAAAACACATTCGAACTACAGGCTTTTCATTAAAGTGCAATTTATTTCATAAATGTTCCTTTGAAAATTTTTAGACACTTAGATGGTGCCAAGTTGAAACCTTATTTCTATTCATTAAGTAATTAATCTTATAATGAATCCATTTTTCCAGGCACAAAAAGAAGGATCGCTCTATACTAAGCATTGTGGACGAGGCATGTAGGAAAAGGAAGTTCCAGAACTAGCAGTAACAATAGAAGTAGCAATATCATAGTAACAACAACAAAAACAATAGAAATAATGATAACGAATATAGATTACTTTCCCTATGGAGGCGCTATACTTTGTATTTTACCTGGGCTATATTATTTGCTGCAACCACCTTATAAGTAGGTGTTATTATTAGACTCAGCTTAATAATTGAAGACATTGAGACTTGGGCAGGTTATAGACTTCCAGGAATCTTACAGAGCAAAGAGATAAAAACATGGGAGGTAAAAGAAACCGATCATACTGAAAATCTACATACATTAACTGAATTAATCCACATAGAAACCCTCAGAAAATAAGTATATATCCATATTTGTTACGTTCAAGTCATCATCAGGTTAAATGTTTTCTCCAAGAAGGTACACCTTGGAACTCTGATTAAAATCTAGGTCTGATCCCAAAGACCATGATCTCTCCATTAACCTTGCATATTACTAGGTATATTTCTCAGAAGGAGGAGTAGGAGGTGAAGGGGGTGGGGAGATGGAAGCTATTTAGTCAGGAGGGACTAAAATATTTTCATATCCACTTTACAGCAAGCATCAGATATATTAACAATGCTTTGACAACACCATAGTTATAAAATCATTGAAACTTGGTGATCATTTTTCACGTTTCTATCCAACCTATTCCTTTAATCTTTCATTAATGTGTACAATCATGATGGAATATCCCAAAGCCAGTTCAACAGTCATTTCATCTCTAAGGAAAAACCTGCAGGCTTATTATTCCCTCACAGGAAAAATTCAGATTCACATAATCCATTTACTCACATAGCCCCCTTTATTCTCATTAGAGGTCATTTTGCCTAAAAACGAAGACCATTCCCATTCAACATAAAGTCATACCAAAAAGAAAATTGTTGAGTCAGATGATATAACCGGTAAGCATAGAACAGAATGCTTCTTGTCTCTATTTATCTCTAGATAAACCTTAACTACCATCTCTCAGTTGAAATGTACACTGATTTTATATTCATTTTATATCACCTTTATGGATAGCTATTAAAAACTTTAATTACAAATACTTAAGATGTGGTTTTGTAATCAGAATCATGGAAATACATTTTAATTAACAAAAATGATTTTCAACGTATTTAGAAAAATGAATGGCTGCTTCATTGTATCATCTAACATGAAAATGTGCTAAAATCCTTGAGGGGATAAAATGAAGCCAAGAGAAAACCTTTCTTACTGGGCTTCTTTACCAGGTTTATTCATTGTTATTAGTTCACTTCAGCTGCACCGTTAATACTCCTTCTTAAAGCAATGATTTACTCACCCCCAGACAGCAAGCAGAGTGACATATATTACATGAAAACAAAACCCCCAAGGTGCTAAAACTTAAACCACAAGTCTACTTTGCCAAGGTCAGATAATCCACTTGGGAATGGAGAATTTGGCTGAATCAGGTTGTAATATTTTAAGGGTTGTCACAAACTTGGTTAAGATGTGTTCTTCTTAAAAAGGCAGTTCAATTGCATCAAATTTCACTTTTTTTTTATATTGACTTTTAGTTCTAAGAGATGAGCAAGGTACACATTTCATATTATCAATTTCAAATTGGGGGCACATATTAATGTCATTAAATGAGCCAAATTCATTTGTACTATCAATGTATTTCAGATTCTTTAAATTCATATTTGTACTTAAGTAATAAAAACTTAGCTTTACAGTAATCAATGCATAGAGGCCCAAGCACACAGTGACATTTTTAAAATGTCAACGTGATTTAAATGGGACAGATTAACCTTAAAATTTTAACTTGTGCATTCAGAGCTCCCAAGAAGAAATGGGTCAAGAGAGTGTAAGGTATCCCATCAAAAAATGATTCCAAACAGTTCCTCTTGTCCCAAAGCTTGGGAGGTTTGCAAACACTTGGATTCATAATACTTAGTATCTTAGTAATTTTTTCTTTGCATGTCTTAGGCCAAAAAAACAAAAAACAAACAAACCAAAAAACCTAACAGTTCCATTTCTTTAGTAGCTAATTCCAAACAGTTTAATAAGTATTTACATCTTAACAATTTAATAGGCTCCTGGGAAAAGATACTCACAAATGGGAAGAATGAAATAATATTTTTAGTTCATTCTTAAGTAACCAGTTATTTACAAATTAGATGTGTGCACCTGTTTGGCTCTGCAAACCCTTAAATCAGATCAAGCACGCACCCACACACTCTTTTCCTGTGTCACGTTGGTTTTCCTGTGGCACTTCCCTCACGCAGCCACAGGAAACACAGCTTAGCAAGTTACGATGTCATCAAAAGGAATGTAACCCAATGTAATGTTGAAGCTGTTAATAGTTCACGGGGTGTCTGACAGATGTTGAGTACTCCGGTGTTTCCTCTGAAAATTTAAAATAATATGCAGCTCCCCCGTGAGTTTGCTGAAGCTCTTGAGAGAGTGCATTCGTGCATAGTTTGGGAAGCGTGGTTGTAGTCTGTAGATCTCATTGTTGTACAGATATACTGCAAATACCATTCCTTTTTTAAAGCTGCTGTTTCCCTACCAAACCCATAAAAGCTTCGGCTTACCAACCTTCCTTCCTCCCGCCATATGCACAGAACCCTGGGTGAGCCAGGAGGCCAGGAATAGCAGCAGCTGGTTCCAATTGGCCTTTATTGGACTGAGATGTGAGAAGCAGCAACTGCATCAAGGCACTGGAGCACTGAAACTCGTCTTTCCAGGCCTAGTGTTTTTGAGTCCCACTTTTTCACTTAATGTTATTGGTTGTGCAGGTTCCAGGGAAATTCATTTGATAGAACTTTTGTCTAGGAACAGTTTGATTACAAAATAAATAAAGCCATATTGGGTATAGTGAAATATCAGTGAAGATTCAGAATAATAGGTAAAGAGATACCTCCATATGGGAACGTTTTGTAGTCAGTTTCTTGTCCAATCAGTGAAGTATCCAGGCACCATTTCTTCCTGTTAATGTCCAGGAACTATCTCTTTATGATTATTGTTAAATGTGCCATCCTGGCTAATTTCATTTCTCCCACCAAGATAAAAGGTATAGTATGACCTCACTTATATATGGAATCCAAAATGCAAAACAAACAAGCAAAAAACTAAGCTCACAGATACAGAAAACAGATTGGTGGTTGGAGAACAAGTAAAGGGGGTCAAGAAGTACAAACTTCTTGTTATAAAGTCAATAAGTCATGGAGATGTAATGCACAGCATGGTGACTATAGTTAATAATGTTGTATTGTATATTTGAAAGTTACTAAGAGAGTAAATCTTGAAAGTTCTTACCACAAGAAAAAACGGTAAGCATGTATGGTGACATGTTAACTAGACTTATTGGGATGATCATCTTGAATATGTACAAATGTTGAATCATTATGTTGTACATCAGAAACTAATATCATGTTCTATGTCAATTATACCTTGATAAAAAAAAATTAAGTTTTTTTTTAGGGACGCCTCTGTGGCTTGGTCAGCTGAGCATCGGACTCTTGGTTTTGGCTCAGGTCATGATCTCAGGGTCCTGGGATGAAGCCTGGAGTCAGGCTCTGTGCTCTGCGGGGAGTCTGCTGGGGATTCTTTCCCAGTCCCTCCTCCTGTTCCTCCCCCAACTCAAGCTCTCTCACTCTCTAAAATAAATAAATAAAATTTCTTTTTTTTTTAAGTTTTTTTTTTAAGTAACAATGCAATTAATACTCACATCACCATGAAACAAAATAGAAAGTCTTGCCTCTACAGTTTCTGAACATCACTTACTTAACACTAATTTCACCATCACTCATAAATCCCCATTTTCTGTAGTGCTGTCCATGAATATTGATTTCCAATTACTCTTTCAAAGATTATCAATGTTACTATATTTTGTTGGTGAAGACAGCAAATGCAAGCCTTACATATAATACAAATAAGCATGTGGACAATAATTCATTTTCTGGTAAGGTTAAATTTATCTTTAAAAATTTGTTGACAGGGCACTTGGGTGGCTCAGATGGTTAAGCGTCTGCCTTCAGCTCAGTTCATGATCCCAGGGTCCTGGGATCAAGTCCCGCATCGGGCTCCCAGCTCAGCAGGGAGCCTGCTTCTCCCTCTGCCTCTCTCTCTCTCTCTTATGAATAAATAAAATCTTTAAAAAAATAAAAAATATATAAAAAATAAAAATTTGTTGACATAAATGTAACACTACATGGGGCGCCTGGGTGGCTCAGTCGGTTAAGCGTCTGCCTTCAGCTCAGGTCGTGATCCCAGGGTCCTGGGATCGAGCCCCACGTTGGGACCCTTGCTCAGTGGGGAGTCTGCTTCTCCCTCTCCCTCTGCCCACCCTACTTGTGCTCTCATGCTTGTTCTCTCTCTCTCAAATAAATAAATACAATCTTAAAAAAAAAAGTAGGACAATGCATCTTCCCGCCATGTCTTCTCCTGGAATCATTAACCAATCAATAACCACTGGATTCCTAGAAACCGGTCTTTTCCAATGTTGGCTGCATTCTCACCTTCCACATACCAAAAAGAGTGTCAGTCAGAAGGGCCTGTTGATCTTGCAGAATGACAATCTCAAAAGCCCTTGGAGCAGACAGACATGGACACCCCAAGTATGTCTTGTTGTGTGGTCTGGAGTGGTCTCTCTGGGTGCGAGCGGGGAGGGGCTGGTGGAGGGTAGGGCACAGGACAAAGCTAAGACAAACAAACATAAACCACTTCAGCTAAAAGTTGTTTAGGAAAGTGGTATTCTCTCCAATTCTGTTTTTTAGCGACTTAGCCACTGGAAGCAATGTGCTGTTGATCATCTTGCGCATTTTGCTATTCCTCCCCTTGGACTTTCTTTTTGAACCTGACCCCAAATATATTAGTTTGCAAGTTAAAAATTATGTCACAAACATCCACCCTTTTCTTTTTTAAGACTTTATTTCTTTTTTAAGATTTATTTATTTTAGAGAGCAAAAGATCATGGGGGAGGGGCAGAGGGAGAGGGAGAGAATCTCAAGCAGAGGCCATGCTGAGCCCTGAGCCCAACATGGGGCTCGATCTCATGACCTGGAGATCATGACCTGAGCTAAAACCAAGAGTTGGTCGCTTAACCCACTGAGCCACCCAGGCACCCCACCAATGTTCCCCTTTACAATTTGTGTCTTTACCTGTCATCTTTATAATCAATAACAGGATTTTATCATCTGTTTTGCTCCCATGATTGTCTAGTGTTCCACAGTATTTTTTTAAAGATTTTATTTCTTTATTTTAGAGAGAGAGAGAGAGGAGCAGGAGGAGCAGAGGGAGATGGAGAGAAAGAATCTCAAGCAGACTCCCTGCTGAGTGCAGAGCCCAACACAGGACTCAATCTCAGGACCCTGGGATCTTGATCTGAGCCAAAACTAAGAGTCTGACACTTAACCAAATGAGCCACCCAGGTGTCCCTAGAGCTCTATAGTATTAATGAAAACTGACAAAGGTAAATCACTTTGGAATGAATTTTAGCATAACTTTGATGTTCCAAAGTATCATTGTCTGTCACAAAGAAAAAGAAACAAAAGTGGAAAATTATGAATTTTTGCCAGATAGAGACAAGGTTTAGATGCAATCCTTAACTGCATATTATTTTGACAATTATCCTGCTTGTTTTGTTTAGTTTTTCCGTGTATTTCTGCTTATTCTGTTGTTGTATGGGTTAGGTTCAAATATTTGACATGAGTCATGCTACAGTATGAAGATATTTAGATTGGGTGTCAGGCCTCTTGTTTCTAGACCAACTCTGTAGTGCATGCTTCCTATACTAATCACATGTGACTAAGCTTCAACTGATCTAATACAAAAATTATATTATTTGAACTCTAAGGCCCTATTATGTATTAAAATTCTAGACAGCTATGGTTTTAAGTTAATAAATAACTGTGACTTAGGCTGATACAACCCAAATTTATGTAATTTTGACCACACCATTTCCCTTTTATATCTGATAGATTTTTGGATTAAAGAAATTGAACTCACCCTAGACAGTTACTAAAATATCATTAACATTCACATCAATTCTGTCCCCAAAATAGTGAGAATAAACCTAACATGATTAATATAATTTGAAGTAACTAGAACATTCTTTGCTACATGTAAAAGAACTAGACCTGGGCCTATGGAAGTGGGTCCTATCACTTCTCTTCTCATTTTTAGATAATAAGAGAATTGCCATTCCTTTATGTTATAAATACAGTTTTCATTAGTGATTTGAAATATCAAATTCCGTTTATTTATTGATATTTTAATCTTTTTTAAAGGGTAAAACTTCTCCCTAATCAGGGTCAGAAACAGGAGGAATGTAGAAAATGCTGGGGTATTCTTTCCTCTTTCCCTGCTTACCTATCCCCAGTTAGACATCACCATTTGAGACTCTGCCAAGGTCAAAAGGAGAGGGGGAAACAAGGTGATGAGGGATTTATCTGTGGATTCTTAATTTAAATTATGTTCCGGTTATTGATAACTTGTTTACCTTCAGTCTCTAAATTTACTATTTAGTCTTTTTTGGGGGTTTAGTTTTATTATTTTTGAAGTATGTTTTGGAAGAGGAAGTCTACTACAGACCCTGAGCATCCCTGCATGCTCTTGATTGTGTCAGCCTGCAAGGCTTGTCTTCATGCAGAGAAGTTTCATACAGAAACATAGTCACATAGGTACCTAAGTAGGTTAAGAAGATCACGGAGTGACTACGTGTATCTGTTTGCTCCAAAAGGGGAGGCAGCTGGTTTGGTTATGGCTTACTATAATGTTTGCTGCTTGAGAAAAGGAAGACCTGGCCATTGGCCCCAGGTTTCTTTCCTGTAAAGCAACTCACTGTGTGTGCAGGTATCCTCTTTCTCTCCATGTACATGGGCCTGTGGGAACTGGGGCTCTAAAGACCCACAAATATGCTGACGTGAGGAATGCTGCTTTGGTCTCCTTTCTGATTCAAGAATTCCCTGTCTTTTGTCAGTTTCCATGAAACTGTGGCAAATTAGCTTAGTATCTTGCAAGTAGGGAAAATCCCACAGTTTTTCACAATTCTTTTTTTTTTTAAGATTTTATTTATTTATTTGACAGAGAGATAGAGAGCACAAGTAGGCAGAGAGGCAGGCAGAGGGGGAGGGAGAAGCAGGCTCTCCGCCGAGCAGGGAGCCCGACGTGGGACTAGATCCCAGGACCCTGGGATCATGGCCTGCTGACAGAGACATAGCTTTCTGGAAAAGGAGAAGATCTGGGTCCTGTTGGCCAATTGATGGATTTAAGGGAAGTTCTTGGGAATGTGCAGTAAGTTTATTGACTGAATGGTATGGTCAGATGAACAATAAATGTTTCTGAACCATGTTGTTGCCTTCAATGACAAGCAATTAAGCAGTTCTTAACAGTCTATTTCTTAAATATTTAATTGGCTGTGATTAAAAATCTTCAAAAAAAAGTTAATAAGGAAAAGGGAGTAGCTAATTTTAATTACGCATTGCTTGAATAAATATATATTTGAGAAGAGATAGCAACTATATTCTAGATTATCTCTCATTAATTAATTAGCATTTCATATCCATATACTCATTATCAAAATTGTTACCCTAAGAAAACCAGTATCTGATTAAATACTTTCCTATACTAATGACTAATTAATGAGCTAGTTTAAGATTAAAAACCAAAGATCCTAGGAATTATTTACGAATTATTATTTACAATCTCAATTACATAAATTAATTTTAATCTCTGTATTTTTCATCACATCATCTGCCCCATTTTCCCAACTACTTCACTATATATTAATAACAGGGTTACTGTAACCTGTAATAAAAGATAATTTTGCCCCTCACAAAGTGCCTATTTGAAAAGTATCATAAATGTCTTCATTAAACACTGCAAGAGAGAAAACGTGCTAGAAAAGATTAAGAGAATGCACTTGAGTAAAGACCTGAGTAGGACTTGGAATTTCCATAGCAGAGGTCATTCTTAACGAGTGGTTACTTTGTAACCGATATTGTTCTAAGCATTTCACATTCACTTATTTACTACAATGATGCCATGGTTAGGCTTCACCAATAACTACATTTTACAAAAAAAGGAAAATAAGAAACAGAATTCCAGTAAGAAATAGAGTTCCAGTTCCTGTTTTAGAATCAGGTTTTTAGCTGCTATGCTAGGTCAGGTAAGCTTAGGTCTGAGTTTTTCTAGGTCTGAGTTTCCTCATTCTGTGAAAATGTGGACAGGTTAACATTGAAGATGCCTTTCACGGATAAGAATTTTTACATCATCAGAGGAGAAATTACATTTACGTGATTAAATTTTATTAGGAATGTAATTAACTTTCTGATTATAAGCTTGAAGTTCCTGAAATTTCATAACTGCTTGCAGACTTTATATTCCAAGTTTTTGTTTTAATTTCAGATACAGTGTTATATTAGTGTCAGTTGTACAATACAATTCCATACATCACCCAGTGCTCATCATGACAAGTGCATTCCTTAATACCCATCACCTATTTCCCCCATCCCCCCCACCCCCACCCCTCTGGTAACCTTCAGTTTGTTCTCTATAGTTAAAAGTCTGTTTCTTGGTTTCTCTCTCTCTTTCCTTTTGCTCATTTGTTTTATTTCTTACAGAATTTTTATTCTTACCATATTAGAGTAGACAGAGTCTGGGTGATCATATTTTCAAATATGATCTAAGATTCACTATTAGTAATTCAAATGTTTCCTTTGCTATGCAGAAGCTTTTTCACAGCAAAGGAAACAGTCAACAAAACAAAGAGGCAACCCACGGAATGGGAGAAGATATTTGCAAATGACACTACAGATAAAGGGCTGGTATCCAAGATCTATAAACAACTTCTCAAACTCAACACCCAAAAAACAAAGAATCAAATCAAAAAATGGGCAGAAGACATGAACAGACATTTCTCCAAAGAAGACATACAAATGGCCAACAGACACATTAAAAAATGTTCAACACCATTAGCCATCAGGGAAATTCAAATCAAAACCATGCTGAAATGCCACCTTACACCAGTTAGAATGGCAAAAATGGACAAGGCAAGAAACGACAAATGTTGGAGAGGTTTTGGAGAAAGGGGAACCCTCTTACACTGTTGGTGAGAATGCAAGTTGGTACAGCCACTTTGGAAAACAGTGTAGAAATTCCTCAAAAAGTTAAAAATAGAGCTACCCTATGACCCAGCAATTGCACTACTGGGCATTTACCCCAAAGATACAGATGTAGTGAAAAGAAGGGTGACATGCACCCCAATGTTTATAGCAGCAATGTCCACAATAGCCAAACTGTGCAAGGAGCTGAGATGCCCTTCAACACGTGAATGGGTAAAGAAGATGTGGTCCATATACACAATGGAATATTACTCAGCCATCAGAAAGGATGAATACCCAACTTTTACATCAACATGGATGGGACTGGAGGAGATTATGCTAAGTGAAGTAAGTCAAGCAGAGAAAGACAATTATCATATGGTTTCAATTATTTGTGGTACATAAGGAATAGCATGGAGGGCATTAGGAGAAGGAAGGGAAAAATGAAGGGGGGAAATCGGAGGGGGAGACGAACCGTGAGACACTATGGACTCTGGGAAACAAACGGAGGGTTTTAGAGGGGAGGGTCATGGGAGGATGGGTTAGTCTGGTGATGGGTAGTAAGGAGGGCACGTACTGCATGGAGCACTGGGTGTTATGCACAAACAATGAATCACGGAACACTACATCAAAAACTAATGATATACTGTATGATGACTAACATAATAAAAAATTTTAAAAAATAATAATTCAAATGTCAATGACTTGGGAAGTACTAAGTACAAAAAAATTAATGTTCTCCAAATAAGACACTTTCATATACATTTTCTTAAAGATGCCATCTTTACTAAAATCTTGTCAGAGCAAAGACTACTCAAGGTCGTGGTATCTCTTTTCCTTAAACAAAATTTAAGTACCCCTCCCTCCAAATTCCTCACTTTAAATATATATTAACAAAACCTATTTATTATTATCTTTTGGGGCAAAAGCAAAGACTCACATCTCAGATCTTGAACTAAGATATAAACTACAGAGTATTGTTTGGCCAACAGTCAAATACTACGGCATTTAACCCTTAACCTTTCCTGTCTCTAAGACATTTTCTCTTTTTATCAGAATATTAATCACTCCATGTTAGCTACTTCTGCCTTCTCGGCATAGTTAACCTTAATTCATGGTGATCTTGTCAAAATAATTCTATTTCACCTTTTAGAGCAATTCCAGCTGTTTTTTTTTTTTTTAATATTATTATGTTATGTTAATCGCCATACATTATATCATTAGTTTTTGATGTAGTGTTCCATGATTCACTGTTTGCATATAACACCCCATGCTCCATTCAATATGTGCCCTCCTTAATACCCATCACCAGGCTAACCCATCCCCCCACCCGACTCCCCTCTAGAAGCCTCAGTTTGTTTCTCAGAGTCCATAGTCTCTCATGTTTCCTCAGCTGTTTCTTTTTGTAACAGAGTTTTGTTTTTACTGAAAGAGCATGCAAATCAGACAAAGTAAGTCAGAGTTTATTCTTTTCTTGTAGATAAAGTGTTTGCATTGTGAGCAAAATATTAATTCTATCTTTAAAAGGTAAGTAAACCAGTTTTTCTTAGCATAATTACGATGCATTGCTTATATATTTAAGACCAAATGCCTTCAGTATAGCCCTCACTCAGTATTTCATTTGTAACAAAGATGACTGTTGAAAACTACACCAAACAAAAAATTTATATAAACTTGTTCCACATTTCTTATATTTTTCAAATGTGCCTCTCAAAATATGTGGTACACATGAGCCAAAGATCCACAGGACTTTCAACCAAGGTGATCATTTTTCCCAAAATATTAGGGTATATTGAATGAGTATGTGGGAAATACTGCATTCGTATATTTTAGCATATTATTACCCATTTATAACAAGAAATCGACTATACAAGGCGCAGAGGTTGGCAAGTGGTTGTTCATATTCTAGGTTTGTTCCACTGTAGCCTTGTTTCTTTGTCATTAATCACTCTTTTGTGTAGTATAACATTATTAGAACAGCTTCAAATGAGACAATATAGGGGCTATGTATTTCAAGAGTTTGGCTTGGCAACCTCAGAAGTTTAGCTAAAGTGAAGCAGTAAAGTCCTCAGTTATCTTTGGTATTTCCCTTCCTAAGTTTTATGTATCTTTCCCACCACAGGTCTTCCTTACCTCTTATCTAGAGTATGACAACACTCTCTTACCTGGGCTACCAGCCCACAACCTGCCTACTTCTTGCCCTTCATACCATATAAATATCATTGACAAATTATCCTTCTAAACATAGTTCTGATGATATCATTTGGAATCAAATTTTTTAAACTATAATTTACATTAAATGATATGCCCCCATTTTAATTCTGCACTATGATGTTATGACAAGTATATAAACCTTTAAACTATCACCAAAAATCAAGATATTGAGAATTTCTTTCACTCCAGAACATTCTTTCATGTCCCTATTCATTCGGTTTTCTCCTGAACTCTAACCCCAGACAACAACTAGGCTGATTTTGATCACAATAACTTATTTTTACCTCTCCTAGGACCTTATATACAGGCTGTATGTCTAGCTTCTTTAGCCAGTCACGCTTGTTGTAGTCTTATCTGAAGTTTGCTCTTGTTAACTGATGAGTAATACTCCACTGTATGCTTGTACTAGTTTGTTTTTCCACTCACATGTTTACATTTATTTGGGTTGTTTCAAGTCAGAAGTGAATATAAATAAAGCAGCTATGAACATTGGTGTATGTCATTGATGGACGCAGGTTTTTATTTCTCTTGGGAAATTATAAAATATGTTAAACTTTAACAAGAAACATCAAAATATTTTTCAAAGTCACTCTTAAGAAATATAAGAACTCAAATAGCTCATATTCTGGTCAATACTTGATATGGTAAGTATTTTTAATTTTTGTCATTTTAGTGAGGGTGCAGTATCTCATTATGGTTTTAAGTTTAAGCTCTTGTCTTATGATGAACATCTCTTCATGATCTTATGAGTCACCTATATGCCTTATTTTGTGAGATATCTGTTTGAGATTTGCTCATTTAGAAAAATGTTCTTTTTTTTTATTATTAATTTGTAAAACTCCATATATGTCCTAGATAGAAGCCTTTTGTGAGATATATGTTTGGAATATACTTTTTCCTCCAATGTGAGCCTTTTTTCAAAAGCAGAAACCTTAACTTGTTCTGAAGTCCAACTTAAAAATTAATGCATTTATGGCTAATGCTTTTGTGTCCTCTCCTAGAAATTTTTGCCTACACCAAGTTTGTGAAGATTTTTCTCTAAAAAAAAAAAAAGATCTATTTATTTGAGAGAGAGAGTGAGCGTGCGCAAGCATACACAAGTGGGGGGGGGAATGGCAAAGGGTGATGAAAAGGGAGAAGCAGGCTCCCCGTTGAGCTTGAGGCTCAACTGGGTGGGGGGGGGACGTCTCCATGAGGGGCTCCACGAGGGGCTCCCTGTGGGCTCCAAGTGGGGCTCAATCTCAGGAGCCTAAGATCATGACCTGAGCCGGAGTCAGACGCTTAACCAACTGAGTCAGCCAGGTGCCCCAGATTTTTCTCTATATTTTCTACTTGAAGATTACAGTTTTAACTTTTATGTTTATGAATAATATTCATTTTGAATTTTTAGAAATAATAATATAGAGGGGTCAATGTTCATGTTTTACATACAGATATCCAGTTGTTCCAGCAGCATTCATTGGAAAGACTATCTTTTCTCCATTGGAGTATCTTGACATCTTTGCTGGAAATCAGTTGACCATAGCTGTATAAATCTACTTCTAGACTGTTATGTTCCATTCATCTATGTATCTATCCTTATGACATGCTCCCCTCTCTGCTTCACTGCAGCTCTATAGTAGGTCTTGAAAGAGGACAGTGTAAGTCATTCCATGTATTTTTCCTTCTCACTACTGTTTTGAATTTCTAGATTTTTTTATTTTTCCACATAAATTTTAGATCAGCTTATCAATGTCTACAAAAAAGCTTGCTTGTGATTTTGATTAGGAGTGTATTGAATCTACAGATCAATGTGGGGAAATTTGATTCTTTAACATTAATTTTTCCAATTCATGAGCCTGTATACCTTGTCATTTATTTATTGTTTCTAAATTCCTCTTATAAATATTTTGTGTTTTCAAAGTACACATTTTATAGGCCTTTAAAAAAATATTCTTCAGGTGTTCTACTTTAATGTCATTATAAATGGTTTGTTATTACTATTTTCCAATTGTTCATTTCCAGTCTACATAACTCAATTTTTTTATAAGGTTATATACACTGATTAGTTGCTTTAGATCTAAAATGTATTCTTAAATTATCAGAGTTTACTTAAGGTAAATATTTATGACTTCCTACTTTGCATTTCCCATTAAATATTATAACATTATATAATTCTACTTCCTTAGCTCTTATTCTTTTGACTATTGTGATAACTTTTATTTTTACCTAATTCATAAACCCTTATCTACAATGTTTTCATTCTGGGTTTAAAAAGTAATTTATCTTGTATGAAATTTTGCTAAAAATTAAACATCGTTTCTATATTTATCCAATTAATTACCATTCCTTGCGCTCTTCATTCTTTCCTTCAGATCTGAATATATCAGTAGGTATGACTCTACCCAATCTATCTGTGAAGGAAGTACCATTTCCTTTCATCCTGAAGAGGAACATCCTTTAGCTTCTCCTGTAGTGCATTCTGCTAGTGATATAACCTCAAAGCTTTCATTTATCTGAAAATGCCTTTTTTTTTTAACATACTCTTTTTAGAAGCATGCTTTCATTGGGTTTAGGATTCAGATTGGACCAATATTTTTTTGGTTTTTTCAGCACAATAATGAAAAAAAATTTAAAGTATAAGTATAGAAATTTCAAGGTTGGTTCAGTGCCTCAACAATATTGAAGATTCAGGTTTCATTTGCATATCAGCTTCACAATTTTTAGCATATCATTTTACAGTGCTATGAGTCCAAGAAGGTTGTTATAGTGGCAGAAATTATGTCTTTAGTGCACAGAGTAGGTGCATTAAAGTAGTAGCTTCATCTGAAATGGAATGAAATTTTTCTAGAAGGTTTTGACCCAACTTCCACTTAAATTCATAGACTAAAACAGAATTTTGTAGTCACCACAAGCTGTAATATGAGGCTGGAAAAGTGAGTATAATCCTAGAAGGTGGAGAGACATAAAGAGGAAGAAGAAATATTTGAAAAATATTGTGACATCTATTGATGTGTGCCTTAATTATTGCCCTCCACCATTTCCTGCAAGATTTACTGCTGGTTCACCATACTGGGTAAGTGATGTTGATTCTATACCTGAAATATACATGTACTTGTTACAAGAAGCCATAAAACACTATTTCAAACATTTGCTTTCAGACAAGATCTCATGGAGATAAAATGTGAAATTTCAACCAACTCTATAAAACCAGTGATTTACATGTTTGGTTTATTTTTTTTTTACTATATCTATATACTTTGAAATACATGGCTTTGAAATCATTAATTTATATTTTGGAAAAGAAATCTGTTGGACTATTGTAGCAATTAAATTTATTAGGGTACTGATGCACTAAAATTTTATTTGGAATGTAAATTTTTACTTTTATAAAACCAATAAAAAGTTTAGTTATTAGAAGAATATGTAAAGGATAAAAGAAGAATGTTGCCTTTACATTTGAGTCATTTTGTAGAGTAATATGCGTACCATACAGCACCATACCCTACAATTTTGACCACTAAGTTGAAACACAAAGTTTAAAGTAAAAAACAAAAACAAAAACAAAAACAAAGGGAAAATCTTTATTGTGAGAAATGAAACCATAAAATTCCCAGAAAAAAACATAGGCACTAATCTCTTTGACATTGGCCTTAAAAACATTTTTCTAGATATGTCATCCTGGGCAAGGGAACAAAAGCAAAATAAACTATTGTGTTTACACCAAAATGAAAAAGTTTTGCACAGTGAAGAAAACTATCAACAAAGAAAAAAGACAAACTACTGAATGGGAGAAGGTAGTTGCAAATGATATATCCGATAAGAAGTTAATGTTCCAAATATATAAAGAACTTATGTAACTCAACACCAAAAAGACAAATAATCCCCTTAAAAAATAGGCAGAGGATCTGAATAGGCATTTTTTTCCACAGAAGACACACAGATGGCCAACAGACATGAAAAGATGCTTAACATCATTAATCATCAGGAAAATGCAAATCTAAACCTCAATGAGAGATTTCCTCACACCTGTCAGAATGGCTAGCATCAAAAAGTCAAGAGAAAACAACTGTTGGCAAACATGTGGAGAAAAAGGAAGCATGGTGCACTGTAAATGAGAATGTAAACTGGTGCAGCCACTGTGGAAAACAGTATGGAGTTTCTCCACATAATTAAAAATAGAAATACCAGATGATCCAGTTATCCCACTACTGGGTATTTATCCAAAGAAAACTAAAACACTAATTTGAAAAGATGTATGCACCCAGTGTTTATAACAGCATTATTTATAATAGCTGAGATATGGAAGCAGCCCAAGTGTCTATCAATAGATGAATGGATAAAGAAGATGTGCTATATGTATATATACATATATATATGAATATTATTGAGCTATAAAAAAGGATGAGACCTTGCCATTTGTGACAACATAGATAGACCTCAAAGACCATATGCTAAGTGAAATAAGTCAGACAGAAAGACAAATACATATGATTTTACTTATATGTGGAATCTAAAAAAACAAAACAACAAACAAGCCATAAAACAGACTCTTAAATATAGAGAATAAACTGGTTGTTGCCAGAGGGGAGGTGGGTGGATGAATGAGTAAAACAGATAAAAGGGATTAGGAGGTACAAACTTCCAGTCGTAAAATAAATAAGTCACAAAGATGAAAAGTACAACAAAGGCAATATAGTCAATAATGTTGTAATAACATTGTTGGGTGACTACACTTATCATGTTAAGCACTAAGTAATATATGGGATTGCTGAATCAATATATTGTACACCTGAAATTAATATAATATTGTATGTTAAATGTATTTTAATAAAAAATAGTAATAAAGAGCAGACTACTGCAATTGATTGTTCACAAATAATCAACACGTAAATTAAAAAATAGTTTTATTTAAAAAATGCATAAAGGGGACATATATAAACTTAACAAATCTGTGTGAAATCATTTTCAATTTTTCTTCTCTGACTTTTACCCATTCTTAGTACCAAGATCTGCTATCTTTGAAGAATAAAGTATTCTGCTAAGTTCAATGGTTTAAAATAATACAATTTAGGGCGCCTGGGTGGCTCAGATGGTTAAGCGTCTGCCTTCGGCTCAGGTCATGATCCTGAGGTCCTGCGATCGAGTCCCACATCGGGCTCCCTGCTCCTTGGGAACCTGCTTCTCCCTCTGCTTCTCTCTCTCTCTCTCTCTCTGTCTCTCATGAATAAATAAATAAAATATTTAAACAAAATTAAAAAATAAAAATAAAATAAAATAATACAATTTACTAGCATCACACATGAGCTATTATTTTTAAAATAATACAAATATACTTTACAATTTGTAGTTTTAACAGGATGCAGTTAAATCTGTCTTTTTGTCTCAAAATTTCTAAAGAGAATGAGAAGCAAAATGCAAATTTCTACCTTTGATAAACCTTACAGAAACTACCAGCCTTGTATCACAAGTGAATAGGAAGGGATCCCAAATGTAGCAATGGTCGAAGGGGAGTGTAGGAAGACACAGCAAGCTCCCTTTAGGGTACACTGAGTGGTAGGTAACACTTCTCCAAAGTAAGAGACACAGGCAAAGGTACCAACTGACAGGTCCCTGTTTCCAGTAATGGGAAATAGGTCCCTGAGGTGGCAGTGGGAGCTTCCGTGGACTTGGTTTGATTTCTAGTCACAGAGATGAGCAATATTTTCATAAACCAACTTATCAGTTAGGCAGCGTAGAGGACAGTGATTGAACTGGAAGCAATATACTCTGTTGCCTGAGAGAAGTAACAGATGAAAGAACTTGCCCACAAAATCCTTTCCTGTAACTAATTCACAAGAACTTGGAAATGACCTGGACTTGCCAATGGGGAAAGCCAATGGGACAGTGCAGTTCCTCAAGGGAGAGAAAGTATGACTCAATGACATGATACACGATGCAGTCATCATTCAAATGTAAAAGTAACAGACACATTTTTGTAATAACACAGGGGATATATTGCTCCTATATTGCTTATAAACTTTTGTTTAATTCACTACTTGAGGCTGAACTTCAGGCAACATTGAAATGATGATGAATTTATGGCAAGAAGAATGTGTGACTATAAATAAGTTAACCATGGGGTTTAGCTTATAAATTACCATATGAATATCATACACCCTAACATCTTGGAAAAGACAAAAGTAAAAAGATTTGTCACAGAAAGGAGAAAATAAATTGGGTAGATAATGTTATTTCCCCATTTTTTAATGTGTAAAAAAATTATTTAAGACTAACAAAATAACAGATGTATGGGTAATTTAATTATTTGTAAGTAAATTATCTTCTCCTTCTATGAAAATGATTTATTTATATAGTAAAACAGTAAAATATATAAAATGTTAACTAAAGTAAATCAAGATTAAAAGGAAGATAATAAAATTACGTAAAATAAGAAATACTAAGTGGTAAGTTGCCATCGATATATAGGAAATTATTATAAGTATTTTAAGAGTTTTTTGTTCAACTGCATGAAATAAATTTGTAAATCTGGATAAAATAGATGCTTTTCATGAAACTGTAAGATACCAAAACTGACATACAAGTTATAGAAAGTCTAAACTGAAAAAAAAAAATGGCAATGAATAAATTATATTTTTGAAGAGATTCTCCACTCAAGAAAACACCAGGCCTAGATTTTTCCACAGGAGTACCTCACAGAGATATAAGTCACAGATTTGATACATGTCCTTTAGCATTATCTTTGAAGTTCAGCACTGTACATCAGTAAAAAGAATCAATGTATGAGTAAAAAGAAGTAACATATGCTGCTATCTGAACAGATTCATTGAACTTATGCAGTCATCCTGACGAAAATAATTTAACCAATAACCATTGTTTTGGATACTAACCATTGCAAACATAAATTTTATGATTTAATATTTTAACATCAACACACAATGGACAATTAATTCACTTGCATTGATTTACTTATAGTGCTGCCCAAAGCAATACTGCTGGGAGGGGGAGAATATAAAAATGTAAGAAATAAAAATGTAATTTTAGTTCTTTAACAAGCTTGAGCCATGCAGAACCTTATACCTTTTCTCATATCACTGAAAATTGTAGTCTAAACTATAAGCAGTGTCTGTGACTGAGTCATCTTTGTTTTCCATCATCAAACAATAGATGACCCTTAAGTAATTATCTTTTAAGTATATAATAACAATTCAATTTGGTGCAACTCAGACCATTTTTATATAAGGTACTTAAGTTTTCTCAGATTATAGGAGCCTCCAATTTGTTTTATTAGAATCAGGATGTGATTTCATGTAGACAGTGAAATCTATGGCCAATTGACAAAAACCAAGCAAATAGCATTTTATTACATTTTGTCCATATGAAGCCAAATAACCATTTAAAATATCTTGTTAAAAATACTTAATTTATATGAAATCAATGAGTAAATGCCAAAATTATTTTAAAATTTCCACTTCGCTCAATGACCAATCTCAAATCAGCATTAAAAAAAAAAAAAATCTGCTGGAAAATTGCATTTGGCACCACTCGGTGTTTGTTACTCCTATAAATACCTTCTTATACTGTATCTCAATAGCATCTAACTCCATTTAGAAATGAAATGGTGGGTCTTCTAGCCAGTTGCATTTATTTTTAAAAATATGACTATGGGGCATTTCGGTGACTCAGTCGGTTAAGTGGCCGACTCCTGATTTTGGTTCAGGTCATGATCTCAGGGTCTGGGGATCTAGCCCCAGGGCATGCTCCACACTCAATGAGGAGTCTGCTTGAGGATTCTCTCTCTCTCCCTTGCCCTCTGCCCCTCCCTGGGCTCATGCACGTGCACACGCATGCTCGCACATGCACTCTCTCTCAAATAATTAAATAAATCTTTTAAAAATAAAATAAAAAATAAAAATCCAACTAAATTTAACATGAACAGAAAATACCAAAGAGTGGATGTAGAATAGCTTTGACTTCATCCTTACATGAATGTTGCAATATACTTAATCACATAAATAATAATATGATGAACATTGAGGATAGCCATGAAAAAAAATGTCAGTATTACTAAGGATAAAAGCAGATGTAAATTACTATTTCTGACTTATAAATGGAGAAATTGAAGTTTATATAGAACCACACTTAGAAAAGAGTCAATAACTGAACTAGATCTTTATAAACCCCAAACTCCCAAGCCACTCACATTCCTTGAAATCACACTTCTTCCTTTATGTTTTGGAACTGTATCTGTTATGGGTCTCTTTCTTTACAAAGTTGGCCAAGTGGAAAACTCCCTTAAAATCCTAAGGTTTTGCATTCAGTGGTTGTATTTTTTTTTTAAGATTTATTTATTTATTTGAGCGAGCGAGAGAACAGGTACAAGAGGGGCAGAGGAAGAAGGAGAGAGAATCTCAAACAGCCTCCACACTGAATGTGGAGCCTGACTCAGGGCTCAATTCCATGACCTGAGATCATGACCTGAGCCAAAATCAAGAGTTGGATGCCCAACTGACTGAGCCATCCAGGTGCCTCTGGTGGTTTTATTTTTAATTACCTCAGTATCTTTCTTTCACTAACATTTGCCTTATTTTTCTTATGTATTTTACCTTCAAATTACAAAAGTACTTTTGCTTGCAATTTCTAACTTTTTCTTGATATTTAAAATATAACATCTTTTTTCTCAACAAAGTAAAACTTACTTGAAAACTAATTGCCATCATTTAATTTAGAGAAATCCCAGATAACTCATGTTATGACCTGGAATTGACCCCCCAGCGGTGGTTAACAAGTTGGTGAGCGAAGTGTGTTGTACATGTGTTAAATGAATGAGTGTCCACTTGATGTACATAATTCTCTGGCTGTGTTATTTATGCACAATGTGGTAACATGAAACAGATTTTCAGAACGTAAAGAGAGATGAGTTACAGTGCTGTTGTCCACTGAAATTTTAGTTTAAAATCTAATGAATGCAGGTACGTTGGAATAAAACCAAGCCTAATCAATGTCAACTAAAAAGATGATTAATTGCAAAACCTGGCTTCATTGGTCAGCAATTTTCATTACATTTTTTTCTTATATGTGAAATTCTATGACTTAGGCATCACAGTTTCAAACACTGATGAATATGTTGTTGGTAAAAACAGGTGTACTCAGCTTACAATTTATCTTTGCATAAAAATTTAGCACTATTGTAATTCAAGAGTATTTAAATTTATTACATTTTAAATAGGTATGTAATGTAGAAATTTCAATTAAGGGCACAAGAAAAAATTCACTATTCATATTGAGCAGAGTCTGGAATTTAATGAAAAGAGGAACTTTGTCACCAAGAGAGCTGGAAGTTATTTCAAGATTTTTTTGAAGTCATGAAAGCATATGACCAAGAGTACAGTGACAAAGGAAATGGGACACTTTGGGGGACACATTTATTAAGGAATTGTGGAAAACACACCAGGAAAAGTGACAGAGAAAAAAAGAAGACAAGAAAGAAAAGAGACAGGGCGCCTGGGTGGCTCAGTTGGTTAAGCGACTGCCTTCGGCTCGGGTCATGATCCTGGAGTCCCTGGATCGAGTCCCGCATCGGGCTCCCTGCTCGGCGGGGAGTCTGCTTCTCCCTCCGACCCTCCCCCCTTTCATGCTCTCTCTCTCTCAGTCTCTCTCTCTCAAATAAATAATAAAATCTTTAAAAAAAAAAAAAAGAAAGAAAAGAGACAGGAAGGTAGGAAAAGGAACTAAATAAATAATGTTGCATAAACTAAAACCAGAGACAGAGTTTAAGAAAGAGGGCTAGCAATATGGAACAGAAAATCTTTGTGATTGGTCACTGGAAAGACATTGATGACCCAAAGAAAGAAATGGTTATGGGGTTAGGGCAGGAGTAGAAGGCAGCTTACAAAGGGTTATGTAGTAATGGGGAAAAGAATCAGCAAGTATCAATTAATTTTGTGAAAAGATTAGTAGCATTAAGAAGGAACTCTAAAAACCTGGCTTGATTTCCTTGCAATTTATGTAGTAATTAATTTAAAAAAAGATGTAAAGAAGGAAAGATGGCTGGAGAAAAGGGGTGGTTGACAGAAAAGGTCAAAGCCACATGTTAAATGAAATATTTTCTTGGAGAAATTTTTGCATACAAGAGAAAGCACTTGTTTGATCATATTATCCCATGAAAGTCTCCAAAGAGCAGCAGATAAAGGGATACAGGGCATTTGTACTTTCTTGCCAGATATTTTTTCTTTGTTGTCTCTTCTGTCTCCTTAAGTGAAGGAATTTTTGGCAAACAATTATGACATGAACTTATAATAACAGGTAGATGCTGCCACAAAATTGTGTGCAGGCATTCACGGGAGAGGGAGAGAGAACCTTCCATCATCTGGAAGCTAACTCCGCTAACATTCCCATCACCTCTCTTCCAGCCATTAAAGTATTAATGATTCAAACCACTGCACTCATACATCACCTCTGTAACTCCACGGCAACCACTAAAATGTTCAATTCTGTCTCAAAGGAATTATTTAGGCCGATGGAAGATCAATATTTTCAGAATTTATCCATTTCCATCCCTCTTTGTCAGGTACTGAGACTGCTTGACAGAAGCAGATATTAAAATTTCTAATTAAGTTTAAATATTAAATTTATTCTCAATAATATCAGCTCAAAGAAGTCACCAGTGATCATACTGCACTAAGAGAAGCATTGTACTTAATAGTCAGTAAGCTAAAAACATCCATACATTTTTTTTTTTTCTCAAACCCTTACACAAGCATAGAGGTTTAACGTTCAGTAAAGTAGGCAGCAACAGAAATAGACTTTTCAACATCTAAGCTGGGGCCATTTTACCACATTTCTATTTTTTTTTTGATTATTTATTAAAGTTTTAGAGAAAATGAAGGACGTTTTTCACATGCTTACCTTAATTCACTATATATTCAATCTCTCTGTCAAATAAATAAATAAAATTAAAAAAATATATATTCAATCCAATGAATGACTTATGTTCACTATTTGCATAACTGTTTCTTCACGATGCCTGAACATAACTTGATTTCGTTTTTAAAAATCACATCTTTGTCTGATCTCCATGCTATTCAATTTATTATAATTTATAAATTTCTATGCCATGCAGATCTCTGTTTAAGAATGGAGATTATGAAAAATGTAATACAGTGTTAACATACAGTAATATATTGTATAGTAATTATATAGTACTATTATATAGTAAAATAATATAGTATTAAAAACAGAGTGGAAATAGCCATCACAAAATGATCAAGAGACAAGTTTTTTGTGTCACCCATGATTTCAAATGCCATTTGAGCTGCTGAGTAAACACGGGGAATAATCCACATTCCCCTGCAAAAATCAAAAGACTATCATTGGAAAGGTATTTCGAAAGTCAGCTTTTTCACCACTCACCAAAACTGAAAAATATACAATTTAAAAAATTCTTCCATGCATGTTGTATTTAATGAATTCCAGATAATAATGCTAACAGATTTGGTACTATTTTAGGGTTCTTTAAAAAATAAGTCAGTGAAGAGCTAATAGTCAACCAATTAGAAGTTCAGTACAATTTAAACTCTCAGGTTCTAGAATCCATGAATTGTTCTTGAAGTTATAATCAGTCAATATACCACGGTGTCTGTCTATGGATGGAATTGTGAGGGACTGATGGCATCTAATGTGCACAGTCGTGGACTTTAAGAATGGTTTTCCTTAAGTGTCTGACAATCTAGAATTAATGTAGTTTAGAAACATATCAGTGCCAGATGTGTGACATGGACCTTCTCCCTTAAAATGTTGGTCTGACTTAAAGATCACTGAATGGGAAACAGGAAAGTAAACACATTACAATGTGCATGTATATCTTGTATTTTTACATATTTTGTATGTAAGATAAAATTGAAATACTTATTTTTTTTTTAATTTTGAGAAAGAACTTTATGTGGATTTTTTTGGGGGGGTTACAGCAGGGATCATGATTTAAGGCCCAGAGTACCCAAAAGCCCAAAGATTCATGTCATCTCTTGATCTATCACCAAGGCCTCTGACTCCACTAAGTCCTCAAACACACAAGCCAGGACTTCCATCTTGGACCTTGCTCCTCTCACTTTTGCTAATACATTTCACACATGGTATTTTCCTAAGAAAATAATTTTATGTGAACATATATTTCACTTTACATTCTTAACCTCTGTGATGGTACTCCTTCAATCACATGAAATTCCGCCGTCTGTCATGTTGTGGGACTCAGTTCTCCTTAATTTGACACATACATCAGGGTTCAGGGGGAGAAAAAAAAAAACAACAACAAAAAGCCAGAAAATGCCTTGGGTATTTCAGCAGGAAGATATTTGATACAGGGAATTTAGGCCTTAGAAACTCATTCTAAGGGCTGAAGGTGTGTAGGGGATGCCCTGGAAGTTCTCCATGAGTAATACAGCCCTGATCCACTGAGGGAGTGACTTCTGAGGCTGCTGCTAGGGTTATGCTGAAAGCAAGAAATAGCCACTGTTACCTTGTAAGTACCTCTCACACTGGTGAAGGAACAGTGAATGCTGCTATAGGGAAGTCCTGTATATCCATACTGTTAGACTTTGGTAATAGTCAAGAGTTCAGGAAGGTAAGCGTCCCTTCATTTTTGCCTTCCAAATCAGCACGTATATCCAACCGGCCAAACACATTTCACAGCTAGAATCTGAAAGTGACTCTGGGAAATCTTGATTTTTAGCTTTTCATCCTCCACAAATAGAAGTGACATTCAAGTGACAATCTGAAAAACCCAACACTCATCTAAATGTAATAGAGTAACTCAACCTCAGTGGCAACAAACCAATTAGCTATTCCAGTGGTGAAGTCTACAAATCTGATCCTCATCCATCATGGTAGCACTCACACACAGGCTAAGCTTAATCATATCAAAGGATTAAGTGGTAGAATTTCTCATGCCCTTACATCTGACTAAAGAAAGAAAAATTATTTAAGGATTAAAAATGTCTATAGATTCTCAATAGTAAGTCAGATATGACTGCCAAGACCCTTTGCCTAGAGTTATTTATGCTATAACAATAAAATTGTGGTTTTCATGGCCACAAAGAAAAACTTGTCCATTCTCATCTGCATGAATCCACAGCAGCAGTTTTTGCCAAGTATTCTGATTGCATATTCTCATTGCCAAATGCTAATGTCTAAACTTGGCTCTGTTGTGTTAATCATACCATTTTGGTTCAGCTTTATTTTGTCTTACGAATGATTGATATCATAAAACTGTACCCATTAAGCCACAGACTAAGAAGAGTTACTTAATGTACCCTGCAGCTTTTCAATCAAAAGCACATAGTGACAACTCCTTTCAGAGAAAGAAATCCAGGGTCTTTCTGCTGGGCTATTATGGAAAAGTTAGATTTAGAATATGATTATCTTTAGGAAAATTAATACATTGCCAGAGTTGGTAAGGACCTTAGATATTGTCTTATCCTGTGTTTCTCAGAAAATAGTGCGTGAGACAAAGGATGATGTATGAATAGTTTACCTGAGACAGTGATCCCAGGAACCAGGAGTGATGCATGGGAGAGCCAATGTGTTATCAAATTGGCCACTACTATGGAAACAAAATGCTTAATTTCTGGGGGCCATATGAGAAACCTCATGAAAACACTTACTTGACAAAAAAAAAAAAAAAATGTATTTTTTTATCAGTTCCTAACCCCATGTTCAAAGATTGTTCCAAGAGATATTAACTTCTTTGTTGAGGAAGAGACACAAGAGCAAAGAAGTCCTAGGGCACAAACATAGAGTGGCCTGATACATGCTTTCCTTATAGATATCTATTTCACACCCCAGAAGACAAGCCCCAATTTTTATAGGCTATTTCATCATTTCATTAGATCAGCTTCTTCTGAGCGATTGGATATGTGTTATACCAGCAGATCCCATAATTATGTACCCAACATTGTACTTCTTTTGACATAAAGTGGGTCCCTTGATATGAGCCAATACTGTACAATATACCATGCTAGTAAAGCAAGAATTTCTATGGTGACATTTTCGAAGGCACTGTACACAGGGAAAGCAAACTCATAATCCAGCTTTGGTGTCACTTCTGGTAAGAAGGATCTACTTGCCTCTCCAGAATAGAAGGGATATGAGGTCATAACTTGCAGGCAAGAGGCTAATTTTTGGCAGGAATTATGCCATATCGAAGACAAAGTATCAAGAGTTTTCTAAAGCTTCAAGAGTTTCCCAGATATATAAATTCTGGGTAAAGTTCCAAGTACATTGCCCGGGTAGTCCCATGCCAGAGAAGGCCAAGGGCAAGAACTAGGAAATCTGAAGTTGAAGACTGGGGTAAGGCACTTCTATGCTATACCTACATGAAGCTGGATATATCCTGGGGAAACATATCAACAGAGCAGTCTATAATAAGAGTTGAGACAAAGAGGATTTGAAGTGGGCACAGATTTCCTATAAAATACTATACAAATAATACAGTCCGAATAATATATTCTCACCTCCCGCTAACGTGGGAATTGCAACATTCCTAATGGTTGAGCATCTGGCCTCTGCTAAAATGTCTTAATTAAGGTTAAAGGTTCCCCGTGCTGCCCAGAATGACATTATCTGGTGTTCATCCTAGAAGGCATTCTCATGGAATTTGCATTATGTACAGGCATGAGGAATTATAGAAAATGCTTAGAGGATGGGATCATTCACTGAACTACTGGAATCCAAAGTAAGATACCATTCAAAATTCAGAAATTTTGAGTGCTTTGAACAACAACTGTGCTTTAGACCAAATATTCTGTCACTTTTGGACCCGGCAATAGAAGAGAGACATGAAAGTGAATGGCTGAAGATGGTGATTAGATCCCACAAGGGATGACGAAAGGAGGTGCAGGAAGGAAGAGTATGGAAAAGTGTACATGGCCTCACTGGCTGAAAAGGGACCCAAATAGTATTTGTCCCCACATCATGACTGTGGGGGTCACTGTGCTTTTCGAGCCCAATACGCCATACCTGGAGCTGGGCTGAGGCGGCAGGGTGGGCGGGAGGTGGGGGGGGGCAGGTGTAAAAGATGTCTGCAGATGTTGAGTGACTGAAATGGGCGGCTGGTACAACTGCTCCTCAAAATGACTTATATCATACTCCAACTGCTCCTCGCATTTTAGCTGAGAGAGGGGAATCTCCCTTTTCATAATAAAGACTCAAAGATGTTTCATAAAGTAAAGTAAATCTTGAAAGCAAAATATTTAAAGATGTGTAAAGAACTGTATATTGAAATGAATTCTGCCTGTTCCATGTCTTGCGTTTCTCGAATCAGTGTTTCTTGTCTTGATCTCTGGAAAGACAGAAAAAGTACTCTAGCTTCTGGCTGCCAATTCTTCAATTTCTTGAAAACTAGTACCACCATCTCATATCCTATTTCTTTCCTAGCTTCATCAAAATCAACAACTGGTCTTCGCTTTACAATGTTTCCAGGCAGTTTACCATCATTGTCATGTTTCTCAGATCTCTTTCTATACATCCTTCTTCAACCGAGTTTCCTAAAATAGGACATCTTCTAGGGCTAAGTACATGGCCAAATCTTCAAGCAAAAGTGGAACAAACAGGAGGAATGATCAGATTACTTGTGGAGGTCAGGAAAGCAAAATCAGGCCCTGGTAATAAAGCGGGTATGGCAAATAGAAAGGTCAAGTACACAGAAATTAAAGTGAGGTCAGTAGCAGTAAAAGAAAAAGAGAGAGTAACACACAGTTTATGGTTAAGAGGTCAGTAGCAGTAAAAGAAAAAGAGAGAGTAACACACAGTTTATGGTTAGGGATAAGCCACCATGAGAGATAAGCATCTGGATTCCCGGATAATTGCTGCTCCTGATGTTGCCTTGTAAATTATTCCCAACATTCCTAGCCTACTAGCTTCATCCTGGATCTTATATATGTTGCTGTAGGGTTTTATTGCTGTAGAGTAACCAGTAAACATCTATAGATCCAAACAATACATGGGATCCCGATATCTTTATATAAATGCAGAAACTATAACAACAGCAACAACAAACTTTAATTTTGGGGTACAAAATTCCAGACAGGGTGCCAAAAAATTTTACATATGCTTCATATTAAATAACCACCATTACCCTTACGGTAAGTATTATTATTTAAGTGGTAGGTATTTAGGTTTTTTGCCCAAGGTCACATAACAAACAAGTGTCAGTATAATGTAAAATTCAGCAATTTTAAAGTTTCCACTCTTTACAAAGCGGGATGATAAATGTTTTTGCAGGAAAGTCTCTTATATCAAGGGGCTCACACTCTAGTAAGTGACACAAACATACTCCAAACAATTGCTATAAAAGATCACCTTCTTCTATGCATCATAACAGAAATCAAAGCATAGTATCATATGCTCACATAGGAAGGAATAACTAATTTCACCTGGCCCTCCTGGGGGAAGGATTGGTTGTTGAAGCATTAGCAGATTTCTCTAAGTGGAGAAATGATAAATACATAGAAACTAAATAAAATAAACCCAGTAGGAGACTACTGGAATTGTCTAGATGAGATATAACAACAACCTCAACAAAGCTCAAATTGTACAAGTGACTATTAATTTGTTCTCTTTGTGCAAATTAGAATGTTAAAGATAAACCCAATTCTTTAACAATCCCTCTTTTATATTCTTATTGCCACTGAAATGAATTTTCTTTCCATATCTCCATTTGCTTTTACATACACTCATATATATACATAGAGAGTGCATGTGAAATATCTAGTTATATGTAATTATAGGCATGTATATATATATATGGTTTATGCATATACCATGGTATTATTATATTAGTTTCCTATAGCTACCATAACAAAGTATCACAAACTAGATAGATGGTTTAACTACAGAAATTTATTGTCTCAGAATCTGGATGCTGTAAGTCCTAAATCAAAGTGTTGGCAGGGTTGGTTCTTCCTGAGGCCTATGAAACAGAAGCTGTCTCATGCCTCTCACCTAACCTTTAGTGATTTGCTGACAGTATTGTGCATTCCGTGGCTTATAGAAGCATCACCCTGATCCTGCTTTTGTTTTCATTTGACTCTCTCTCCCCATGTGCATGTTTGTCTCCAAATTTTCCCTTTATATAAATACAGTTGTCATTTTATATTTGGGCCTACTGTTATTATCTCATCTTCACTTGATTTTCTCTGTAAAGACCCTTGGTAAGGATTGAATGTTTATGTCCCTCCGAATTTTTTTATGTTGAAACCCTAATCCTCAATGTGATGATATTTAAAGATGGGGTCTTTGAGAGGTAATTAGGTCATGAGGTTGGAGCCCTCATGACGAGATAGTGCCCTTCTAAGAAGAGACAGGAGAGCTTGCTGTCTTCCTCTCTCTACACCATCTGAGGACACGGAGAGAAGGTGGCTGTCTACAAGCCTGGAAGGGGACTCTACCAGAGATTGGATCTGCCAATACCTTGTGACCTCCTGTTCTTCAGAATTATGAGAAATAATTGTTTCTTGTTTAAGCCACCGGCCTATAAGTATTTTTGTTATGGCAGCCTGACCTGTCTAAGACACCCTATCTCCAAATAAGGTCACATTTTGAGGTATGGAGGGTTAGGACTTCAACATATGGATTGGGGGAAAGACACTATTTAACTAATAACAGATGTGAAAAACGTTGTGATTGTTTCAGATTTAACATTCTTGGATACATGAAATAGCTGGATACAAAGACCAATGGAACGTACAGATTTCAAATTTTTAAATGACCCAAATTTCTATCTACGGTAGTTATTTCTTGAAGATGATAATACAATTTTGTTTATTTTTACTAGCTTTTTTATAATTGATAAACTAAGGAGCAATACTGGTAGGTATATTTTTATTTGCATGTAAGTTCTATAAAAGCATTTTCAATGGCAATTATTATCTCTTATGACTATATTGTGCAATAAGTAAACACAGTGTTTTTATTAACGATAGTTCTTAAATTGGAATATATTTAGAAAAGATGACAGCATCGATGATAAATTGTTAAAGATATTTTTTCAAGGTTTAGAGAATGAATATCCAAAAAGTAATTTTGGATAAGGCGATTCTGAACTAAAGACCTGTTATTTCAGAATAAAAACAAACGTCATTGAGGTGATTCATTTTTAATGATGTCACATTCATTTGTAAAATATTAATTTTGTTGCTGATTTCCATTAGAAAATCTAGTAATTTACCCAGTGACAAATTTGGAGCATGTTATTTTTTTCTGTTGGTTTAATATGAAATGGCATTAAAGAAAGGGAGGAAATAACTATAACTCAGACTTTCCCCTTCAATTTCAGTAAAATTTTTGGCCAATATTATATCCAAAAGAGGACTCTACAGCGTAGCATGCTTTCCATTCCAGAATAGTTTCTTGTTCTAATATTCTATGTTTCCTAATTTTATCCACATGGTTTCGTCCATTATATAAAGTCAAATGAAGAAGTGGAAGACTGATCTGAATCCCTCTATTTGCTCAAAGGCTGTGGAGTGTGCCAAGTATTCCACACAGTACTTCAGAAATCTAAGATCAACACTGGGGTACTGCATATCTCCTCATCACTTGTTTATAAGGCTGTGTTAGCAAGGAAGCCTGAACTCAGTTCCGAAATCAGCAGACTATCTGGAAATAAAGAATGAGTAGGCCCAGAATAAACAGACCCAGAAGTTGCAAAGAATTCTAGAAACAAACAGGCATCATGGGCACTGTGGTCAATTACTCAGAGCTGTTAATTTCTACCACAGTATTTAAGCAAACACAATGCATTATTTAGGACTTTTCACCGTATAATGTGAGCTCATTTACGCAAGAACGGATCATATTATACCATACCTGTCAGTCAGCCTCTGACTAAACGACCTGTGACACTTTGGGAATAGGACGAAACTTACTTTTTTGATATTACTGGGTGCTCCATCTTTAGTACAACAAATGTGCTTTCTGTATCACTATAAAGATAAATGAGGACGTTTCTGCAATGCATGACTCTCTTATTGTAGTAATACTAGATTTCAAAAAGCTTTTGTAGATTTGAGAACAAATATTGATGTTTGCTACTATGCTCTGAAATATATTGTAAGTTAAACATCAGAAAGTGGGAGAATTGAGGAGGTGGGAAGGGAAATGGGATTATGGGTTATACAGCAAATGCCAAACTGAAGAGTGTCAAAAAAAAAAACCCTATTACCAAGTTTGTCAATGATATATCCTGGTCTTTGCCATTGCTTTGCTTCAGCCATGACATGCATTCCTCTGTAAAAACTTAAGACCACTTAATTATAGGATGCTGATCCATCATGATTTCATGATGCAGTCCTGGAATGTATAAATCATGATGCTCTCCATTAAGTAAGTCAATAATTATTAATTTTGCTTTAAAATTTTAATTCTCAAATTTTGAGGTAGGCATTTTATGACTGGGTAATCAACCATCATTGTGATTAAATATTCAAAAATATTCACTTTTGTTTATATAAAATTTTAGAGTTGGGAGTTCAAAAGACATCTAAACAACTCCATTATGTTACAGATATATATATCTGGCTAAGAAAAATTAAGCAAGTTGTCCAAGATCACACAACGTAGAGCAATAGAAACAGAACTAAAAGTCTGACCCAGCTTATGTTTACACGCTGTAGCATAGCTCCCTGAGTGTCTTACAGGTGGGCTACCCTGATGATTTTTAAACATACAGTGTAAATTATTTGTAGCAGGATATGATACCAGGGGGTTGCCACATGGCATCTAAATAAAAAGTTCAGCAGTATAACAGGTCCATGTGTGGGAATTGACAGACATATACACTGTATATATGGTGGACCACCTCTCTTCTCAGGGGTAGTCCTAAAAAAATTAAAAAATTTCCCAATATTAGATCTTTGAACAATACATTTTAAAGTTTATTCTGGCTGGGTAAGACTATAACCAGAGGCAGGATTTGAAATAATTTCTGCATCTATGTAAGCCAGCTATATAATTTCCATTATCTAGTGCAAAATGAAAATGTGGGGTCCTTTGCTCAGTACCTTGTTATTAGAAGTGCAAAAACATAAAAATCTTTCCTTTAAAAGATTTTTTTACTAAACAAAATTCTAAACATAATAAGGACACTAGTACTGCAGGAAAAATAATATTAATTTACAAACTGCAAATAAATTTTGTTATAATTTTACACAATACCTTAAATAGTAATAATTTCTTACTGTAGTATCTTGATTAATCATATAATTTTTGTCTCAGTTTTCATTTACAAGGTCATCAAAATTTATATTTATAGTGACTTTATTTATAATTGATATAACTGAAAGCAATGTTAGTCACTTCTGGTAAATGCACGATTGCAAATAATTTTGATAATTTCTAATTTTGAGAGGGATTTTTCTGCTGATACTAGTTTCTGGAACCAATAAGAACGTTTATAAGCTATAATAACACTGGATAAATTTCTTTTTTTTTTTTAAAGATTTTATTTATTTATTTGACAGAGAGAGAGACACACACAGCGAGAGAGGGAACACAAGCAGGGGGAGTGGGAGAGGGAGAAGCACGCTTACCCCAGAGCAGGAAGCCCGATGCGGGGCTCAATCCCAGGACCCTGGGATCATGACCTGAGCCAAAGGCAGACGTTCAACGACTGAGCCACCTAAGTGCCCCAACACTGGGATAAATTTCTAATAAATTATTTCAAAATATAAAATTTAGTACATCAGGACCTGATGTTTCTCATTGGAATTTTTTTTTTAAAGATTTAACTCTTCATACAAATCAGTTTATTATTTAACTTAAATGTAAATTTGTATAATGGCATTTTAATGTTTCCTTTGGCATTTTCTATAACTTGTAGAGGTCATATAAGAAACAAACCAGCTTCATGATTTGCACATAATTCAAAATGCCTGTCTATGTATTCTATTTTGGTATCTTCAATTTAGAAAAATAAAATAATTTAATTTAAAATTGTCTTCCTTGTTAATAATAGAGTCATCCAAAACTTCAGATGAAAATTGTGTTCTCTTCCAATAATTCAATGATATTTAAATTTCTTTTTCCAAGCCTGTGGGAGTTTTCTTTGCAATATTGCATTAGTAATCAAAACTAGAGATTCTAAACTGTTTGAAGTGTTGTCATAGCTGCCAGTATTCTCTATTACAATACCCATGTATAAACTTTTATTTTGCAATAAGTGACTGACATACTTTGCTGCTTGCCTGCCAGCAGGTTCTGTCCCAGCACACAGACTGGAGAGTTAAGATGCCTGCAGGTACCTCAAGGATAGGTTCTATAGACAAACGAGCAAGCAGCCTCACACCTCAGGTCCTGACACCCATTCAGAGTCCCTCCTCCCTCCCACAGCCACTGCTGCTGGCAATTTTTCTGCTGTTGTAGCCATTGCTACCTCCAGTCTGGCCTCCAGTCCTGGCTCGGCAGCCCAGGCATATGATTCTGTGCCACGCCAACTGCTGTGCGTTCATGCTTCCACTGTGAAGAGAGGCTTGAGCCAACAGGTGTTGACTACTGCTGAACCACAACCATGTGAGTGCCCTGCCACCCAGCGTGTCTCCTCGGCTCACATGTGTGCTCTATTGTTCCAGCAGACTTCGCTTAAAAAAACTCAAGTCCAGAGAATTTCAAGATGGTGAAAGCAAAGCATTAAACAAAGCATTGGGCCATTCTCAGCGTGGGATCTGTTCAACTAGACAGATCACATGCCAGTGAAGCTGGCTGTAGGAGTAGGTAATAGTTTGGCTACATAGTCAGTGATTTGGAAGTAACAAGATCGAAAGATTATATAGCAATGAATTTGGGGGAAAGACAATTTTATGACTGAATGCTCACCAGAGAGGCTTCACTAGAGGAAAAAAAAAATTAACAAATAATTGATTAAACTATCTAAAGTGACTGACTATTTTTATCCATTCTAATAACACAAAACTAAAGCAACTATGGCAGTGGGCATGAGAGTGTTTGAGAAAATTAAGAACATGAATTTCTTACCGTGTTCTTCTGGGATTAAATCCCAATTTTCCAGGAACAAATCCAGTGCTTATTTCATGATTAGTCACTGGGGCACCCACTTGTGTGGTAGGATGTGAGTCTGCCACAGACCTAGAATTAAAGACAAAACAATAAATTATCTACCTACAGTAGAGAAAGAAATTGTTTCATGTGGTAGTGTTGAGACCTTTTAATGCTGACATGTCAAAATGATACCATAAAAGGCAGTGAGCCTTTTCAGTGGTTAAGTAGTTTGTCGAAAGTCAGACAACAAATAAGTGGCAGAAAAAAAAGGATTTGAACCCAGAGCTCCGGTTTAAGAGCGGCAGTCACAACCTCCTAGTCAACACTGGCTCTCAGTATTACCTGGTCTCCCTTCAAACTTACAATCACACATCTCAGATAAGTACTCATCACTGCCGACCCCCATCCCAAAGCCAGAACCCTAGTAGATAACCTAGAAGATCATTGTCCCACTCTACATTATTTCTTCCAAATCCTTTCTCTTTACTGAGTTGATGATGTCAGTTTATGTCGTAAGGAAAACAGACAGTATCAGATGGAGTCAACCTCATTTTCCTCCTCTAATATGATGTAAGAATTCTCTGATATGATATAATTCTCCCTTTTCTAGTCTAAGGATAAAGGTGCCAGTTGTGTTATGGAACATATATCGCATGTATCAAAAACTGAGTAAAAAGCACCTCTTTTCCCTAGCACATGATCAGTATCTCATTTTGTATTGGACCACCAAATCAGAATAGAAATATGCCTTAACATTTTTTTTTTACCTTAACATTTTTAAAGAGCTACTTCTTGAGAAAATTCTCTAGACTTTGTGTCCACTCTATTTTATTTCATTATATCCCCAATCCATTCCACTAAAATAGCTCTTATTAAATTCACAAATTATGGGCGCCTGGGTGGCTCAGTTGGTTAAGCGACTGCCTTCGGCTCAGGTCATGATCCTGGAATTCCGGGATCGAGTCCCGCATCGGGCTCCCTGCTCAGCGAGGAGCCTGCTTCTCCCTCTGACCCTAACCCCTCTCCTGCTCTCTCTCTCATTCTCTCTCTCAAATAAATAAATAAAATCTTTAAAAAAAAAAATTCACAAATTATCTCCCTAAGGTCAATGGCCAACTTTCTATCCTCGACCTACTTGATTTCTTAACAGCATTTTAAACTGAAGGACCCTTTATTAAAGCATGCTATTAAATGTCTCTCATAGTAGCTTCCAGATAAGCAACACCTGTGACCACCCTGAAGCAACAGGATGGACATTGCCCAAAGTTTGGTTCATATTTTGAGACTGGTGATGCCACACGCATACGGAGGGATATGAGAAGGTTTATTATATAATAAGGCTTTTTAGGAAGAGCAGAACCGTTTCTAAGCAAGTCCAAAAATGGCTTGTGAGAGCAGGGAAAGGAGACTGGTCTAGAGTTTTTATTGTCTTTAGCGGGCAGAGAGAACTAGGTAAAGGTTCCCTCACACTGGCAGAGGTTACTGAGGGTTTGAACTTCTCACCAGAATCAAAGGAGGAAGAAGCCAAGCTTTCTTATCATCTTACCTAGACGTGGGGAAAAGAGGAAGAGGGAGGAGTGATGCCTGAAGGCTGTCAGCAAACATAAAAAAAAAAAAAAAAGAAATATATATGTATATATATATATATGTGTGTGTGTATATATATATATATATATATATATATATATATAGTCAGACCCTTTATTATAAAGGGAACTTATAAAATAAGCAAATGATTGGGCCCATCTCATATCTCCTGAATCAGAAACTTGGAGGGTGTGGCCGATAGTCTGTGTCTGAACAAGCTTTCCAGGAGATTCTGATACACCCTCAAGAGGGAGAACTATGCTCTCAGTTCCAACAAAACAAGGTTTATCTGTGTTTTCTCCCATCTCGTGAGACCCATTTTCTCAGGCCCTTTTACAAGCCTTTATTCTACCTGGTCTTTAAATTAACACAATTTCAGCCTTCTCTACTCTACTTAAATTGGCTTTCACAGCTTTAAAATCCATCAGGAAGTTGTGACTCCCAAATCCTTAACCCCAGTCTGGCTTCTTTCCACTGTGTTCCAGTCTCACTTTTACAAATGCCTTCAGCAACTCTTCTTGGATTTATAATGGGCATACCAAATTTACCATGGTTAAAATAGAAAGCTTGTTTACCCCTGGCCCCTTAGAAATTCTCCAGATAGATCTATTTCTTAGTAAATATTTCCTATCTCAGAGGATCACACTACCATCCCATCAGTTACCCAGGTCATAATTCTTGGAGCTATTGTATAAAACCCACATAAAAACCAATGGTAAATGTTGTTGGTTCTTCCTTTAAAATGCCTAATACAACCTATATTCATCATATTCTGCTCCAAGTACAGCTGAAAACACAATCATTTTAACTGGACCAGGTCAGGAATCTCTTATTTGGGCCACGAGGCCTCCATTTTTAATCCCCATTGAGAACATTCTTCAGGCAATAGCCGAAGTGCTTATTTTAAAAGAGAAATTTGACTATGATACACCCTTGAATAAAAAACAAAGCAAAACACAACAAAACCTCCAAAGGCTTTCCATTGTAATGAGAGTAAAAGTAAAACTCCTTATTGTAATACACAAAGACCTCTGTGATCTTTCACAGGCTTGCCCTTTTTATCTCCCTCATTTCTCAACTGTCCTTAATCATGCATGTTAATTTATCAAAAGTAATTGATAGTCTTTCTAGCTCTCAGAAGCAACTTGTGAGCAAGGATTTTTTTGGTCTTATTTTTCAGCTCTCTATCTCTAATTTATCCTCATATGAGTAAACATGAAAGTCTCCTGACACGTATTAGGTTACTCAAAAAACACTGACTATGACTATATGTGTGCTAATTGGCCAACTTTAGTGGAACACTTTTGGAAATGTATGCATAAGAGTGATGTCATGTGTTTACTGCATCAAGAAATAGAAAGTAATGGAGATAAGTCAGTGCTTGTCCTGTCCATGCCCACACTCTTGGATCAGGGGCCCTGCCTGACCATGGGATCTTGCAGAGTGTCTGGCCAAATTTCACTATTGGTTGGATCAGTGGCAGACTTCTAACCCAAGAGAGCTCAGTCCTAGGCAGACCAAAAGCCTAGAGTATAGTCAGACATAAAAAAGTTTGGCTTAATAGAAATGTGCAAGTAGTTCAGAAAATTATATAACCTTTTCTGGAAATTTAAACTAAAAATAGAGGGAAAGTTCAGCAATTGCTACCATTTCAGAAAAAAAAGAAGGCATGTATGCAGGATGTTATATTATTTGTTAAACATGAAACTGAAGATTCATAAGCTATTGTTCCTGAGATCCCTAGTGCTCATTTGAATCAGGAGCTACCCTTCTGTTCTTCTCTGGAGCAGACCAGGGTTAATGTAGCTGGTGTTCTTAAATTGTCAAGAGCAGCGTGAGTGATTTGGCACCTGACAAACTGGAAATTATGTGAGCTACATAGACAGGGAATGAGACGGAAGGTGGTAAATAAGCATATTTTATTCAAAAAGAGCAGGAGGTACAAAATACAGAAGCATATTTGCACTGAGCAATGCTACTATGATTTCATTGCATTGGAATAAAATGTGATGTGAGAGCAGATTTGAGAAAACTGGCTGACCTGTATTTCTAAACAAATGGGGCACATAAGAAAGAAGAGGATAAAAATGAGAGGGCAGTTTAAAAGGTTTCTAAGTAGGAGATCCAATACTTGCTAAATGAAGAAAAAATGAAGAGAAAAAAATTCCACGTCAAAGTCATGGAAACTAAATTGAACTAACTCAAAGTCAAGTAAAAGTGAATGAAGGTCATATAATAAAGTTGACAGACTCCCTCCCGGTCATTTATTTGTCAAAAAAAAGGAACAATTTAGCCCACCAGAGAAAATCTATCAACATTTTGTCTTTTATTATTTTTCAGTAATAAAATCTGTCTGTTAATAACATTTTGATAGACAAGGTCCAAACTGAACAAGCACTCAAATGTTTTTTTTGTTGTTGTTGTTGTTTTTGTTTTTGTTTTTTTCTTGTACGAATCACCTGGACTCCCCTTAAAAATGAAAGAGTATTCTCATTAGACTTGAGGTACTTTCGTTTTCAGTTATATTGACAATACTGGCTGAGTCTCTGCTACTCGTAAACAGCCACACAAGGAAACCCACTTACTTCTGACTATAACACACATTATAAGGGCTTGTAAAGATGTAGACAAAAGAAAAAGAAATAAACAAAGCTAGTTGACATGCACCAATGTTTTTTTTAAGAACATCAGCTCATGGGCTATTTCATAAACAAGAGTCAGTAAATTTTGTTCAAACAAAGATGTGGCTCAATTCTTTCCCCCCAAATTGGTTTATTTCTAGCTGTCATGTGTCCGTAGTTATAGAGCTCCCCACAAACTGTAGCCTGCCCCCATGTGCTTTCAAGTACTCATAGGTTTTGGGTCTGAGTCAAACTAATCTGTAGGTCTGTGGTTTAAGAAATAAAGAAATAAATTCAAGAATGCTCATCGTTATGTGGCTTATAAATGGAATAAAAGAGTGACTTTTCTCACAGTAATTTGAAGCAGACTAAGTAAATTTACAGAAAAAAATGAGCTCTTTTTCAAAGATATTCCCAAATAAAAATTAAGTTATTAAATTTGTATAACACATTAGTATTAGCACCCACAAACACACACATAGGCAAACACACCAGAATATATACTTGTCATAAATTAATTTAGTCTTAATGTAGTTAATCAGTCAGCAAAAACTTACCAAGTACTTCTCTGTGCCAGGGACTGTGTTAGATATTAGGGACTTATTAAATAGTGTTGTTTCCTCTCTTTGAAATCTTTACATAGTGCACTCATAGATAGAACACTTAGCATAATTCTGATAGGAATAAAAGGAGGCATAAATTACAGTCCCCTTGTTTCAAGGAACTTAGTCTAGTTGTATGGATAAAATACTTGCAAAAAAATGGGTACATCTTAATAACAATATGTGTCACCATGTGGTAAGACGTAATCGAAGTGTTACTGGCAGAATTACTCTTGAACATAAGAGAAGAGTAAAATGTCACTATAAATTTGTGTGTAATACAAGAAAGCCATCTGGAGGATTTATTTCCTAATAAATCTGGGTTGAGCTCAGAATGTGAAAGGAAAAAAAATGATTAAAAAGAGCATTCTTGGGGCACCTGGATGGCTCTGTCAGTTAAGCCTCCAACTCTTGGTTTCGGCTCAGGTCATGATCTGAGGGTCCTGGGATCCAGGCATGCTTTAGGCTCCAAGGTCAGCGGTGAGTCCGCTTGAGATCCTCTTCTTCTCCCTCTCCCCCTGCCTCTCCCCTACTCAGGCTTTGGCACCACTGACAGATTCTCACCTTCTGCATTCTAACAGGAGACAGAGGGGAACATCTGGACCTGGAATTGGAAGAGATAGGATCCTAAGACTTTGAATGGGGACATCTGAGGATCTCAGATACCTGGGTTTCCTGAATCATGTAGGGCAAAAGAAGGAGCCTACTTCTCCTTGTTTGAGAAAAGCTTCCCCTTACAGGACTATTTGGATGTCTCCAGATGGCAAGAGCTTTATAAAACAATGCTTTTTCTGGATCTGTTCTCAGTTCCCTTTCTGAACATCACACCCATTTGTAGAGCCAAATATCAGCATCATCCAATTGGAAAAGTGCTGTGTCTGCTACAGGCTGAGTGGGATTTACATCAAAAGAGCTGCTGGATCTAGCTGACATGCATGAGCAGGAGTATATAAGAGTGGATAATAGGGATGCTGTGTCAAGTGGAGTGGACTGTGAAACTAGATAAGGAGCATTAACTGTATGGAGCTACTCTCTCCTGACACAGAATTTAACAACCTGGCAAAGGTCCCTGGGAGAAAATTCTAACAGGCTAATGGTTTAGCTCTCAGCAGCTAGAATAAAGTGGTAGCCAGATATTTCTGCTTGCACTTAAGTTTTAGAAAGATGGAAAGACTATCACTTCCATCATAGTTAAGACATTTTTTTGAAGCAATCAAATAGTTGTAGTCACAGAGTCACCAAGGAGGCTGAAACCAAAGGCTCCCTCACCACCCCCACCCCACTTGGGTAGGTAGGGAAGAATCTGATAAAATGTTACTAAATTACTAAAGGTGCCGTGTGGGCCAGAAAGACTATATATAATACCTGGGAGCTCCAGAGACAGGGATAGTTTTAAACCACTCACTGTCAGGAGCTCTGGGTTTCCTGAATCATGTAGGGCAAAAGAAGGAGCCTACTTCTCCTTGTTTGAAAAAAGCTTCCCCTTACAGGACTATTTGGATGTCTCCAGATGGCAAGAGCTTTATAAAACAATGCTTTTTCTGGATCTGTTCTCAGTTCCCTTTCTGAACATCACACCCATTTGTAGAGCCAAATGCTGGAATGAAAGATCTGGGCAGTCAGGTGTGGCAGCAGCCAGCTAAAGTCACAAGACAAAAATGAAAGTAACCCTGAAGTCTTGAATCACTTATATTGATATGAGCAAGAATCTAAAATCAGAAGAAGTCTCGATTCTTCCCTATTTATTTCCCCCCACCAATAGATGTTCAGGTGGTAGACATGGGAACCCATCTCACTTTTAAGAGAGCCCTGAACAATAGCTAACAATCTTCTGGAGATTTAGTCTGACAAGAGGGAGAAAGACAAGGGCTAGGAGTGGAAAAACATTGAGTACTAAGTTAGAGTGGAGAAAAATTACCTTTGTGGTTCCTTGATAGAGAAACCTCTAAATGGAAGCACCAGGGTCAGGAATGCAGATATTCATAAAAACATGGCCAGTTATGGGGTCCTGAGTCCTTGACCGCAACTCCCTTCAGACATTGTAACACACTGACTATGTCCCAGGTCTTGGATGGAGAAGGGAGCTTTCCACCCATGAGTCCTGCCAGGTAAAGCTTTTGTGACTGCCTGTGGACTTGAACGATCATACATAGCTTTGTTTTTGTTTTTGTTTCTGTCTTTTTATTGACAAGTGCCAACCTCCTCACTCACAGGGTAGTTTCCATGGACTTTCACTGGAAATAAAAGTTAGAATAAATAGGAGACAACTTCCAAGATGATAGGTTTAATTCATTTAGGTCAATAATTACATTAAATCTAAATGATCTAAGCATCCCAATCAAATGGCAGAGATTTTCAGACTGGACTTAACAAAAAAGTAGGAACTATGGTGTCTATAAGGATTCCACTTAAAATATAAAACCAAAGATAAGTTTAAAGCAAAAGAAGGGAAAAAAATATATAACATTAAGAGATTAACCAAAAGAATGTTGAACTGTTTATATTACCACAAAGTAGGCTTCAGAAAAATAAATATTTCCATAGGTAAAAATATTATAAGATGATAAAGCCAATTTAAGAAAACGTAACAATCTTAAAACATGTATGCTACTAACAATGGGGATTTATAAGTGAAGAGGCAGATAACTATGGAACTGAAGAAGAAATGTCCAAATCCATGATTATATACAGATATATCAAAGCCATAGTAAGTGGGAGAACAAGGAGACTAAACACTAAAAGATATAAAATAGAAGTCGGAAAACTATGACCCGTGGGCCAACTACTTGATTTTGTAAATAAAGTTTTATTGAATCACCATCTCATTTATATATTTACATATTATTAATAGTTGCTTTCATGTCACAACAGCAGAGTTGAACACTTGTGACGGAGACCCAAAAGACTAAATTATTTACTAACTGGACCTTTAAGAAAAAGTTTGCTGATTCCTGATAGGAATACTAAACAACACTATTAATCAACTTGACTTTTATGAAATATTGCCTAACAACAACCAAACCTAACAATGCACATTTAAGAGTGCACATGGAACATTCACCAAAATAGATTGCATTATAGGCCATAAAACAAACAAAAACAACACAAGACGTAAAATCACACAAAATGTGCCCTCAGCATACAGCAGAATCAAACCAGAAATCAATAAAATAAATAAATTGAGAAAATTCCAAAATATTTAGAAATTAAGTAATAACCTTTTAAATAATCCATGGGACAGATTGGACATCGTAAGGAAAATCAGTACACAATTTTAACTGATTGAAAATGAAACTGCAACATTTCATAATGTTGGGATTTGCACTGTTTATAGAGCCACTTAGAGTATTACATACATGCATTAGAAAATAAGAAAGGCATTAAATATATGACCTAAGCTTCCAACTCAATAAATAGAAAGAGTAAATTAAATCCAAAGCAAGTGGAAGAGAAGAAAAACTTAAAATAGGAGAATAAATTAATAAAATTTAAAGAATGTTTTTAAAAGATTGATTTATTGATTGATTTTAGAGAGAGAGCAAGCAGAAGGGGCAGGGTGAGGGTGAGAAATCTTCAAACTGACTCCACACTGAGCGTGGAGCCAGATGCAGGGCTTGATCCCACAGCCCTGAGATCAGGACCTGAGCCAAAACCAAGAGTCAGATGCTTAACCCACTGCACTACCAAGGCACCCCGAAAGAATGTTTTTAAATCCATAAAACCAGAGGTAGTTCTCTGAAAATACCAACAAATTGGTAAGACTTTAGCCAGACTAACAAAGTGAAAAAGAAACAAGACTTATATTACCAAAATCAGAGATGAAAGTTGTGACATCACTACAGACCTTAAATGGTCAATAATGGAATATGATGAACACCTTCATGCTCCAAAATTTGGTAACTTAGATGAAATGGACAAATTCCTTGAAAGGCACAAACTACTGGCTATAGAAGAAGAATAGAAAACATAAATAGTCCTGTATCTATTAAAGCCTTTGATAACTTCAGTGAAAATGTTTATCAAATATTTAGGGGAAAATAATATAAGTGAAAAAGAAGAGGGAAATATTTCTCAAGTCATTTCATGAGGTCTGCATAACAAATATAGATAAATTATAAGAAAATAAAATTACAGGGGCTCCTGGGTGGCTCAGTAGTTAAGCGTCTGCCTTCAGCTCAGGTCATGATCCCAGGGTCCTGGGATCGAGCCCTGCATCAAACTCCCTGCTCCTTGGGAAGCCTGCTTCTCCCTCTCCCACTCCCCCTGCTTGTGTTCCCTCTCTTGCAATCTCTCTTTCTGTCAAATAAATAAATAAAATCTAAAAAAAAAAAGAAATAAAAGAAAAGAAATAAAACTCATTAACAAAAAGAAAAAGAAAATAAAATTACAAACCAATATCCATCATGCAAATACACAAAATTATCATTCTAAAATATTAGCAAATATAATGCAGAAATGTATAAACATGCTAATATCTAATGACCAAACTGGGGCTTATCCCAGGAATTCAAGGCTGGCTCAACATTTCAAAGTCAAAGAACTCAATTCATCATGTCAACATACTAAAGAAGAAACAGGATGTGACCTTTGCAACAGATGCAGAAAACATAATTGGAAAAAATTGAATTATCATTCATGATAAAAATTCTAAGCAATCTATGAATTAAGGGAATGTGTTCAACCTGATTAAAAGCATCCACCAAAGTTCTGTAGCCAGTATCACACTTGATAGTAAAATGTTGAATATTTCCCCCTATAATCAGGAACTGACAGGGATGTCCACCTTCCAGAACTGTATTTAACATTGTACTGAAGGTTGTAGTCAGTTCTGTACAGGGAGAAAAATGTATATAATATGTACAAATTAGAAATAAACACATTAGGGGTACCTGGGTGGCTCAGTCAGTTAACCATCCAACTCTCCATTTTGGCTCAGGTCATGATTTCAAGGTTGTGAGACAGCCTCTCGTCGGATTCCACACTGAGCAGATCCTGCCTAAGATTTTCTCACTTTCCCTTTGCCCTTCTTCCTGTCACCAACACCCCCAAATAAAGAAATAAAGAAATAAATAGAAATAAATACATTTAGAACTCTATACTTACAGGCAATATTATTGTCAATGGAGACAATTTGAATGTTTGAAAAAGCTACTAAAATGAATAAGTGAGTTTAGAGTGGTGATAGGATGCAAGTTCAATGTAAAACAAGGCAATTCATTTCTAATTATTATCATGAATGACTGTAAATTAAAATCAAATTACTTTTTACTACAGCATCAACAAAATACAAAATGGTTTTTTTTGCATCTAAAAAACTGCAAACTGCATGCAAGATCCATGGCTAAAATCTATGAAATATAAATGAGAGTAAACAAAAACCTAAATAATGGAGAGACATAATGAATGCATGTATTTTAAGATTCAATATTGTTAAGGCACCATTTATCAATTTGAGCTACAGATTCAAAACAATCTCAGTCAAAATGCCAAAATCTCTTAGCCAGATTAGCCAATGCTATTTTCTTAAAAAATAACATATTGGGATAACTCACACTACCTGATTTAAGACTTATTATAAATGTCCAATAATAAATTCAGTATATTAATGAGCAAGGAACACATGCATAGATAAACGAAAGAGAATAGGATGCAGAAATATAACCACACAACTCATTCTGACAAACTGCAAAAGCAATCAATGGGAAAAGAATAGTCTTTTCAATAAATTATTGAGCAATTTGATAGCCTTATGTGACACACCTTTCACCACATAAAAATTAAGTTGGAATGAATCATTGATATAAATACAAAATATAAAACTAAAATTTCTGTTAAAAATATAGAAGACAAGTTTTTCAGCCTTGAATTAGGAAAACATGTCTTTGATTGGAAATCCAAAGCAGAAGCCATAAAAGAAAATACATTAAACTTCATCAAATTAAACTTCTGCTCTTTGAAAGACATTAAGAGAAAGATCAACCACAAACTGAGGAGAAAAAAATTTTCAAAATGTATTTCTGAGAAAAGACTTGTTATCTCAGATATATCAAGAACCCTTATGACCCAATAAATAAGAAAAGAAACATCCCAATTTTTTTAAAAAAATGGGCAAAACATTTAAAGAGATACTTCATCAAAGAAAATACATGGTAAATAACTTCATACAAAGATGTTCAACATCATTAGACATTAGGGAAATGCAGGTGAGATCTACCAGGAGCTATCATACACACCTATTAGAAGGGTAACATCAACAATAAGATCTGACAATGCCAAGTGCTGGGAAAGATGTAAAACAACTAGAAATTTCATCCACCGTTGGTGAAAAAAACTTGCATTTTTTGGTGGAACCATTTTGCATCTCTCCTTAAAAAATTTGGGCTATTTCTTTTTTAAGTAAGCTCTACACCCAACCTGGGGCCCAAACTCACACTGACCCTAAGATCAAGAGTTGCATGCTCCACTGACTAAGCCAGCCAGGTGCTCCCAGTTTGGGTATTTCTTATAACAGTGAACATGTACTTACCATATGTCTCTGCAATCCTATTCCAAAGTATTTACCCAAAATAAATAAAACCTGGACACAAATCTGTATGACTGTTTTAATCAGAAGGACCCAAAATTTGCAAATATCCTTCAAATAGTGAATTAATTAAACAGTTGGCACATCCATGCCATAGACCACTTATCTTCAATATAAAGACAAACTACTGATACATGTAACAACATGCATGAATCTCAAAAGACTTTTGCAAAGTGGAAGAAGCCAGACTTAAGAGACTACATATCAAATGATTCTTTTACTTGAAATTTTGGCAAAAGCAAAATTGTAGAACAGAAAATAGACCCACTGTTACCAGAGGTTAGGAGTTGTGTGAAGGTCATGAGGGAACTTTTTTGGGGTGATGACAATATTCTGTATCTTGATTATCACGGTGCTACACAGCTATGATCATTACCATTTATAGAAATAAATACCATAAAGAGCTAGATTTTACCACACATAAATTATACCTCAATAAACTTGTGTCTTAAAAAAAGTGATGATTGACGTTAAATGTCTGAGACATGGCCCAGCTGGCAAGGCAGACTGTGGAGGAAGAGAGCAAAAGCCTTGCTCATAAGGTGATTATCCGCAATAGGTCTGCTATGAGACTGAAAAACCCAGCAGTTGCCCATAGGTTTTGTATGAAGGTTAGGAGAACACTTGGCTTTTCCAAGTGGTAAATAATGTTCTATGAAGGAGGATACAAACATCTTCATCATTGCTAAGCTCAGTAATGGAAATAATAAGATTCAAGAGTAGCGTTGGCTATGTGGCAGCCCTGAACCATCAGAAGCCAGTGAGCATATTTGCTGATGAGCAATTAGGTCAGAATAGTAGCCGGGGATTGGACCTTCAGAGAGCTAAAGCGATGTCTAAAGGACTAGTTTTTTGTTGGTTTTGTTGTTGTTTGGTAGCAAGGTTTATGGGGAGCCAAAAAGTGTGTGTATGTATGTATGTATGTATGTATGTGTGTGTGTGTGTGTTTATATATAAATTTGGAGGGACAAAGGCCAAAGTTATAGAAAGTCACAGCCCCTTTCCTAGTTTCCAGAGCATAGTCTGTTCTCAGATCAGTACTCATCAAACTAAAAATGATCCTAAGTTCTCATCAGGAAAGACCTGATGCAACCCTGGGTCAACCCTGGGTCACATGATGTAATGGACATCACCGTAGTCTTTCACCAAAGGGACCTCAGGGAAAATTTTATCGGGTAACTTTACCCTGGGGAAAGAGGGATACCAGATCACCAAAGTGATGTTAGATTTAGAGTCTCAATTGACATTGATAACCAGAAATCTAGAGTGGAGTCCTAGGCCCATCAATTTCATAGTGGGCCCACTAAATCCATGGACACTTCAAATATTAATTACCCCCGTTTCTAAATATGTAACTGAAATATGCCTAACTAGCAGTTGGCAGAAATTTCACATTAATTCCTCAATCTCTGGAGAAGGAACTAAAGTGTAAGGCAATAAACCTACCTTCAGCCTTCACCTCCTGGGTAAGAAAATAAATCAAAATCGATATTGCATAGTATGGTGAATGACAGAGATTGGGGCTAATCTCAAACCCTGAAAGGATCCAGGTACAGATACAGTGTGCGTAGAGGTGGCCTCCTTTCTGTTTCCATGCATTTCACCAACATGATCCCTGAAAAACTAAAGGGAGAGTGGGGAATGGCAGTGGACTGCAAGGAGCTTATAAAGGTGATGAGAATTTCAGCTGCTGTCCGGACGGCAGTGTATTTATTAAAGAGGATTAGCCACAGGTCCTGGTACATGGTACATTGCCACGGATTTGGTACGTGCCTTTTCTTCAAAAGCCCATTGGGAAGAAGGGTCAGAAGCAGTGGAGGTGGAAAACTATGTACATTCAATGTCTTGTCTCAGATATATATTCATTCTGCTGCTATTTCTTACAACATAGATCCAGTGAAAATCCAGGAGAAAATAAAATTGATCCGCTGCATTGATGATATTATATAAATTCACACTGAATAGTAAGAAGTAGTAAGCACTCCTGCAAATCTTCAGTTAAAGTTATTGTCATATGATTTTTTCTTTTTTTTTTGTTGGTGTAGATATGATTTTTATCTTGAATTATATTTTAATGGAGACTTATAGCAAACTATACATGGGTATAGTAATAGTATTGTAATTGTGTTCATCAAACTTACTGTACTGTCTTCTGAATACTGATAATGTTTCTATTCTTTGATTATTTTTTCTATTCAGATCATGGCAACAGTAAGTAATGTCAGTTTGCTTCATGCTTCCAATGTGGTATAAGTTTATTTATTTTTCTTATTTTGCTCCATAGACCAGAACTCCTAGCACAATGCTGAGTGAAAGTAGTGAGAGTTAGAAGCCTTCTCTCATCTCTGGTTCCAGAGAAAATGCCTTTAACATTTATTCATTATGAATGATATTGCAATCTTAATCTTGATATCCTTTATCCAGTTATGACAATTCTCCTCTTGTCTACATTGACTGCTTGATGTACCATCTATTTCTCAATATAATAGATTTTTCAAGTTGACTTTGCAGTTCTTTTTTTTTTTTTTTTAAGGTTTTATTTATTTGACAGAGAGAAAGACAGCCAGAGAAAGAACACAAGCAGGGGGAGTGGGAGAAGGAGAAGCAGGCTTCCCACGGAGCAGGGAGTCTGATGTGGGGCTCGATCCCAGGACTCTGGGATCATGACCTGAGCCGAAGGCAGACGCTTAATGACTGAGCCACCCAGGCGCCCCGACTTTGCAGTTCTATCAATTTTTGGATTTATGTACTTTAAAGCCATATTACTAAGGGATTCATTTATATTTATTAGATAACAGATATATTTGAATTTATTCGTTCCATTTAATGTTGCACATTTGTTTCAACTTTTGTCTTTTACTTCCTACATTTCTTTTTTGCTTCTTAAAAACTAAAAAATAATTTTTTCCCCCACACATTCATCTTTATTGATTCTTTTAATCCTTTGAATTGCTATTCTTTAAAAGTCTAGCACATACACTTAAAATTTAAACCCAAGCATGTCTTTGGCACCAATTTCTCTTCAAACTATGACTTCCTAGTTATTAGCTATTCTTCACCAACATTTTAGTGTCATTCTGTGTTTCTAACCCCACAGATTAAGTATTTTTGTTGATTTACACAGTTCTATATGTTTAGATTTGGCTTTGAATTTTTTGGCACAGTTCTTGTTTGCTTCTCAGACCTACTTCTAGGATGTTTTTTCTACTTCCTAAGGCAACATTGTTGAGATTATATTGATGACAAACTCTATTTCTATTTATCTAAAGATATTTCAATTTTACTGTGAAACTTAAAGAATAGTTAGTTGGATATTCAATTTTAGAACACATGTTATTTTCTACAATGACTTTGGTTTCTATCGTTGGTCTTATGAATTCTGTTGTCAATCTTGTACACATCCTTTATAAGTAATATTTTCTTGGTAAAATTTTAAATACTCACTTTGTCTTGGTATATTGCTATTTCATTACATATCTTGAGTATCAATTTATTTTTATTTGTCATAACTGAGATCTATGGTATTTCCTGAATCTGAAAATGTATGCATTTTTAACTCTGGAAAATTTTTATATTCTCAAACATGATATTTCATAATATTGCCAACTTTCCTTCCCACATTCCTTCTTAATTATTTTCTGAGATCTGTTAAAATATACATTAGTCATTCTTAATCTATCTTCCATGATTTTATTCTCACTCATATTTTTTTCTTTCATGGTCTTTCTCTACCAGATTGTGATATATCTTCTTGTCATATATAACTTTATATCTGTATTTGTATCTCTCTCATCTTCTCAAACATTTTGATCTGAAAAACACTTTTCACACTTTAAAATTCTTGAGAATCCCTCTCTAGGAAAACACATCTGTGTTTCACTTTTACTCACACACTCACAAAAGTTCTGACACCAGATGTAGAGGGTTTTTTTCCCTCCATACCAAGCAATTCTCTGTGACACCAGCTGGAGGTCCAACAATTCAGTTCAATTCAATTCTAACACCAACCCACCTTACAGTACTGAGTTTTCATCCTAGGCAGGCCCCATAGGTTAAAGACTCAGTCCCACAAGACTGCCCCCCACTTTCACATGTAGTAGGTCCTTTGGTTACCCATAACCTTTGTCTGATTTTGCTAAAAACCAAAGGTTTCCTATGACCTCTTTGGATTGATCATTTGCCAAAACAGTTCACAGAACCCAGGAAAATACTTACTTATGTTTACCAGTTTATTATATAACAAAGGATATAATAAAGGATGGAGATAAACAGCCATATATTAAGAGATATATTGGGTGAGATCTGGAAGTGTCCTAGCATAGGAGCTTTTGGATTTGGGGTGCACCTATCTCCCTGCACATGGATGTGTTCAACAGGGTGGAAGATCTCCGAATCCCGTACTTTTGGGATTTTTATGGAGGCTTTATCACAGGCATGAGTGATCTTTGACCCCTCTCCAACCTCTCTCTCCTTCCTGGAGAACAGGGCGAGTGTAACTAAAAGTTCCAAGCTTCTAATTATGGCTTGGTCTTTCTGCTGACTGACCCCCATTCAAGAGTCCAAGAATCATGTCATCAGAACAAAAGATATTCCTATCGCCCCCCCAAATTCCAAGGGACTTAGGAGTTGGGTGTTGGACATTCCTATCACTCAGAAAACTGTGATGCTCTTAGGAGGTCTTTATATCAGAAACCAGAGTCAAAGAGTACATGTTAAAATAAAATATTTTCCTAGCACCCCTATTGACAAGGGTTTCAGAAGCTCTGTATGAGGAATAGGGCCAGAGACCAATATATATATATTTCTTATTATTTCACCATCCCCAAAAGCTTTTGTTCATCCATATAAATATCTATCAATATTGACTGATTAGAAACTGAAAAATGTTAAGATACCTACTGACTTAAACATAATTTTAAAATAACAGTAATAACTGTACTATCTATTAGCATAAGGGAAAATATTGTTAAAACTATTTTATTTTATTAAATGATTATATTTTATGTAAATAACTGTATTTCCAAAAATGAAGAAATTCAGTAAGAAGTGGCATTTTTGTACATTTCTTTAATATTTGTTTTAATAGAAGATAGCTGTTTTATCTTGTGCAATCAGATTTTTGCAATATGATGTTTTGGTTGAAGTGTATGAAGAAAACCCAAGCTTACACAAATACATAACTGAAAAAGGGCAGACAATTTTAAGAACCTTTTCAGATAACTAGAGATATTCTATTTTGTCACTACACTAAAATTTGGCAAGTGGTAGGTTGTATCTTAAAGGATAGTAGCAGTGAGCAATATGAAAACATGTCAATGAACATCTTATACTCTGTTACTTTAAAATCCAATAGTTTATCTTGCATTTTAAGTATATTCCTTAGCTAAGTATGATTTCATAACATCATGAATTGATCACTTGGAAAATATTTGTTCATGGAGTTATGCAGATCTCCCAAATTTTGGCACATCTTATAATACAAACCAAACAATAACTTTTGTTATTAGCACCACAGAGCTCATCAGATACATTTTTAGAAGTGGGAAACTGTCAAGTTTATGGTTATGGAGACAAGTTACCCAAAATTCTAACTTTTGCTACAGGGTGCCAATTTTATCTTTGGCAGTAAGATCATTGGCTGTTTTCCTTGATATGACAGGCTCATTTCGTTCATTTTCAAGAAGATATCTGCCAAGTACCAAAGTAGGAATAGACATGGTTTGTCTGTTAGTTATTACTTCAAGTAAAAATATTGTGTTTCATGAAAAGGCGGCTGGTTCAACTAACAATTCAAATCATCTTGTAAGTTATTTTCCCTGAAGTGGTGATCATTGTTCCATATGCAGCATGAGGGCTTTGTATATACTCATGCAATTACAGAAAATACTTTAAAAAGCGTACCCGAGGGTACAGGTTACAAATAGTCCTTTTTACTGCTTCTTTCAGGACATTGTGAAGTATACACTGGTCTTTTTTCCACTTTCTTCACTGCAAATGCATGGTGATTAAAAAAAAAAAAAATCCTAGTATAGTTTGCTACCACTGCCTCAATCATTCAAGCTTCCAGCAGTTTTGTCCCATTTTTAATTTTGCAAATATCAACAAGGTAGAAAAAAGCTATTAACTTCCAACTATTATTATGAAAATCATTTTGACTGCATGGACCCCTTGAAAAAGTCTTAAGATTCCCCAGGTATCCACAGACCACTTCACGAATGGCACAAGATGGAGAGTGGATAGCTTTTTTCCAGTTTACATGAGTTGTGTACTATCTATCTGGTTTAACCCATCAAATGAGTTTTTATCTTTGTATTATTTTTTTTAATCATCTTTTGTTGTTTTCACATTTTTCTTTTATTTTAATGATCTCTTATTTCTTACCTGCTCTCAATAATACATTTCATATCACAATTTCATCACTTTAATACCTGAATTATTTGTGGGTCTTCATCTGTGGGTCTCATGCTGCTAGCACTCACTCATTTGTGCCCTCTTTCTTTGTGTGTGTGCTTTGCTGTTCTATTAAGAGTTCCTGTTCATCTGAATTCCATAGGTGGGAATGCTTTTTAAGGCCTGTGTCCAAGGCGCCCTCCTTCAGAGAGGATTTGCATTAGCTTTTGCTGAGTAACGAGGAACCTTTACAAACCCCAGTCAGCACGCTCAGATCAGCTGTAATGCTTTCATATAAATTTGCTTCATTAGGGGCATTTTGGGGATAAGTGGATGATGCTGGTATCGTGATGTCAAACCACAGACCTTCCTGAGCATCCCCACATGGTTACAAACATTCAGAAGAGAGATTTTGTACTCTCCGCTCAGAGCCAGATTTGAGGAAGGTGACTGTGCATCCTGTCTCCCCTTGCAGAGCAGGTTTTTCTGTGCCTCGCCCTTTTTTTTTTTTTAAAGATTTTATTTATTTATTTTTATTAGAGAGCGAGTGAGAGAGAAACAGCATGAGAGAGGAGAGGGTTAGAGGGAGAAGCAGGCTCCCCGCTGAGCCGGGAGCCCGATGTGGGCCTCGATCCCAGGACCCTGGGATCATGACCGGAGCCGAAGGCAGTCGCTTAACCAACTGAGCCACCCAGGCGCCCTGTGCCTCACCCTTTCATGGAGAGTACAGCTTCTTGAAACCCCAGCTTTATGGGACTGTCTCTCTCCAGACTCCTCGTCATGTGTAGGATCTGGATTTTATTTGTACTCTTGCTTGATCTGAATGTTTCCCGACTTTCTTAGCAGTTCAGCAATGCATATAAAGTGATTTTTTTAAAATTTTGTATAGCCTTTTTTGGTGTTTATGGAGGTTTATATGAGACTCCAAAGAGTCTCCATTCACTCTTTAACTCACTCCAGTCTGGATTCTGCATCTAGTACCCCATTGCTCTTGTCAGTTTGCAAATTATAGATTTTTGTTTCTGGCTCCATTTTGAACAGCTTCTTGGCCAGAATCTATACAGTTCTTGTTCCCTCCTTCTTAAACCATCCCCACCCTCTTGATGGCTCATTTACTTTCCACCACAACTGTCAGTCCTTCTCAGAATACTTTCTCTTCCTCCACCTAATTTATGTGTGTGTGTACAGATTCCAAATAGATGTATGTGGAATTGCAACATTTTTTAGGAGTCCCAAGACTTTAAATTCCAGATTTTTCTTTACTTGCCAGACCTCTTTTCTTTGTTCTAATTAATATATCCAATTGTCTATCTGATTCAAACACTTGCAAATTTTCCCAACAACTCAAATTTAATATTGCCTCCAAAACTGACTTCCTCTATTCAAGCTTAAGCAATGTTTATTATGTAATATCTTATATATGCAATATAACATATGTACACTTTGAAACATACTAACAAAATAAACACCTATTAGCCTATCAACTGACAAAATCACTAGAATATTACCAATAGCAGTGAATCTCTACTTGTGTGCATCTCTGTAGCCTTACCTCCTCTTGGCTATTTTGATTTTGTTCTATTAATCATTCTCCTGTCTTCCTACAGTATTTGAACATATATGTATCTCTAAACAATGTGTATATTGTGATTTATAAAAATATTATCACAATATGTGCGTATATATGTGAGTTAACCTTTTCATTTAAAATCTCGTTTTTAAGATTTATTTATGTTGTTGGTATAATACTAGTTCATTTTTTCACACTTTTTATACATACTATCACACTATGTGAATATAGCACAATTTATTTGTACACTCTCTTGCCAATGGACACAGGGTCGTTTCCAACATTTTGCTATTGAAAGCAATGCTGTAAGATGTCCCAGGCCCATCGCTGGTCACATTTCATGCTTGGTGGTTCGATGAACCTCCTGAGAATGTGCCAAGTTCCTCTCCAGAAGCCAATCCTGTGCAAGGAGTTCTAGTTTCTATAGAACATATGCCTAAAAGTACAAGGAAGTTGTAGGGAATATACATATTCTACTTTATAATACTAAATTATTATTCAAATGGCTTATTCTAGTTTACAACCCGATCAACAGTTTATGTAAATTCTGGTTGTTCTACATGCTTGAAAACACTTGGTATAATCAAACATCTCTATTTTTGCAAGTTAGAGCATGTAATAATACATCTCATTGATGCCTTCATTTTTATTTACGAAGAGTTCAATTGACCAAATTTTATTCCTCTGTTAAGAAATGCCTGTTCATATTTTTTTTCTATTTATTTTATGCTCTGTGTCTTTCTTTTGAAACAAGTGATCCCAATGAGTATTTCATATATTCTGGATACTGATTATTTGGCACGATAATATGTGTTGTAAATAGCTTCTAGCTTGACTTTTTATTTATTTTTTTAAGCTATTTGTTGCTGATAAAGGACAAAAATTCTCTGGGGCCATATTAGTAAATGTGCAAATTATTTTTGTAGATTCTTTTGGATGGTTTTAAATTGATTTTTTAATTCTTTTTTATCCATTTTCCCCATTAGACTCTAAACTCACAGACTCTAACACCACGCTTATATTGCTCAATGTAGTATCTTCAGTTAATGTCAGAGTTCTTGAAGCAGTCAGTAAGTATGTGTTGATTGACTGGAATGAGTTAGTCTTACCCTCTGTAGAAAACTACAGGTGAAAATTAGCAATCATTGGCCTTTTCAGTCATCATGTAAAAATGTTTTTGTGCACAGAGTACACACCAGGTGCTTCAGAAAAATAAAGAGATATGCAAGATGTGGCTTTTACCTTCCAGACATTTTTATAGCCACAGATTCCTTTCTTTTCACAATTGGAACCATAATCCCTTTATTTAGTCTACTTTGAGCAATAGACTGTTCTCTTTAAGTATTGTTTTTCAATATATACAGCTGTTTTTAAAACATTTTCAACATTTGTTTCACTATGTGGTATTTACCATGTAAAACAAATTTAATGTAGCTTGTATCTCCAGGAAATTGTTTGAAACACCTGCATTTAACTTTACTGAGCATTAGAAAAATTTGCCACATGTTCAGATTTCATAAACCACATACATTGAATATCTTAAAAAACACTAGTTGTACAAAAGCAAAAAAAAATTACTTTTATTTATAATAACTAAGGTGTGGAAAGTATATCAGCACAGTTTGAGTAGAAAACGAATTTTGTTCTTTTAAACATGAGAGACATCCTCTTTTACTTGAATTTTTTAAAAACTCAATAAATTATTATATATTATATATTCCCAGGGAGAGCTGGGAATAATGCCAAATGCTATGAGGTAGAAAGTTAAAGAACTTAGAGCAGATGGAGAGTTTTTGTTTATAGAACTTTTAATATTGCCCAGGAAAGACAGACAAAAGCTCAGCAAATGTTGTTCAAAGAGCGAAAATAACATACCTGGCAATCTACACACTAGAATTATCTACTCGCTAGAACTCATCCACTGTGTATCACAACTCAGAATGACTTCTACCAAATTGAATGATACAGATATATTTTAAGAATATTCTAAGAAGCTAGATAGTATAAGTGAATTTTTTTATCATTATCTAAGCATAGGACTTAGTGTAATTTCAGTAATCACAAGGCTGCATTTAGCCAGAAACACCCCATAATCTTGCAACTTAAGTTTACCATACCATACAATTTAAGTCAATACTGATATTTATATTTTGATATTCTTTCACTCAGATGTCTGCCACTCACATTTGGAGTTCTGATAAAACTGTTATATATTAAAAATAAGATGAATTTATTTAATTGAATACAGTTTTAATTGATTTGCTCTACAAGAATTATTTAAAGAGGGAATAAAAAGGAGGGTAACAAATATGTTTAAAATAGCAGGCTGTTTTCGGTAAGTCTAGCATTTGTCAAATCTTTAAACAATTAACTTCTTTATAATTTTTAAGAGATAATGGCAAATATAGTCATCTGGGCAAAGACAGTCTCAGAATAGGAGTGCTGATGAAATGAAAGATGTTAAACATATATAATATGAATTATATGCATAATATATAAAATGTATCACGTGCATATGCCTACATATACACATTTGCATGTATGTATACAATTTCATGTATATGTGTATATATTTGTGTATGTGTCTCTTTCCCTTCATTTTTTTTAAAAATTCTTTGCATTTTCAGGGCACCTAGGTGGCTCAGTTGGTTGGGTGTCTGACTTATTTCGGCTCAGGTCATGGTCTCGGGGTTGTGAGGTCAAGCCCCAGGTCGGGCTCTGTGCTCAGTGGGGAGTCTACATCTCTCCCTCTCCCTCTGCCCCTGCCCCCATTCGTGCTCTCTCTCTCTAAAATAAATAATCTTTTTAAAAAATTATTTTCATTTTTTTCTTTGACTCTAACTGAATTCTTTGTTTCTAACACCTTCCTCAAACCCACTTCCTGTCTGTCATTTTCTTGCCCTCTTTCCTTTCTTTGTCTCTGAAAAACAGAGACAGAATAATTCTGAAATAAAGAAGTGCAAAGATTATATTTCCTACAATAGCATATTCTGTCAGGTTATAGTCACCATTATTCTTCCCTAAATTAGCACTTCCAGGGTCGTTGGTGTTAAATAAACCCACCCAAATGTCTCCCCCAGGTGTTAGAGCTAACAGTCAGTAGACCTAGTGCTTGAATCCAGGCCTTCTGGATCAAAACTCCTTGATCTTTACCACGGCATTTTGATTGACATAAAAAGGACAAGATATATTTTTTTTGTGATACTCTATGACTGGTAGTTTTTGGAGATCAGTTGAATGTGGAAGAGAAAGAAATGAGAATAGGTAAAGGAAATGCCAAGAAGAGTCAAAGAAAGGAATCAGAGTAGTCAAAGGAAATTCTAATACATGATTATAGTATTGACACACTGGTCAGGAAAGAGAAACCACAATACACATTTGAAAACTGATGGAATTTAATATAGGCAATTAGTTACACTGCTCTTGGAGGCTGGGAGAGTTAAAGGAAAGATGAAGAATATAATTGCAGGAAGCAGCTACAACCCTAAGCTCAGGGAACAGAGGGAAGAAGTTGCTGTTACCAGAATCTAGAAACTCAGAGAAGGCACTCTTCTGGCTCACATCCCTGAGGAGTGAGGACTGTTGGCAGGGACACAATAAAGCTGGTTCTGTGTATGCAAAGAGAAGCTGGATGCTGGAACCAACTATTTTTAGGAGATTCTGACAGGAATAGCAAAGAAATTGCAATAAATTATTCTCCCTTAGTCATGCTTGCCAGTATCATTGAATCACTACCCACGGGTACTGAAAGGAAGCCCAATGGTAAAGGAGAAATGCCTCTTGCAGAGTCTCCACAGATTCTGGTCTAGTAGATTTGTTTCTGAGATAGAAAAGGGTAAAAACCAACACAGTTATATCGAGACCATAGATATGGTGAGTAGCTTAGAGGTGTTAGTGTTGATGTGGTAAATAATAAATTCAGGATTGAAAGAGTTCATTTTGGGGTCGCCTGGGTGGCTCAGTTGGTTAAGCATCAACTCTTGGTTTCTGCTCAGGTCATGATCTCAGGGTCCTGAGATGGAGCTCCCCATGGGGCTTTGTGCTCAGCGGGGAGCCTGCTTGAAGATTCTCTCACTCTGCCCCTACCCCAGTTCATGCGCTCTCTCTCTCTCTCTCTCTCTCAAATAAATAAATAAATAAATAAATAAATAAATAAATAAATAAATCTTTAAAAAAAGAAATGGTTAAATTTGAGGTGTTTGTGAGACATGAAGAGATGGCCCACATAGTTGGATCTTTATGTATATTTGTAGCATAGGGGAAATGTTATTATTGAAGACAGATACCATTCATTCATTCATTCATTCATTCCTTTACTCAATATCCCATGACATATATGCAATAGTAGAACCGTGGACTGATTCATAGCATGAAGATACATAAATACAGAGAAAAGATAAGAGCAAAGGATATAAATCCAAGGATCTCTATTTGTAAAAGGCAATCTAAAGAGGCTCAGGATATTTATTACTCACGAGATGTTTGACCTTGGCTACTTAGCCTCTTTGTATCTCAATTTTCCTTTCTGTAAAATAAGGATAATAATATTCACTTCATAGGATTGTTGTGAGGATTAAGAGAATCAAGGACAAATGCTTAGAAAACCGCCAAGGATATTGTAAACATCCAATAAGTATTAGTTTTTACAGTAATTACAGGAAAGCCTAAAAAAAAAGTCAGCAAAAAAATTATCACTACTATTGTTAAAGGAACAACTGGAATTATGACATATGTATTGAATCTCTACAACACAGTTTTTTTTTTTTTTTCTGTACTACTTTTTGTTCCTACATATGGCTGCCCAGATTATGCATTCTACAACCCCACGTAAGCTGTTCACATAATGGCATCTTGCAATGAGACAGTCGAAGCAATTTTCCACTTAGGTAAAATATAAAGCTCGTTTTCTGCTTTAATGCATCTAAATGTTATTCAAGTCTACTGGAATTACAGCAGCTGCTTTCTGATTTATAGGTGAGAGAATCAATTGCAGAATAAATGACAGCAGAAGAACGAGGGAAAATGTAGGCATAAACTTTAAACTTAATTTGCAGAGTTTAAAATGGCAAAAGACATGATTTGGGTGTCAGCTTTTTTTAAACTCAGTAAGCATCTTCTAGTTATGTAAACACTTATGAAGAAAAATGCATATGGAAAAATGTATTATACAGTGAGATAGTTACTGACAACAAAGCGAATCAACAGTACCCGAGGTGAAAAATTAGTAGTTGGAAAATGCAAGGTGGGATTACTGAGCTGATAGGGAGTTTCAAAACACTGGATAAGAATTGGGATGTTTCATAATTCATTCTATTTTAGACTCTGCATTTATAAAAGGAATAACTTGATACATCTCATAGTGAAATTCGTTCTCTCTCATCTGATTATCAGAATTGAGAGTTACAGTTGTATTAGTTAATTATCATGTCTTTCAGAGCTTCTCTACAGAGATATGTATAAAAAGTCTTCTAAAGAGAGATTGCCGTAATTCAGATATCCTGCACATTAGAACTCTGAAAGCTTTTACTTATTAATTTGTTCATTTATGTAGTACAGTCCACTCACAAAAACTTTTTTAGATCCCCTCTCAAATGAATTCCTTTTATTCCAGACATTTGGGAATGGAGTGTATTTAAACTGCTAGTAAACGTCCACTTGCCTAGAAATGTCTGGAAATGTGATTTTTGAAGATGTTTATGCTTGAAAAATAGAAGCTACAACTATTTTTACCTGTGATGATTCTGTCTTTATGCAAATGAAATATAAAAACTGGGTCAAATTTAGAAACATGTGAGTAAAAATAATTTGTGTTATCACTCTTTGCCTCAAAAAAGAATTTTATAAACACCCGAGGAATAAAGGATCAAAATGACAGAATATACGATCCTTGAAAAGAAGAGAGCCAGGTCAAAATGCAACTCCTTTAAAAAAAAAAAAAAATTCCAGGGGGGGGGGTGGGGGGAGGGCCCACAGATTTCACTTTCCTTGAGACCTCATAATCGAAGAGATTCTTTTAACAAATGCTTTAAAGCTTGAGGCTGTTCTATCATAATTTAAAAGTCTTGAAATTCATGTTATGCGGAGCTTAGAGATAAGGTTAATTTGCCATCTACTATAAGGGGCAAATGGCTAACTGTGTTCTACTTCACTTACAACATGTATATGTATATATTATGACCAAAATCAAGAAACAAATATTCAGTACGACTTGCTGTTCTTATTCTGTCTTTACTTAATATAAATAAAATTTAACTTTGCTACATTTACTAGCAATTGGGATATTTTATTTTTTTTAACCAAAAAAGCTATGACATATGTTTCTGAGAATTTGTTTTAGAAATTAACATAAACATCTGTATTTTTGTGTAGGGATAGCTATCTCATAATTTTATATACAGGTTAAGTGATAATTTTGGAGAAAAAAATTATAAAAATGATAAATAAGTTTATTTTGGGGAATGTCTATAATGTGTTAACAAGAGTCTGAAAGAATATAATTATAATAAGGGAGCATTAATAATATTTCGTCAACATTAGCTCTAATGTCCTTTGAGAAGAGTCTATAAATGCCGGAAAGAAAATGCAATAAAATTACTCAAAATTGATATTGTAAGGAAAAAAGGTTAGGTTGGCTTTGATTCAACTTGACTCACACGATGAGATTAAACAATAACACATTTGAAGGTATAAAGTGAAACTTGGTGAAATTCTTATTACTAGAATGTCAACTTGATTGGTATAATCGTTATCTATGTATAAATACAGAGTTTCTGAGAGCTACAGGGCTTGGCTTCGTGATCTAAGAATCCAAATTAAAGAGCCTAGACTGCCTGGAGCCACAGGTTTAAATCCTGTCAACCAACCCCTTCCTCTTTTTGAAGCAGATAAACCAGGTTCCCCAAAGCCAGCTCTGTGTCTGGGGTGGGGTGGAGATCGCTCAACGACACTTTCAAACCCTGGCCTGATTGTACTTTGGGGACACAACAGATTATTTTGTCTGTCTTCTGCAGTAGTGCAACTTTGTATTTGCCACATTTCTGGGACCTAGACCAAAACACAAGGTGGGCCAATAACCACCAGATCCCCATAGGGTATTTGGAATTTTAAACTGTTTTTATTTCTTTTATTGCCACGGATGTATTTTCTAAAGGAATTAAGGATAGGAGAAATAATTTTGTACGAACCCCAGGAAGATGACCTCTGATGATCAGATATTTATAAGCTACTTTGATCATCCAGTTAAGACTTGAAAAGGAAAAACAAAGCATGAAGCGGAAACCCACGATGGAACTCCCGGGTCAGAAGGCTGATGGAATTCAGGGAACGGCAAAGGCTATGGAACCCAGGGGAGCCTTCAGCACTCAGTCATTTGTTTCGAAGCAAATGCAACCAGGCCCACGCACCTCATTCAAGGCAGTCTTCGGGCATCCGATGGTCCAGAAATTGTAAGAAGAATTTAATCAGTGGATGAAAAGACCTTGATTTATTTTTTTAAATATTTTTAAAAATCTGAAGGTGATGGCATGAATATAACAAAATTTGTCTTTTTTCACAAGAAAAGTAAGAATACCATTAGCGTGAAAAAGCACGCAGCTTATTTCAAGAAGGTAAGCGAAGTGATTCAGCAACTTGATTTAAAAAGGAATTTCAATTACGAGGAAAATTAATAAAGAATAAAGAGAACAAGACCAAGCAACAGAATTCTCGTATGATGTTGACAAAAAGCAATAAAAAATTCCTTGAAGAATTCAACCAATAAAAATAGCAAAGCAGAGAGATGAATGTGTCCTTTTTTGTCAGGACAGAGCGTTAAATCTGGATCAAAATATTTGTCTACATATTTTTTATTATTTACATTAACCAAAAGAATTAACAGTATTAAAATTATTAAGTAAAAGAGATGCTAATTACCAAAGGATTTAGAAGCTTCTCCATTGTCTTCTGATGTACTGAGTTTATTGAAAGCATGAGAATTACAGACCACGCAGAAGCTATCCTACCTGCTTTAAAATAACTTACAGACCAATTAAGTGTCATTGCATAGAACAGGATCCACTGAAAATTTTGTGGACAATGTATCATATTTAATTCAAAGTCATAAACAATAGCTTCACAGTATTCTTAAGCTGGGGTCTTTACAGAGTTCTTTGGCTATGTACAGGTTACCTCTGGGAAGTAAAAAAAATGTCCCTGAACACTTCTCAGCTATACCTGAGAATAGAACCCCAAAATAAGGACACTTTTCAGGAGATTATCGGCAAAGGAGGAGCAAATAAATCCTTTCTTGAAGCCTCGCACACCCATCTAATGGCAAAATATTTTTGAAAGAACGTGTTTATTTCAGGAATCAGTAACTGGGATAGACAATTATTCTTTTATTCTCCAGAAAAAAGGTTCAAAACACATGGCAACAACAGCTGCTCTCTCTTTTGACTGCGAAAAGTAGCCAGGATTCAGGCTATAATTATGTATAATGGACGTTAATTTGCCCGTCTAGATTTTTCAGTTTACAATATCCCAGGAATTTGTAGGTGTCACAACTTTGCCACATTCAGCCCCTGAAAGCGGTGTTAACTGTCAAGTCTACTGACTTATTATACAGAAAAGTTTGAATAGGCCCCTGAGGTATATCACTAAACAGATGACTTGTGCTCACAAAAGGCAGCCACCAGATCCCTGGGACAATAAAGAATGTCGCAGCAATCGAAACAGAAGTTCCACCAAACAATATATTCCAACAACAGTGCTCAAAAAAATTCCAGTTTAGAGCAAAGATAATGAGAGGTCATCTGCTCTATCCTTGCTGCCCTAAAAAAAAATACTTTAGTTGAGAAAGCTGTCTGGGATTTACTCTTTTATACAACTTACTACCCCTGTTAACTTGTACAGACCTCAAGGGCAAGGGGTAAGTTTTACACTGTGGAGACTATATTTATGAGCCCAAAATTAAAATACATAGTTTTGATATAGGGACAAACTATTTTAATTTGGTATGTCTTAGGAAACTTGGAATGCATATACATTTTAAAATTACTCATAAGTCCTAGCACCATCTCTTCTGTCATAGATGTTATTTAAAAAGCATTACTGAATGAGTGATGGAATTATTAAAGCTGTAATTAATTTAATTGTATTAATTTAATAGGAATTAAAGCTTTCTTCCAGGTTCAGGGCTATGTCCCGTGTACACAATATGGCAGTTTTTTCTGGAAATCTGAGTGTTAAATTAGTGTTGGTACCATAAAAGAGTTTATTCAGCATTTTGTGTCATCCTGTCAAAATAAGTGAAACTACAAAGATGAAGATATAAATCTCTTTTAACTAAAATTTCAATAGCTGCACGCATATAAAATATTTACATCATGCAATCTCATTGAAATCTCATTATAAATAGCAAAAAGATCTATACTTCAACAAAAAAGATAAAATGTGTTTATTTTTCTACAAATGTAGCTCGAATTAATATCTCTAAGGTGGTTGAGCAAAGAGTGGCACAAGCTTTTCCAATTTTTGGTAAAATGAACTATAGCTCTATCTATTATCTAAATAGTTATGTAAAATTGGAAAAAGTAATTTACAGATATCATTTCCTCTACTCAAAAGTAAGCGTCATTTGTTTAACAGTTTCTACTTTAACCTTTATGTTTTATTGATCATTATTTTAGTTGAGTACGAGTTACACAATAGATTTTAAATCTCAATAAACTTTGTTATGTCACATAATGCCCAAATAACTAATTAATTGAGTCACTTTCATTAATTGGTCAATCAGTTTTAGTAGTGAAAAATAATTGGGTGGGTCAATTAACTAGTCAGTGTAGCTGGAACATTCCCAGTGCTGTACAACAAGGTTGTGTAAATTTTATTGCGTTCATAGAATCACCTCAATTATAAGTAGCTATTTTAGTGGGTTTCTACTACAATAGTTCTTTTCTTTTCACATGAGAGGAGTTCTGTGTTCTGCTTTGGTTTTCATTAAATTGACCATTTATTTTTAAAAGCATTTGCTTTACTGTGTATTTTAGGATTTGAATCTCCAAATAACTTACTGGCATCAAATTGGTAAACTCATGCCCATTAGTTGCTAATATTCCATGATGGAAAATAAAATTAGCAAGTTTAGGAAAACAGTTGTATGACCATCTGTACTTGCATGTATAGATGTATGTAAATTCTATGGGGTGAAAAACGAGTACTCTTTGTATCAGGGCTTCAGTTTTCATTTAATAAAAAGAGTTGGTAGTTTTTAATTGTTATTTAGCATCTAACTAATAAATAACTCCTTATTCACTATAATGATGAGGGAGTTAAACTTTTTTCTTCTTTGAGATAAATATGCTATAATTTGAAAGCCATTTGTAGAAATACAAACCTCAGAAAAATGCCGCCTTTGTTTTTATAATTCAGCACAGCTACTCCCTCATTTTGAATGTTTACTTGTACTCTAAATCATTGTTATGATTGTCTCTCCATTGTGCTGGTTAGTAAGCTATTGTATTTCAGCCTCAAACCCTTCCTTCTGCATTTTGCTCTGAGAGAGAAAGCCTGGGATTTGAGAACCACATTTCTCAATGACCAGCTGGCTCCCCATTAGGTTTACTAGAGGGAGAGGGCAGTGTGGAAGACAGAAGAGACTTATTCCTGCCATTTGCTTCCTAATCTGCCTGGTCAGCACTGCTCCAGCCTTGGTTCTGCACCCTGGTGGCCAAAGCTGGTTCCAGTTTGCAGCTTGTCTTTCCCGCTCCCAGAATGCACCACATCATGTCCCCTCCGAAATACCTGTCTCACATGAAAAGATGCTCATCATCACTTACCATCATGGAAATGTAAATTAACAGTACAATGAGATATCACCTCACACCTGTCAGAAAGGCTAAAATCGATAGCACGAGAAACAACAGGTGTTGGCGAGGATGTGTAGAAAAAGGAACCCTCATGCACTGTTAGTGGAAAAGCAAACTGGTGCAGCCACGGTGGAAAACACTATGGAGGTTCCTCAAACTGCTAAAAAGAGAACTGCCCTATGATCCAGCATTGCATTTCTGGGTATTTACCCAAAGGATACAAAAATACTAATTCAAAGGGATATATGCATCCTGATGTTTATAGCAGCATTATCTACAATAGCCAAGATATGGAAGCAGCCCAGATATCCATCCATAGATGAATGGATCAAGAAGATGTGATATATATAAATATAAACAATGGAATAGTATTCAACCATAAAAAAAGAATGAAATCTTGCCATCTGCAAGGACATGGATAGAACTAGAAAGTATAATGCTAAGGGAAACAAGTCAATCAGAGAAGGACAAACACCGTAAGATTTCACTCATCTGTGGAATTTAAGAAACAAAACAAATGAGCGAAGGAGAAAAAGAGTAAGAAGCAATCCAAAAAACAGATTCTTAACTACAGAGAATAGACTGATGGTTACGAGAGGGGAGGTGGGTGGGGGTATGGGTGAAAGAGGTAACGAGGATTCAGGAGGGCACTTGTGATGAGCATCGGGTGTTGCATGGAAGTGTCCAATCAGTAAATTTTACACCTGACACAAATATTACACTGTATGTTCACTAACTGGAATTAAAATAAAAAAAAGAATAAAAATAAAAACTTAAAAATAAATAAATAAATACCCATCCCTATGAGCTGGCACCTTTTCAGCAGAGTCTAAGCCTCAGATGTGCAGGGGCCCTCCTCTGCACAGCCCAGGTGTACCAGCACAGGTGAACAGTGCCCTCTCCTCAAAGGTCTGGGGCCCATTGCTGAGCGTGGGATCCCTTTTTTAAATTCCAGGCTGCAGTCTGGTCCTAACCTCTTCCTGGTGTCTCCTGGCCCCAGTAGTGGTAAGTGCTTCCTTTGGTTCCTACCCCTGTGATAACTCAGTGTTCTGCATTTGCCTTTTCACTTCTCCAATACCCGCAAACAATTTCTTAAATTATTTATTTTTTTCTCTGTTAAAATGACTGGTGTTTCTTTTCCAGGTCAGATCCTGATTGACTCACTAATCAGGACCCATCATCATTTAGGTTATCTTTTTTAAATGTAAGACAATGTAAAGAGTAAAATCTAAAATAGACTCTACTTCAAACAGTTTTTAAACTCAATAATTTAATTTAAACTTTATATCATGTTTTATTTCATTTTGGCTTTGGCTACATTATATCTGATTTTGAATCAAGTAATTGTGGAAATGTAGAGCTGGAATAGATTTTAAAGATCATCTGGCCCAGTACGAATATGGAAAACCACCTGAAGTTATAATGTTCTTTGGGGATTTTCATACCTATAACAAAAGACCATAAAACACTGACATATTTAATTCTCTCGTATGAACTGGAAACACTTTTACCAGCAGAAATATGACTATAATATAATCATGCAAAATAAATTATACCCTGAAGTAAAAAAACGATAAAATGGTGGTATAGCATGATTTACCATTTCTAAATATTTCCATTAATATTACTTAAGTACTGATTTGTATGTGATAATAGTTTGCTAATGTTTATTAGCTGGTAAATTGTAGCAGAAGTCTAAGGACCACTGTTGAGGAAAAAAGATTAAAATTGAGAAAACTATATGTAAGATTTGACTGTAGTGATGGAATAACCCAATCTAGTCTCTGGAACTGAAGAGTGTTTCAGATTTAGTCTAACACCCTCATTTGATAAATGATATATAGTCACTAGATTATAAAGTCAAAATCCTCTGATAAAAAAAGGCTACTTTTTATAATGCTGCAAATATTTATTATTAATATGGAATGTGATTATAGTATTTATTTTTTCTGATTTTAGATTAATTATAAAAGTAACATCAATTTAGGACTAAGTCTGGATAAAAATTGGGCAGCATGCAGAAAATACAGCTTTCAATTCATAAATGGTGTTTTTAAAATTATGCCTGAATTAAAAAACAAGTCGGTTTACTTGCAGAATTCTTTTCCAAACGCTGTCAAAACCCATGATAAAGAAATGAGAATTTATTTGTAACAATTCATAAAATCTCAACACATAACTGCCACTAGAAACAGTTCTAATATTTGAAGGAACATATTTAAGAGTTTACCCCTCACTGACTTACAAACAAAATTCAAATTTGCCATCCTAAATTTTGACAAGTGATCAATATAATTCAATATAATTCCACGTACATCATCTCATTTGACCCACGGGACCAATCAAGGAAGAACGGGAAGGCACCTTTTCTTGAGAGGATCAGAAAGGCTACCTCAGGTCCTATATCAAGAGAGTCAAGACTCTAGTCCTGACTCAAATCAGTGTCACAGTTAAATTCTCCCTCTTTTTTTATCCTGTGGCTTTATCCTTGAAGGTACTTCTAATATAGCATAATCTAAAACCTATATATTTTGGGTTTTTTAAAGGCAAAAGTGTTATTTTTCTCTCAGGATCTCTTTTTCCTAGAAAATAGTATTGAAAAAGAGAAATACGTTAAGAATGTTACCATGATATCTGAAATAAAATAACTTCTGAATGCTATACTCCTTTTAAATAAGTCTTGCCCATTAAAATTTTGTTCATGAGCCATGACAAGCTATTATCTGAATGTGTCATCATGACCAATATAGCCTAAAGAAAAATTTCTATTTTCCCCCTTTGTTCTAATAGAAGCAATATTGAACACAGGAAGAAAGAAAGGAGAACCTGTCAATCGTGAGACTTCTATTTCTCTCAGATTTGACAGCTGATGCTCTCAAGGCTTGATTCACATTCTTCCTAATCAGATATGCAAGATTGATGATTGCTCTTTAGACGCATGACTCTCAAAAGATTAACCCCCAAAATTAGCACTTTAGACTTTTTGTTTATAAGTATAAAATTAAAATTTACTTAGTTAAAGGAATATCAGGCTTCAGTTACCAGGAGGAAGAGAAACCCAAGAATCGATAACGGCTGTCTGCTTGCAAGGCAAATGTAACCAATCACTTAACAGTGACTGGCAGGGAGTGGCAGAAGGGATTTGCCTTCTCTCTTCTAATCTGCTGACAGTTGGATCCCTGCTTCTCCAAGGAGATGGAATTCAGACACAGTTTTTTCTGACCTGGGAACTGATGAACAGGGTAATCAGACACCTGCCATGCCCAATCGTGAGACCATGGGTTTATCCTCTCAATGAAGACCCCTCTCTTCACTAAGGCAACTTCTCTCTATCTCTGTCGACATCAAGTACAAATTTCAAGTGTTAAATGTTAACCAACACAAAATGAACAAAGATAAAAAGACACACTCAAAACAGACTCTTAAATACAGAGAACAAACTGGTGGGTTGCCAGAGGGGAGGTGGGTAGGGGGATGGGGGAAAGAGATGAAAGGGGTTAAGAGATACAAACTTCCAGTACAAAATAAATAAGTTAGGGAGATGAAAAGTAAAAAGAAACAGACAAATAAATAAATACACAAAGGGAAAATATGCTAACACTATTTGTTACTTAAAACACATTTTTGACAACTCTTTATTACCCAGTGTACCAAAGCATATATTTATGAACTTCATCTTAATTTTATCAATCATTTGTTGTATCAGTAAAAGATAACCTCTTCTTAAATAGGCAATAATGTGCTATTATCAAAATTAGTGTTCTTCATTTGCTTTTATAAATGCTACCAACACACTTTCAAAAGTTTTTAAAAAGCACATTGGATCACTTAGTCAAGTGGATACTAGGTATGAGCATGTTGTCTAGATATTAGTAATAGCACACTATCATGCTTAAGAAAGAAAAGCCAGGGAGCGGAGCAAGATGGCGGAGGAGTAGGAGACCTGGATTTCGTCTCCTCTCAGGAATTCAGCTGGAGAGGGATCAAACCATTCTGAACACCTACAAACCCAACAGGAGATCGAAGAAAGGAATAGCAACAACTCTCTCATCAGAAAAGCGACCACTTTCTGGAAGGTAGGATGTGCGGAGAAGTGAATCCGAGGCGATATTCGGGAGGATAGACGGCGGGGGAGGGGCCTCTGTCGGCCGCTTCTGGCAAGTGATAGAGCCGCAGAGCACAAAATCGGAACTTTTAAAAGTCTGCTCCACCGAGGGATGTCGCTCCAGTGGCTAAACGGGGGGTGGAACTCTCGCAGGACAGTGTGGTCTCAGGACCCTCGGGGTCACAGAAAGACCGGGGGTGCCTGAGTGTGGCTGAGCTCCCAGGTAACAGAGCAGGGAAGCCGGCTGCAGAGGCGGAGCCCGGGCGCGGGCTCTCACCTCGGGGTTGCCATAAACCGTGATCCGGGGCCCAGTCGGGCCCCTGCTCCTCCAGCAGGGACCCAACAAGCGGCAGATCCGGGGAGACTCACCTTCCTCCCCCGGGAGGAGCCGCGCGGGAGTGCACCGCAGGGATCTGCTGGGTTTGGAGACTCCACCCGGGGTCCGGTGTCAGAGATAGAAACGCGCGGTCACAGGCCGGGTGAGCACGGAGTGCGGCCAGAGACCGGGGAGATGGGAGTGACTGACAGCTTTTCTCTGGGGGCTCACTGAGAAGCGGGGCCCCGAGTTCTCGGCTCCTCTGGGGCGGAGATTGGGAGGCCGCCATTTTCACTCTCCACCTCCAAAGCTGTACGGAAAGCTTGCAGGGAACAAAAGCCCTGGAGAGCAAACCCGAGCAGATTACTTAGCTGGGAGGGGGCAAGGGCGGGGCAATTCTGCCTCCGGCAAAGACATTTGGAAACCACGGCAACAGGCCCCTCCCCAGAAGATCAGCGAGAACAGCCAGCCAAGACCAAGTTTACCGATCATTGAGAACGGCAGAACTCCAGCGCTAGGGGAATACTGCACATAGAATTCATGGCTTTTTTACCATGATTCTTTAGTCTTTCAAAGTTAATTTTTTTTTAACTGTCTTTTTTTCTTTTTTTTTCTTTTTGAATTTTTCTTTTTCCCTTTTTCAAGCAACATCTTATCAATCCCTTTTTTTAAAAAAAACATTTTTATTTTTCATTTTTAGAGTCATATTCTATCCCTTCATAGTAGTTACCCGTATTTTAGGCTTATATATATAAATTGTTCTCTCTTTAAAATTTTGAGATAGTTTCTTCTAACAGATTAAAATATACCCTAAATCTCTAGTATATGGTGTTTTCTATTCCCCTGCCTCATCACATCCTCTCCCTTTTTTTTCTTTTTCTTTTTTCTTTTTTAAAATCCTCTTCTTTCTTTTTTCAAACAACTTCTTATCAATTCCTTTTATAAAATTTTTTATAATTTCCATCTTTACAGTCATATTCCATCCCTTCATCATATCAACTCTTATTTTTGTACATATATAAGTTTTTCTTTCTTTAAAATTTTGGGAGGCACTTTCTTCTAAAAGACCAAAATACACCCCAAATCTAGTGTGTGGCACTGATCTATATACCAGCCTGATCATATTTGATCACATTCTGTTTTTTTGTTGTTGTTTTGTTTTGTTTGTTTTTGTTTGTTTTTATCTTTATCTTTTTCTTTTTTTTTTCTTTTTCTTTTTTCTCTCTTTCCCTTTCTTTTCCCACTGCTTCAGGTCTTTTCTGATTTGTTTAGAGTATATTTTCTGGGGACGTTGTTACTCTGCTAGCATTTTGTTCTCTCATTAATCTATTCTCCTCTGCACAAAATGACAAGATGGAAAAAATCACCTCAACAAAAAGAACAAGAGGTAGTACTGACTGCCAGGGACCTACTCAATACGGACATTAGTACGATGTCAGATCTAGAGTTCAGAATCATCACTTTAAAGATACTAGCTGGGCTTGAAAAAAATATGGAAGTTATTAGAGAAACCCTTTCTGGAGAAGTAAAAGAACTAAAATCCAACCAAGTAGAAATCAAAAAGGCTATTAATGAGGTGCAATCAAAAATGGGGGCGCTAACTGCTAGAATAAATGAGGCAGAAGAGAGAATCAGTAATATAGAAGATGAAATGATGGAAAATAAAGAAGCTGAGAAAAAGAGAGATAAACAACTACTGGATCATGAGGGCAGAATTTGAGAGATAAGTGATACCATAAGACGAAACAACATTAGAATAATTGGGATCCCAGAAGAAGAAGAAAGAGAGAGAGGGGCAGAAGGTATAATGGAGCAAATTATAGCAGAGAACTTCCCTAATTTGGGGAAGGAAACAGGCATGAAAATCCAGGAAGCACAGAGAACCCCTCTCAAAATCAATAAAAATAGGTCAACACCCTGACCTCTAATAGTAAAACTTATGAGTCTCAGAGACAAAGAGAAAATCCTGAAAGCAGCTCGGGAGAAGAGATATGTAACCTACAAGGGTAGAAACATTAGATTGGCAACAGACCTATCCACAGAGACCTGGCAGGCCAGAAAGGACTGGCAGGATATATTCAGACCACTAAATGAGACAAATATGCAGCCAAGAATACTCTATCCAGCTAGGCTGTCATTGAAAATTGAAGGAGAGATAAAAAGCTTCCAGGACAAACAAAAACTAAAGGAATTTGCAAACACAAAACCAGCCCTACAGGAAATCTTGAAAGGGGTCCTCTAAGCAAAGAAAGACCCTAAAAGCAACATAGACCAGAAAGGAACACAGACAATATACTGTAACAGTCACCTTATAGGCAATACAATGGCACTAAATTCCTATCTTTCAATAGTTACCCTGAATGTAAATGGGCTGAATGCCCCAATCAAAAGACACAGGCTATCAGACTGGATTAAAAAACAAGACCCATCCATATGCTGTCTGCAAGAGACTCATGTTAGAACCAAAGACACCTCCAGATTGAAAGTGAGGGGGTGGAAAACCATTTACCATGCTAATGGAAACCAAAAGAAAGCTGGGGTGGCAATCCTTATATCAGACAAATTAGATTTTAAACCAAAGACTGTAATAAGAGATGAGGAAAGACACTATATCCTACTTAAAGGATCTATCCAACAAAAAGATCTAACAATTGTAAATATCTATGCCCCTAACATGGGAGCAGCCAATTATATAAGGCAATTAATAACAAAAGCAAAGAAACACATAGACAACAATACAATAATAGTGGGGGACTTTAACACCCCCCCTCACTGAAATGGACAGATCATCTAAGCAAAAGATCAACAAGGAAATAAAGACTTTAAATGACACACTGGACCAAATGGACTTTACAGACATATTCAGAACATTCCACCCCAAAGCAACGGAATACACATTCTTCTCTAGTGCCCATGGAACATTCTCCAGAATAGATCACATCCTAGGTCATAAATCAGGTCTCAACTGGTACCAAAAGACTGGGATCATTCCCTGCCTATTTTCAGACCACAATGCTTTGAAACTAGAACTCAATCACAAGAGGAAAGTCGGAAAGAACTCAAATACATGGAGGCTAAAGAGCATCCTACTGAAGAATGAATGGGTCAACCAGGAAATTAAAGAAGAAATAAAAAAATACATGGAAACCAATGAAAATGAAAACACAACTATTCAAAATCTTTGGGATACAGCAAAGGCAGTCCTAAGAGGAAAGTATATAGCAATACAAGCCTTTCTCAAGAAACAAGAAAGGTCTCAAGTACACAACCTAACCCTACACCTAAAGGAGCTGGAGAAAGAACAGCAAATAAAGCCTAAACACAGCAGGAGAAGAGAAATAATAAAGATCAGAGCAGAAATCAATGAAATAGAAACTAAAAGAACAGTAGAACAGATCAACGAAACTAGGAGCTGGTTCTTTAAAAGAATTAACAAGATTGATAAACCCCTGGCCAGACTTATCAAAAAGAGAAGAGAAATGACCCAAATCAACAAAATCATGAATGAAAGAGGAGAGATCACAACCAACACCAAAGAAATACAAACAATTATAAGAACATATTATGAGCAGCTATATGCCAGCAAATTAGATAACCTGGAAGAGATGGATGCATTCCTAGAGATGTACCAACTACCAAAACTGAACCAGGATGAAATAGAAAACCTGAACAGACCTATAACCACTAAGGAAATTGAAGCAGTCATCAAAAATCTCCCAAAAAACAAAAGCCCAGGGCCAGATGGCTTCCCCGAGGAATTCTACCAAACATTTCAAGAAGAATTAATACCTATTCTTCTGAAACTGTTCCAAAAAATAGAAATGGAAGGAAAACTTCCAAACTCATTTTATGAGGCCAGCATTACCTTGATCCCAAAACCAGACAAAGACCCCATCAAAAAGGAGAATTACAGACCAATATCCCTGATGAACATGGATGCAAAAATTCTCACCAAAATACTAGCCAATAGGATCCAACAGTACATTAAAAGGATTATTCACCACGACCAAGTGGGATTTATCCCTGGGCTGCAAGGTTGGTTCAACATCCGCAAATCAATCAATGTGATACAATACATTAACAAAAGAAAGAACAAGAATCATATGATCCTCTCAATAGATGCAGAAAAAGCTTTTGACAAAGTACAGCATCCTTTCTTGATCAAAACTCTTCAGAGTATAGGCATAGAGGGTACATACCTCAATATCATAAAAGCCATCTATGAAAAACCTATAGCGAATATCATTCTCAATGGGGAAAAACTGAGAGCTTTCCCCCTAAGGTCAGGAACGCGGCAGGGATGTCCACTATCACCACTGCTATTCAACATAGTATTGGAAGTCCTGGCCACAGCAATCAGACAACAAAAAGAAATCAAAGGCATCCAAATCGGCAAAGAAGAAGTCAAACTCTCACTCTTTGCAGATGATATGATACTTTATGTGGAAAACCCAAAAGACTCCACCCCAAAACTGCTAGAACTCATACAGGAATTCAGTAAAGTGGCAGGATATAAAATCAATGCACAGAAATCAGTGGCATTCCTATACACCAACAACAAGACAGAAGAAAGAGAAATTAAGGAGTCGATCCCATTTACAATTGCACCCAAAACCATAAGATACCTAGCAATAAATCTAACCAAAGAGACAAAGGATCTGTACTCAGAAAACTATAAAATACTCAGGAAAGAAATTGAGGAAGACACAAAGAAATGGAAAAACGTTCCATGCTCATGGATTGGAAGAACAAATATTGTGAAGATGTCAATGCTACCTAGAGCAATCTACACATTCAAGGCAATCCCCATCAAAATACCATCCACTTTTTTCAAAGGAATGGAACAAATAATCCTAAAATTTGTATGGAATAAGAAAAGACCCCGCATAGCCAGAGGAATGTTGAAAAAGAAAAGCAAAGCTGGTGGCATCACAATTCCGGACTTCCAGCTCTATTACAAAGCTGTCATCATCAAGACAGCATGGTACTGGCACAAAAACAGATACATAGATCAATGGAACAGAATAGAGAGCCCAGAAATGGACCCTCAACTCTATGGTCAACTCATCTTTGACAAAGCAGGAAAGAATGTCCAATGGAACAAAGACAGTCTCTTCAACAAATGGTGTTGGGAAAATTGGATAGCCACATGCAGAAGAATGAAACTGGACCATTTCCTTACACCACACACAAAAATAGACTCCAAATGGCTGAAAGACCTCAATGTGAGATAGGAGTCCATCAAAATCCTAAAGGAGAACACAGGCAGCAACCTCTTTGACCTCAGCCGAAGCAACTTCTTCCTAGAAACATCGCCAAAGGCAAGGGAAGCAAGGGCAAAAATGAACTATTGGGACTTCATCAAGATAAAAAGCTTTTGCAAAGCAAAGGAAACAGTCCACAAAACCAAAAGACAACCGACAGAATGGGAGAAGATATTTGCAAATGACATATCAGATAAAGGGCTAGTATCCAAAATCTATAAAGAACTCATCAAACTCAACACCCAAAGAACAAAGAATCCAATCAAGAAATGGGCAGAAGGCATGAACAGACATTTCTCCAAAGAAGACATCCAAATGGCCAACAGACACATGAAAAAGTGCTCAATATCACTCGGCATCAGGGAAATCCAAATCAAAACCTCAATGAGATACCACCTCACATCAGTCAGAATGGCTAAAATGAACAAGTCAGGAAACGACAGATGTTGGCGGGGATGCGGAGAAAGGCGAACCCTCCTCCACTGTTGGTGGGAATGCAAGCTGGTGCAGCCACTCTGCAAAACTGTATGGAGGTTCCTCAAAAAGTTGAAAATAGAGCTACCATATGATCCAGCAATTGCACTACTGGGTATTTACCCCAAAGATACAAAAGTAGGGATCCGAAGGGGTACGTGCACCCCGATGTTTATAGCAGCAATGTCCACAATAGCCAAACTGTGGAAAGAGCCAAGATGTCCATCGACAGATGAATGGATAAAGAAGAAGTGGTATATATATACAATGGAATATTATGCAGCCATCAAAAGGAATGAGATCTTGCCATTTGCAACAACATGGATGGAACTGGAGGGTATTATGTTGAGTGAAATAAGTCAAACAGAGAAAGACATGTATCATATGATCTCACTGATATGAGGAATTCTTAATTGCAGGAAACAAACTGAGGGTTGCTGGAGTGGGGGGTGGGGTGGGAGGGATTGGGTGACTGGGTGATAGACACTGGGGAGGGTATGTGCTCTGGTAAGCGCTGTGAATTGTGCAAGACTGTTGAATCTCAGATCTGTACCTCTGAAACAAATAATGCAATATATGTTAAAAAAAAAAAAGAAGAAGAAGAAGGTAGCGGGAGGGGAAGAATGAAGCGGGGGAAATCGGAGGGGTAGACGAACCATGAGAGACGATGGACTCTGAAAAACAAACAGGGTTCTAGAGGGGAGGGGGGTGGGAGGATGGGTTAGCCTGGTGGTGGGTATTGAGGAGGGCCCATTCTGCATGGAGCACTGGGTGTTATGCACAAACAATGAATCATGGAACACTTCATCTAAAACTAATGATGTAATGTATGGGGATTAACATAAGAATAAATAATTAATTAAAAAAAAAGAAAGAAAGAAAAGCCAGCCAGATTCATGTGCCCAAAATAATAGCTGAACTTTACATTTGGAATAACCTCAGCAGAGATTTAAGCACCTGAAAGTATATAAATATGATGTAACTCCTGTAAACAGAAATGATATCTTTTTAGCGACATCTCTCTGCTTTCATCAGCCCCAAGCATAGTGACTTATAAACAGCCTTTCTCTATCCATATTAATAATGGAATTCAAACAATAAATCAAAACGGATAAGGTATATCGGCATATTGTGGCCTGAAGGAACCAACAAATCTTACCTAAAAGAATGTGAAGGAAGAGGGAATATTTTCAGTTACGTGAGGGCATTGCAGGTGTGTGAGGGTGTGTGTTTGTGGTTATGGGAGACAAAGAATGAGAGGGGAGGGAGATGAAAAATGTGGAAGCCTACGATAAAATAATACAGACTTCAAAAAAAATTAAACGTTTTGTGGTCACCATGCAAAATATGGAGTCCTCCTGAATTCATTATAAAATTATGGATTTTTAATTTCCTTTTCCGGGCTTTCCCACAGGAAGCAACAGCGTGCAAGGGAAACTGGTTCAATCCTCATTCAGCAATTCTGGATCAATTCCTGGTCATTTCTGATTGCTTTGCAGCCCGAATGGAAATGCTGCTGGAGTGCCTGACAAAGCGTTTGTGGTACATCTGCCACATGGGATGATATCCTGCCACACAACAAGCGGAGCGTTTTAGGCAATAGAAATGCTAAATTAAATCAAGAATGTTTGTTTTCAGCAAGCGCAAGTGCCCCTTGACAGGTTTCCAGATTCAGGTGCTTATAAAAACAAATCTGAGAGGCAACCTTAATTTTAAATCCTACTGAGCTACATACATCAATTGCAAATTATGGAAATACTTCAAACTTTACAGGATTACAAAATGGAAAGTGATCAGGGTTCTGGGCATGGGTCCTTTAGAGGTATTTTCCAAATAGTTCAACACTGGAAAATAGGATCCATATGCTCTTATTTACCTGAACATGTTCCAAACAAAATTTAAGTGTTTACATAAGAAAATTCAAAATACAGTGATTTAATGTCTAGCAGACACAAAGAACATCTGTAGTATGACTATCTTGTGATATTTAATTTACACGAAATCATGAAAAATAACATAGTCAAGTGAATTATCTTCACCACTTCATCATGTATGAACATACATGAGAATATTTTGATTTTTATTAAAAGATCTAGGACATGTTACCGTTCAGAATCAAAAGTTTAATTCTGAAAAAATGGAAAGCAAGACAAAAAGGTCTTACTTTGTTTATTTAATTGAAAAGGGATGGAGATGTAAAGGAAACTTGTAAATTCAAAAGTAGAAGGAAACCGTTCCTAAATCTTGGCCCTGCACTAAGTCAATTTAGTCCTGGTGCAAAATGGTGAATAAGATGAAATCCTTTTCTTTATAGAATTTACATTTTATAGGAAGGAAGAAAGAATATACATGCAATAAATAAGTAAACCAATGTAAGAACAGAAATAAAGCAGGTGATTGAGGTGGAGCAGAATGAAGTCGTAGGCTCAGAAGGATGCCGGAAGGAGTGATCAGGAAAAGCCCCTTTGAGGGTACATTTCTGCGGAGAGAGGAGTGATGAGAAGTCACCAGGCCTGACCTTGAGGAACCTGAGGAATGTGACCAGCACTATGGCTGAGGGTGAATATTGCAAATAACTATTTCACTACTATACCTTATCGGGAGTCATCCTTTACTGCGATGATGGTATTGGTGTGCCGTGGAAGTTCTTTATTCTTAGCACATACAACATGAAATGTTTAGGTGTGAAATGTCATAAAGTCTGCAATTCATTTTCAAATGGCTCAGCTAAAAAAATGCATATAAATAGGAAAAGAATATGGAAGGAAAAAAGCACCTTATAAAATGTTAAAAATTGATTATTTTAGGGGCACCTGGGTGGCCCAGATGGTTAAGCGTCTGCCTTTGGCTCAGGTCATGATCTCCAGGTCCTGGGATGGAGCCCTGCGTCAGGTTCCCTGCTCAGTGGGGTGTCTGCTCCTCCCTCTGACCCCCACCCATCACCACTTGTGCCCTCTCTCTCAAAATGAATAAATAAAATCTTTAAAAAAAACTGATAATTTTAGGTGAAAGATAATGACTGTTAATTATACAATTCTATTAACTTTCCCATCAATTTGAAATTTTTCAAAATAAAAAATGGGGGGAAAGAAACTTACTAAAAAACCAGGCATTAAATCCATCCACTGGCTAATTGGGAATTTATATCACATTAATGGGTGTTTTAGAGTAAGTTTTCTTTTATGAAATTCTCTATGCTAGACTTCCATTTTAGAACAAACCGAATACAGTCACATGTCCAACAACATAACATATTTCACCATGTCCAGATAAGAGTGTAGCCGATGCTTAACATAAAGAAGAGAGCCAGAATTATGAGTCTGCATAATCTCTGAAGCTGACTCTGGTCTGACCCTATCTATGCTTCAGTTCTTCTTTGGTTCCTTTGTCTCTGTGTCTGGCCAATCCCACAATTCCAACCACATCTCTACTCCTAGGTCTGTCCAGCCTCCCCAGGGCTTCAGTTACAATCCTGGCCTACGGTAACCGTACATAGCTTTGTTTCTTTTCTCCCAGTCTGACCTCTTTTTTCCCTCCTCCCCCACCATTCTCCCCATAGCATACATGAGCCTGAAAAATCTGGTTATGCTTTGCCAAACTCATTTCTTGCAGAAACTCTCATTTTACTCTCTACCCTAACCATGCTGAATTACTATGAAGCTCCTATAAATGTCAAGATGTTTCACACTTGCATGACTTTGTTGAAACTGCTACTTACATTTCCAGCAATCTCCCGTACGATTCCAGAACTACCTACCTATTTTTTAGTTCCAAAATATTCAATAACTCTCTGTTAGTAAGTCTTGTTATGGATCTCTCTCTTTTGGAATAAAACTTTTTAAAGCAGGGATCTTGCCTAATTCATCATAAATGCAAAGCAGGAAGCACCCTGTGTGTCACAGAGAGCCACTGAACAAATGTTTGTTGAAATGATGAATGGATTCAATAGCAAGACTAAATTATCTAGTCATTGTCAATATTATTGCATTAAAATAGATTTATGTTTACCCTGAGAAATACTTTAAATGTATGACATTTATTCAAAAATATTTAACACCTTCTGTGTACAAGTCCAGAATTAATTGCTAAGTATAAAGAGAGAGAAAAAAAAAATCCCTGTCATCAATGAGATCAATGTCAAGAAGAAAAGACAGACAAATAAAAACATATTGGGAGGGTGCCTGGGTGGCTCAGTTGGTTGGGCAACTGCCTTCGGTTCAGGTCATGATCCCGGAGTCCTGGGATCGAGTCCCACATCGGGCTCCCGGCTGGGCGGGGAGCCTGCTTCTCCCTCTGACCCTCTCCCCTCTCATGCTGTTTCTCTCTCTCTCTCTCTCTCTCTCTATCAAATAAACAAATAAAATCTTAAAAATATATATATGGGGAATAATAAATGTTTGATACGCTATATAGAGGATGCCATAGGATCCAAGAGGAAGGCGCCTGTCCTAGGCTAGAATTAGGAGAGGAACTTGAATACTAGCTCCCTTGAGAAAATGATGTATGCTCTGAGACTTATAATACGCAGGAATAACCTAACTAGAAGAGTATTAGTAAGCTGATTTCAGCAGGACATGACCTTATAAGTCTTCCATTACAAGATCTCGCTGATAGCCAATCAGAAGCTAAAGAAGAAAAAATAGACACTATCCGTGTATTGACCAAGAATAGCAAAAACACTTCTCAAGATTTAAATTAATGCATTAGAGGTAGCTATGGAGAATGAGAACTTATTTATAAGAAATCTAGAAAATAGGATAAGATAATTTGGTGTATGGTCATTAAAGTGTAAGGAGCAAAAATTGGAAAGATTCTTTAGTTTCTGTCATGCACAGTAAAGTGTCTGTTTATTCTATTCAAGGCAAAAGGTGGGTTTGTTAGCAGATGTGGGGAGGAAGACAGACACTTGATTTGATTGTGAACATGTTGAATTTTTAATGCCTGTGAACATTAAAAGGCTGTCTCCAAATCTCAAGTAATGATTTATATTTAAAATACACATTTATGGATCCTCAGTGAATGTGTGTGCTAACTCTGTTGTTGTGGATGACTTCATCAAGGGAGACTATTTAAGTGATTAGAAAAGGGTCCCTGGAAAACTTCAACAGATAAGGAATAAATGTAAGAAAGTGATATTAAGACAGAGTGGCCACATATATAGATGTAATACATTCGTAGAGTGGGCCAATCTCTAAGTCAAGGAAAAAAGATTTAAGGAGTTATGAACCATAGTTTCAAATGTCCTAGGGGAACCACTAACCATAAAGCAAGCTTGCCAAAACATTATTTAGATAATACCTTTACTCATTTAAAATTTACTTCCAATTATATACTCTTATTTAGGCAAAGAGTAGGTTAAGCTAATTCATTTTATTCTCTGTGTTGTTGTTAATGAAGCAGTATATTTTTACCTGAATGCAGTCTTTAAGGTAGCTGATATTCAGAGTGCTTTGGAAAAGTATCCATCAAACAGTTAATGGTAGAGTTTTTTGGCTTGTTTGATTTTGTTTTCCTGATTTGTAGTATTGATTTTTTTATTTAAATTCAATTAGCCAACATATAGTATATCATTAGTTTCTGATGTAGTGTTCAAAATCATCAACTTTTTGTATTCCTTGAATTTACCTTTTACATGAACATATATATTACAAAGAGAAACAAGAAAGTTGTGAAAAGTCTTTCATAAAAATATATTAAAACAGGAAAAAGAGCAAAAAAAAGTGTTCTTTTATAATTTAAGCACAAATTCAATTTAAAAAATGCCTTGTGACTATTATTCTTAGGGAAGGTGTTGGATAGTTCAGTTTTACAAACCAGGTGATCTGTATTCTAGATAGTATGCTATTCTTTTTATTTCAACTGAGATATAACTAACCTGCACTTAAAAGCGTGGATCCTAATTGTTCAGTGAATTTTGATAAATGCACACATCAGTGAAACCAACACCTCAATCAAAATATAGAACATTACCAAGCTCCTAGAAAGTCCTGTCATGTCATTATCAAAATCACTAAAATCATAGATTAGCTTATTTTTCTATCTGAATTTAGATAAATGAAATCACTCTGTACTATTTTGAGTCTGGCTTCATTTGCTTACATAATATTCTTCCCTATTGTTGACTGGTCAGCAGCTCATTTTTTTAAACTTCAGAGCATATGGTATATTACTAATATTATATTATGTTATATCATCTCATACTATATAGTATATTAATATATTTTATTATGGTTATCTTTAGAGAATCTTTAAAGATTTTTAGATCTAATCTTTAGATAAAGAAACAACAATTTGTTTATCTTTGGTTGAAGAACAATTAAATTTCCAATTTTTGGCTATTATGAATAAAGCTGCTATGAAAGTTTTTATTTTTTTTTTCAAGATTTATTTATCTATTTGAAAAAGAGAGAAAGTGCATGCACGCAAGTAGGGGGAGGGACAGAGAGAGAGGGAACAAGAGAATCCTCAAGCAGACTCCCCGCTGAGTGTGGAGCCCCACATGGGGCTTGATCCCAGGACCCTGAGATCATGACCTGAGCCAAAATCAAGAGCCAGACGCTCAACGGACTGTGCCACCCAGTCGCCCCTGCTATGAACATTTTTGTATGAATTTTTGTTTTCATCCTTTTTGGTATTTGCTGGGTCAAAGTAAAAGTATATTCAATTTTATAAGAAACTTGCAGGCAGTTCTCCAAAGTACTTGACAAGTTTACATTCTCACCAGCAAAGTATGAGTTACTCAATTTCTCACCAACACTGGTGTCATCAGCCATTTTTGTTTGTCATTCTGGGTTTAAAGTGGTATCATATTGTAATTTTTATATGCATCTCCCTGATGACTAATAATACTGAACACCTTTTCATTTGCTTATTGTCCATTTGTACCTTCCATTTAGAAAGTATTTATTCAAGTCTTTTGCCCATTTTGGAGACGGTTAATATGTGGGAGTTTTTTTATGTATTTTGGTTATAAGTTCTTTAAAATATGTGACTGAACACTTTCTCCAAGACTGTCCTTTGTTTACTCATTTCCTTAATGGCATCTCTTGATGATCAGAAAAAGTTTAATTTTAATATGATAAAGAGATGCTGTTTTTTTAACTACTGAGATTATAAATGGTCTTTCTCTCTAATTTGATTGATGAGGGTTACTATTTTGATTTTTATTAAAAATGGGGGATAATCCCACTGGGCTGTGATGATTACCCAATTTATATACTGCTTGATCCAATTTGTAATATTTTGTTAAGAATGGTTACATTTATATTTATGATGCAATATTAGCTTATTATTTTCTTTTCTCATAATATCAAGTTCCGGTACCAGGGTTCCATTAACTTCATAACACAAATTGGGAAGCGCATCCACTTATTTTTGAAGTCAGTAACCAAAGCAAGGCTAGTTAATCAAATAACAAACTCCTTCTGAGAAGTATCTTTGTAAAAACTTCTATAATTCACAGCATATCAGAACCACTGCAATGAGCTGGTATAATTTTCCTTCAAAATCTAAGGTTGAAATGAAATGATCCCACATTAACAAAACTTCAGTTGCAGAGGCAACATCTTCCCATTATCCTCCTTGAGTATGTGGGTGGCCACTGCCTTCATGGTGAAAATCTTATTAAGCAAAAGAGAATATTCAGAATTTTAAAACTCACTTGGAATTGCAGATCTGTCAGTGCTTCAAGCTGGATGACATTTGTGGGGCACATGCTTTCAAATCCGTCAACTTAGACCATCTGAGCAACAAATGTAAGTCCTCCTCTAGAGTTAATCTGAAAGGAGACCTCCCAAACCTTGCTCCCCAAGAGATGAGAGGGAAATGACAGCTCTCTTCAACAGGAGTACGTTCATTTCAAGGAATTGTTCAAAGGTTTATCTGGAATGTGGACCTTTTTTTTATCATCCACATACCAGAGATATGGTAACATGAGAGAAAACATTAAAAGTGCTCTTTGAATCAGAAACTGCCCGATACCCTGCGTTAATTACTTAAAATAATAATGGAAGCACATGTGAGGCCCCTAAACAGGAAAATGTATTCAGGGGCATGGTCTGCTCTGCTTTATTTCTTTATAGAGTGAAATGTATTACCAATGACAGATGAAGCAGAGCCTGTAGGAGATGTGCCAGAGGTGTGGCGACAGCCTGGTATTCACAATGGATGTATCAGTGTGCCTCAGCCATCTGTTTTATATATTCCACATTTTGAAAGCTAGTAATACGGCATCGTTCCTTAAATTTTACTGGATATTAGAAGATAAATGTATTCCATTTTTTGGAAGTTTGAGGTGGAACCAGCTTGATATAAATGGAATGCCAGAAGTCCAAGTAAAGGAAATTTTCAGCAAGGATTGAATCATTTCTAATAGCAAGAACAAATGCATTGTGGTTCTCGTGCCTCAATTCCTTAATACCATTTATATGGCTAGAAATGTATATACCAAGTTATTTTCCTGCTAATGGAACTCAGTTACTTTTCACAAAGTAGGATTCTTGGGTTCAGTCTAGATTAGTTATACTTTTGTGGCACACATACACTATAAGGAAGAATCAAAAGTGCATCACTTATAATTAAAATGATGAGGGTAGAACTACCCTAATTACTAGTCTGCCAAAATTAAAACAAACAAAGCCAAAAACTACCTTAAGCCATGAGGAATGCACATTTGTAAAAGAAATGAGTTTCAGTTTTTACAGCTTTTAGTCCGGAGTTAAATTCAATCATAAAGGTTCATAAAGTAAACAAACAAACAAAAATCCTGCAAACCTTCTTGGGGGTGGGGTAGAAAAATGAAGTCACGGAAACTGTGACTGCTAAAAAATGTGGGGGAATATCGAGATGGAAAAACAAAACAAAACAAAATTGGACTCTCAAACTTTGTTCCCATTTCTGAATGACCCTGAAGTTATGTATATGCAGGATAGACTCAGTATCTCGACAAGAGGCAAGAAATGTGAATTTAGGTCAGATATCCTGCTCAGACACAGACTATGCAGCTCAAGTCCTACAAAGATATTTGCCAGCTAAACAAAAGAAACAAAACTCATCTGAGAAAATATTCAGTTCACAAGTTTCACAAGTTAATATTCATCATATCCAGGATATAGTCAAAATTACTGATTATACAAGAACCAAATTAAAATAAAAGGACCAATCTTCTAGGAGAAAAGAAAATAACACTGAAATAGAACAGATATGGACTTAAAAATTGAAGAGATTTATATATTTGACATAAAGTGATAGAATACTCACTGCACATGAACCATGGAAAGTTAAAATTGTATATTGTAGTCCCTATGCAACCACTAAAAATAATACACAGAAGTATAGGAATAAGGACAATAGGAAAATTAAAGTAGAATTCTAAAAAGTATTAAAATAATCCCCCCAAAAAGAGTCAATAAGAAGGGGGGGGGAACACAGAAGGCATGTAGAAAGCTATCGATAAAATGGTAGATGAATTCAAAATTTATAGCAAATATTACAACAAATGTTAATGGATTAAATATTCCAATTGCACACCATGTATCTGACAGAGCTTACTGGCAGAATATGAAACAACTCTTATGACTTAGTATCAAGAAGATAATCAACTCACTGTAACAGATGAACAAAAACAGCAAGCAATTTGAACAGACACTTCACACAAGAAGGTATACAATGATCAATAAGCACAGGAAGATACTCAACATCTCCAGTTATCAGGGAAATGCAAGCACAAAAAGACATGCTTGGAGTTAAATCTAAAAACTTTATAATACTGACTGTAGGTAAAAATGTGGAACAACTAGAACTTTCATATACCGTTGGTTGGAATATAAAATGTTATAACCACTTTGGCACGTGACAGTATCTACTAAAGTTAACATATATATGTGATATGGCCAACAATAACATTCCTATTTACCCAACTAACTATAGCCAACTGTATACAACCAAACTAACTACTGTAAAGAAAGAGTAATGGTTGTCTGGGGCTCGGGGTTGGGAGAGAGGATAGACTGCAAAGGGGCACAAAGTAATTATTTCAGGTGAAAGGACATTTTTCTCTCTTGACTGTGGGCAGATTATATGACTATACATTTACCATTACATTTAACATTACAATTCAATCACACTATACACTTAAAATGGGTGGATTTGTATCATGTAAACTAGTCCTCAACACATATGAGAAAAATATATGAGGATAACATTATTTGGGAGATAAATAAAATGTGTAAAGGGGTGGAGAAAAAAACAAGATCATTTATGTGTTGGTACTAAAAAGATATTTAAACCTAATATTTTACTGGAACAAAAAATAGTTTTGGCTCATTCCACTTCAACTCTCCCTCTCTCCCTCCTTCTTTTTCTTTGTTTTCTTTCTTTTTCACTTCCTTTCCCTTCATCTTATTCTTATTCATTTTCTCTTGTTCTTTCCTCATGTCTAAATTAGAGTGTTGCATAGATAAATGCCAAATAAAATAAACTATTACATTCAACCATTAAAAATTTCATTCATAACCCCATGATGGTATAAATAATTAAATCAAGAATAGAATTTTAATCAGTGTTTATTTTTACATGTGTAATTACTTTGCTCTTTGTTGTTTTTCCTTTGTTTTGTTTACTGCTGATTTTCAGCATCTGTAAATGCTGGGCCCATAAAAAGCATTAAAAAAGTATTAGTTGGAAGTTGAAGTCCCTTTCTTTGCTTAGAACAGGGAGGAAACTGGGAACAGAATCATCAATTGCAACATACTGGTCCTCCTTTAAAGGACCAGATGACCACACACACACACACACACACACACACACACACACACACTCTCACAAAGACACAACACCCAATACTGATATGAGAGATATGAAGAAAATATTTGAAAAAGAAGTGTTTCAGACTTCTCTGGGGGAAAAATTTTTAAAAAGGTACTTAGAAGAGACTTCTACAAGAAAGGATTATGGGTTTTTGCTTTTGTTCTTTAATATTTTATTTCTTTATTTGACAGAAAGAGAGAGCACAAGCACAGGAAGTGGCAGGCAGAGGGAGAGTGAGAAACAGGCTCCCCACTGAACAGCGGGTCTGGTGTGGGGCTTGATTCCAGGACCCTGGGAGCATAACCTGAGCCGAAGCAGACGTTTAACTGACTGAGCCACCCAGGCACTCCCGGAAAAGATTCTGTTTATGGATAGACAGTGATCACACACATACACATACACACACACACACACACCCCATAGCATTTGATTTTACATTATCTTTGATATTTAGTTTGGACACCATTACAATTGACTGAGAAAATGAAATATTCTTAAGTGCTTATTCAACTATATAATGCAAAAACTCCCCCAAATCTTACTAATATCTTATCTGGATGAACAGACTCATCTGATGTTTCCAAAATCATCTAAATACACATTGAATTGTCATATCACTGCAGTGGTTAATTTGAGATATATTCAAAATACACTTTTAGTGTATGGCAAATGTTATCTCAAATAACTTCTGATATTTTATGTGAAAAGGAATAATTACTAATATTCTGCATAAGGTCAGAGTAATTGAGAAAAAATAATTGCATTATTTTTAAGGATGGATTGTGAAGCATAATGTGTCACAAATGTTAATATCAGTCAAATTCACTTTTCAAACAAGCAAAACATTTATAAAGCTAAAACATTTTATAAAGCTAAGAATGCATATCTTACCAGTGGGAATGACTTTCAGTTTCCTGCAGACCATCAGGAGTGTCAAAATCAGGGCTAAGATCTTGGAGGAGAGCAAACAGCTGTATGTTTTTTTAATTCACTTTTAGATTTTATCTTGCTTTCTGAAATTTGGTATAAATTCTGTTTTGTTTTGTTTTGTTTTCCAATGTGGGGATTGAACTCACGACGCTGAGATCAAGACATGAGCTGAAATCAAGAGTTTGGATGCTTAACTGACTGAGCTACCCAGGCACTCCCAGGATAAATTCTGATTCACAACCTTTCAGTATCAACTAGAATAGCACAAAAAACCATAGTACTAGAGCTACTGCTATGAAAGTATAAAAATCATACATTTAAGTTATATGCTGTTGACAGAAAAAAGAGAAAGAGAGAAACTCTTTCTGCTATTAAAACCCAACAGCCGTGTAACTTTAATGAGCATGTCAGAAAGTTTAAATCTACTCCAAACCCATCTCAATATTACATAATATTTTTGGCAAGAAAATGCATATATTCTTATGTTTTATGGATATTTGAAGAAATGTTTCAAAGGTTATTTTAGGTAAACATTATTTTCATTTGAGCTACACACTCTGAACACTAAGCTCTTCAAATATGCAAATTCATAATACAAACTTAACCAATATTTTTGAAAAAATATGAAATAGTATAAAATATTTGAAGTAATATATAATTAATTGTATTGTAATTATTATTATTATGCTTAATGTACTTCAGCATAAAGGCACAATATCATTGCTTAAGAAAGTTCAGCTTGAAAAAAAAAGAAAGTTCAGCTTGAGTAATTTATTTTCTTTTTCTTTTTATCCATCCATGTTTTTTACAATTAAATCAAGGGCATTATAAATTACAAGTCTGATTATTTGGAAAGATTGTCTGAGCTTAATGGATTTATAAAAGAAATAAGCAAAAGGAATAGTCTCTGTATACAGTTGGATATATCATATTTTTTATATCCAAATTGAAATATAATTTTGCAAGTTGAAACTTTTATTTTTCAATTTGCATATAAACCATTGAGTTCTTTGACACTGAACCAAATCTTTATCTGTTTAAAAAGGAAAATCAATGTTTTATCCTCTAAATTCCAAAGTAAACTTTCCTTATATTCGACCATTGGTGGAACATACTTTTTGTGAGAATTTTATCCTGGTCCATCCAAACCCAGTCAGGAACCTAAAAAGAAATTATCCTAGGAAGTAATGTGAGAAGTAAAAAAAATTTTCCTGACCTAAAAATCATCACCAAGCAATTCTGACTTTTAAGTGAGAACCAACTAATTAAGGTTATGAATGTGAATGTCATGAAGGAGAATTACCGGTAAATAATATTATTTACCCAAAAGCTGTTTAAAAAAAAATAATGAAATTAAAACTGGCAACTTCTGACACTTATCCCAATTTCAATCTCACTGTGCATTTGAGAAGATATTCAATAAGGTATCTATCACATTACTATTACTATAAAACTTTACAGTTTTGTGTTATTATAGCTCTATTTGCTAGCAAACTATAGTGTTATTTGTTAGCGAAGTGTATCTGTATTACAATTTTTAAAAATATTTATGAGATTTTCTATCATTCGTAGTTACTTTTTTTCAAAATGACATTTAGTGGTTCAAATGCATGACACCAAGTTTTACCCCAAAGTCATTACAGAAAGGCCTATATTTAAGGAATTACATCTTTTTTTCAGGTATTAAATTAAATAAAAATTTAAAAAGAGACAGAAGGTTGCCATTCACTGAGTTTCTATTATGTATCAATTGCTACCCTAAGCACCGCTACAATAGTTCTCATCTATTGCTATGAGGTAGGTATGTTAACCTTAGATTACAATTCTTAGAGAGTAAGTCATTTGCAAAGCCTCAAATATTGATAAATAGGGTGAACTCAACTCATCCCTCTTTTTTCACTTTGAATTCTACTGTGTATTAGCGACCTACAATTCAATGACTTAAAATATGGAAAACACTGGGTTTGTGATTTTTCACCATCCTCGTCAATAATAACAAGTATAATAACAAAACAACTAATACGCACTGAGGATGCATTATATTCTAGGAACCAGAGTAAGTAGATTTTTCTAGGAATTCTTTTCATTTAATCATCATAAAAAGCCCATGACACAGGGGCTATTTTATTTTTATTTTTTTTTAAAGATTTTATCTATTTATTTGAGAGAGAGAGACACACATGAGAGAGAGTATGCATGGGGCGGGGGCGGGGGGTGGTGCAGAGGGAGAAGCAGACTCCCTGCTGAGCAGGGAGCCCCGGGGCCTGCGGACACTTAACAGACTAAGCTACCCAGGTGCCCTGACACAGCTGCTATTTTATAGATGAGAAAATTGAGACCTTAGCTCTAAGTGGCCAAAAGACACAGTTCATGCATGGCAGAGCACAAATTCAAGCACACGTTCTTCTGTTTCAAGAGCCTGAACAGGAATACACACTCCTTATGAACAATGTCTGTGTTTTGCCTTTTGCTTCAGCATGCCTAAAACATCTTTCTGAGCCTTAGGAGTCTGGCTTTAATGACTGTCAAGCACATATCGTCAGGAAAATGAAAAAAAAAAAAAAATCAAGTGAATTTGTACTGATTCCTGAAGACTAAGAAAAGAAAAGTAAAATAACATGCTCTTCAAATGAGAAACCATAAGCTTTTAGATTAATTACAACAAACAGAGACAATCTTTGAAAAGAAAGAAATAATTGGATCAGTCAGGCATGAACTCGTACTTTTTTCACTTTTTTTTTTTTAAAGATTTTACTTACTTATCTGAGAGAGAGAGAGAGAGAGAGAGACAGAGAGGGTGAGCTCTCTGCATGGAGGGGCAGAGGGAGAAGCAGGTCGTGATGTCCATCCCAGCACCCTGGGATCATGACTGAGCCCAAGGCAGATGCTTAACCAACTGAGCCACTTTCACTTTTATATATCTAGATAATCAAATCAGTTAAAGCATTGATTGGGTTTTGAGGAATTCTTTTAAATTTCCTGCTGTTTTTCAATTTGATCTCTTTCAATCTGCATCAGAGAGAGGAAGAACAAAAGTGAGTAAGTGTTAAGAATGAAGAAAAAATACCATGGCCTATAGCCCAGGCTAATAATAGATGTAGGGTAGGGGAATTATTGCTTAGCTGTCAATGACCATGGTGGAAATTGATAACAATCTGAGTTGAGATTCTTGGTCTCCTAAATAAACTATAAAAATAGAGTTGGCTTTATTGTCACACTGAACACTATTAAAAGTTTAAAATTAAAATTATTTTATTATTAAAAGAAACTATAAGTTTATATTTAGAATAATGACAGTGTTTATGTCATAGACATTTATAAAATGTTCATAAGCAAGTTACTAATTTAAGGCTTTATTATGTCCAATAACGAAGTAAGTATATTAGAAAAATATCAGAGCTTGGTTTTTCAGGATTAACTAAAACTTTATACACTTTATGTACTTTAAGTTTTATGTACTTTAGATACAAACTTTTTAATTTCACAATCACTACTAATGTATATTGCTTATCAAAAAAAAAATAAAATGCCTAATGTTTATTAAGATTTCACTGTGGGCTAACTCTGTTAATAAATTCACAAACTTGGGACGCTTGGGTGGCTCAGTCGGTTAAGCATCTGCCTTCAGCTCAGGTCATGATCCCAGGGTCCTGGGATCGAGTCCCGCATCAGGCTCCCTGCTCCGCGGGGAGCCTGCTTCTCCCTCTGCCTCTGCCTCTCTCTCTCTCTATCTCTCATGAATAAATAAATAAAATCTTTAAAAAAATAAATAAATACATAAATAAATTCACAAACTTTTTCTTGATTTTCACCGTAATTTTACCTATAGATATATTATTATTATCATCAGTAATGCTGTCCAATAGAATTATAATGTGAGTAACATTATATCCCTGTTCATTCATTTAATAATTATTGAGTAATTATTTCAACTATAAGTGAGCAACTTACATAATTTAAATTTTTCTAGTACAATTTAAAAAAGTAAATTGAAACAGATACAAGTAATGTTAACAGGCTTTACTTTACCCAGTGTATCCAAAATACTGTTTCAGCATATATTCAATATTTAACAATATCAGTCAGATATTTTATATTCTTTTTTATACTAATCTCCCCAAAGTATATATTTTACACTTAAAACACATTCAAATGCCTGACAGCCTCATGTTGCTAGCAGCTACTATAACAAATAATGCAGATTATAGAGATTAGAAAACTGGGGCCTTTAAAGCTTAAGAAATTTATCCAAGATCACACAATTAGAAAAACAGGCTGATGTCAGGTTCACCCCGAAGCTATGCAACTCTAAAGCAGAGCAAGGTTAACCACTAAGCACAATGTCCTGCCTCCTCTTCAAGATGATGAAATGTTTGCGTGGTAAAGACGTAAGTGACTGCGTTTCAGCGTATCAGGCATATCTGACTGGTAGCATCAGACACTATTTGCACAACTGATTGAAGACTCTTCCAAAATAATTCAGCCAAAAAGAAAAGACTCAATTATGGCAAGCTCCAAGGAATACCAAAACCCTGAAATTGGGACAGAGAAGAGATTTTGTGTGTAATTTAATATCTGTTTCTTCATTTGTCTATGGATCCAAAACCCATGGACTCATGCCTGAGTTCTAAGTAGCCAGACTGCCAGAAGTCAAAGCTATAATCTGTTTCAGTAAAATCTTTGTGAGACCTAGGAGCACAAACAGCTCTGCTCTAATACACTGCAGAGGAGAAATATCTTTTCCCCAATAATAGTCTAGTCTTTGAGCACATTTGGAACCTCTAGTACACTGGAATAGCCAAAGGGGAAGTAGGCAGCAAGTAAGTAAAAGACAGAAGTGGAACGGAAGAATGGGTGATAATGCACAGGACACTAAAACTACCAGGCATAAATATCAGTTCTGTTCAGCATAGCACCCTGTATAATTCCCAAGCATCATGGTGGAGAATGGCAAGCAGAGAAGAAGATAGGAACATGCAAAAGAAAGAATGTTACTTTTTAAATGACAGGATATTGTTTTTAATATATGTAAGGCATAGGCTTAAGCAATAGCGGTATGACTTTGGTTGAAGATGACTTAGAATTATAATTGAAAATACCTTAAAACAATGTGGAAATTTATGGAAGTAGAATAACCAGCATAACTTTAGCTTCAGGTTGTTTTGATCCAGAGGCTACTGTAGTTTTGGGACTACAACTCCAATAGCAATTTAGTAAACATACTGATATTTGTTCTAATTGGACCTTCTTAGATAATATACCCATTGCTTTGAGATGAGGGTCATAATAGAGAATTTATCCTCATCGATGTCAGGAGCAACCACATATCTATAAAAAATGGCACTCCCACAAACATCTGGGCCATAGTTGTTCTTTCTCTTTCTTTCTTTCTTTCTTTCTTTTTCTCTTTCTCTCTCTCTCCCTCCCTCCCTCTCTTCTTTCTTTTTTTTTTTTTTTGAAGATTGGAGGCTTCACTAGCATTTAGAAGCAAGAGCCAATGAGGCACAGTTGAGCTGTTTATAACTGCCTCCTGATGTGCCATGGCAAAATATTTTACATTTATTTATAATATTATATATATGTAATTTATTTTATATATGCATAATTTCCATTTACCTATAGTTTTATTGTAAACATTTAAACATACAGAAAAGTAGAAATACTTTTACACAGAACACCTATCTACATACTATCTAGATTTTGTAACATTTTACTATACTTGCTTTATTATGTATCTTTCCATCTAGCTATTATGCTATTAGTCCATTATTTTTGCTTTATTTCAAAGTTATAGGCATCTGTTTACTTGACCCCATATACTTCAGCTTGCATATTAGTAGCCAGAGTTCAATATTTGTTTCTAGTTTATCTTTAGGCAAAATTTACATAAATGAAATGCAAAAATTGAAAAGATATTTGATACATTTTGACAAATACAAATGCTTCTGAAACAAACAAAATATTACCACCCCTCTAGGAAGTCCCTCCTGCTTCTTTCCAGTAAATCTAAATTCCCATAGAGACAATAACTTCTATTTGTTTCCCACTAGCAAATAGTTTTACCCGTTCTCAAACTCCATATTAAGGGAATCATATAGTATGTGCTCTTTTGTGAAAGACTGTTTACTCAACCTAAAGCTGTGTGTATCAGTAGCTTTTTTACCTTTTTATTATTGACTGGGTTCTGTTTGCTTTTGGCCACTCTCCAGTGTCTTCGAGGTTTTTGTTTGGTTTTGTTTTGTTTTTATTTTGTCCACATTTTATGATTATTATCTCTGGAAGTTTTGTCTGACAAGAGCTACACAGCTATTTCTGTATGCATAACAGCATTTATGCATAGTTTTATATGTAATTGCTACTTAATGATATAAAGGATATGATGGTAAATATATTTAGTCGTTTTTCTTTTTTTTTTTTTAAAGATTTTATTTCTTTATTTGACAGAGAGAGAGAGCACAAGCAGGGGGAGTGGCAGGCAGAGGCAGAGAGAGAAGCAGGTTCCCCACAGAGCAAAGGAAGCCTGATGTGGGACTCGATCCCAGGACCCCAGGATCATGACCTGAGCCGAAGGCAGTCGCTTAACCAACTAAGCCACCCAGGCGCCCCTAGTCTGTTTTTCTAATAGGTGTGATGAGTTTAACTGAGATGATTTCAGTCTCTTCCTTGGTCTGTTTTGGGATTTCAAGCTGATATTGGTGATTCAACTATATATATATATATATATATATATATATATATATATATATATATATAT